>NC_044031.1:277995731-278307450 GCF_901765095.1 Microcaecilia unicolor
GTCTGATCTCTTTTGGAAGACCATTCCAAAGAGAAGGGGACAAATAGAAAAAAGTCGATCTCCGTGTAGATTCCCATCTGGCCCTAGCGAGAGGAGGAATAACTAACCTGTTATCAGTTAGGGATCTAAGGGTTTGTATGGCAGTATAAGGAATTGTTAAATTTGCCAGGTAGTCGGGGTTTAGTGTGTGAAAAGCCTTATGGGTCAAGACTACGGCTTTAAACTTAACTCTTGCTTCAACCGGAAGCCAATGCAGTTGATGTAGGGTTTAAATCTTTTTTATTGACTGAAAATCAATGCAAACCAACAAAACTTCAACATGAGCATTGTACAAATGCAAGTAAATCATTTACATTCCAGTCAATTAAGTTTTTCTTTTATCCCCAAACCTCCCTTCCCCCTCCCTAATCCTGCTACTTATATAGTTCAACATGTTATTGGTGACCATACATTATACTCCATTTATTCAACATTCCCCATTACATAGCCCACATCTTCCAATAGCATCCTCATTCCATTCTCTAATGATCCCAAAAGGAACAAAAAAAAAAAAAAAAAAAAAAAAAAACCCCTTTTCCCCTTTCTTCTTTCTCCTTTCTCTTCCCTCCTTTATCCGTTTCCCTTTTCCCTTCTCTTCTTCTTCCCTTCTTCCTTTACAGTCTATTTGACAGAAAACTTCGTGCTCTGGAGGATAATGATTGTATGTACATTTCCCAGATTCCTAAGAACACCTTTCTTCTCTTTGGGGATGATCCCACCTCCCTCCTTTCCTGCATGAGCAGGTCATATAGTCGGTTTCTCCAATGCCAATAGTCTGGCGGTTCCTCTGTCATCCAACCATTCAGAATAAGCTTCTTCCCCAGTATGCTGGCTTTGCGGATGAACTGCCGAGCCCCTTTTTGCGGGACTGCTAATGTTTCATATTGATCTAGCAAGACCCCCTTGGGGGAAAACTGAATTTTATGCTGCAACACCTTTTCCAAGTATTGAGCTATTTGTCTCCAAAAATTTTGTATTTTGTAACAATCCCATAGATAATGAAACAGCGTGCCCTTTCCCTGCCTACACTTGGAACACAATGGATCCGGGATCCCCCCCATTTGGAACACCTGAGATTTGGCCATGTATGCTCTATGTAGAATTCTATATTGACATTCTCTCAAATTTGCATTCCCTGATATTGAAGGTATTTGTGCCACCAGCTTCCGGAAGTTAATTTGCAGGTTAGGCTGTTTCAAATCTCGCGCCCACTTCTGCTGTATTTTGTCCATATCCTTACCTCCTCCCAGCTCCCACAAGGCTTTCTGCAGCCCTGAAACCGATAACCTCTCTCCAGGTACGGAACCATAGAATTCTCTGACTCTACGTCCATGTCTGCCTCCCAACTGTGCTGCGTCCAAGGAACGAACATAGTGAGCTAGCTGACCATATGCAAATGTGTGGCTGTAGTCTATACCTACTCCCAAGGCTCCCAAACCCAGTAATTGTCCCCGAGAATCCAGGACATGCTCTAACCTTGTTATGCCTAGTCCTGCCCATCTAAGAAACACTTTATTTTCTGATCCCGGTTTAAATTGGGGATTACCCTGTAACGGTAAAAGATCTGATGTCTCTGCCCCCAACCCCCAGCTCTTATTTAGATCCTTCCATATCTCTCTAATGGGTCTTAGCAACACGCTATTGCCCACCTGACTAGGTATAGCTATCCCTGGGCACTGCAGCAGGTAATATAAATGATATGGTTTAAAGTATTCCTGCTCCAGTCTCCTAGGCGTGAAATCCTGCCTGTCTAACAACCAGTCTCCCAAGTGTCTCAACAAACAAGCTTGGTTATAGCGCCTGAGATCCGGAAGGCCCAACCCCCCTTCCCTCCACGAGCCCATTAATATTTTCAAAGGAAGCTTAGGTTTGGAGTCCCTCCATACGAATTTCCTTACGTACTTGTAGATCCGATTCAAATCCTTATTCTTTAGTTTCAAAGGTAGCACCTGAAAAGTATAGAGCCACCTGGGGAACTCCACCATTCTAAACAAGTGTATCCTCCCATGTAATGTGATTGGTAAAGCTTTCCACCTCCCTAGTTGCTCCTTCATAGCGTCTACTAATCTAGTTATGTTGGTATGATATAAGGCTGTAGTGTGCATGGTGATCCGCACTCCTAGGTATCGAAGTGACTCCACTGCCCATTTCAAAGGAAATGTTCCTTTCCATATCCCTCTCACTCTTTCATTAGTCGCCAGCGCCAATGATTTCGAGTAATTGATCTTAAATCCTGAGAAATCTCCATACTCCTGGAAGAGCTCTAACAAAGCCTCTAAAGATTGCTTAGGCTGGGTAAGGTGTACTAAGATATCGTCTGCGAAAGCTGAGACTTTAAACTCTTGCGGGCCCCACTTTACCCCCGTCACCTCTGGATGGTCTCTAATTTCTCTGATCAGAGGGTCTAGAACCAAAACAAAGAGCAGAGGCGACAGAGGACATCCCTGCCTGGTGCCTCTCCTAATTGGGAACAAGTCCGACCTCTCCCCATTTATCCACATATAGGCCTGTGGGTTAGAGTACAGTGCCCCCACCGCTTCCCTAAATGCCCCTTCTATCCCCATTTTCTTCAATACCTCAAACATAAAGTTCCATACCACTCGATCAAAGGCCTTCTCTGCGTCGAAACTAACCAGCACAGAAGGCCTTTTCTGCTTCTCCACTGTCTCCAGGGAAGCTAGTAGTGCTCTGATATTACTTGCCACTGACCTGCCTGTTACAAAACCTACCTGGGGGGAGGCTACCAAGTCTGGAAGCACCTTAGCCAACCTATTAGCTAATATCTTCGCATAGATTTTTATATCACAGTTTATCAAAGATATTGGCCTATATGACCCCACTTCCCTCTCGTCCCTACCGGGTTTTAATAATACTATTACTTTCGCCTCATTTAGCCGATCAGACAAGGTTCCTGATGTTATCATTTCATTAAAGAGATTCATCAATGGGTTTGTCACCTGTTCCTGTACTAGTTTATAAAAGGCCATACTAAACCCGTCCGGCCCCGGCGCTTTATGTATTTTACTTTGCTGCAGTGCCAACATCAACTCTCCCTCCACTATGGGGTTGTTCAGTATTTCCAACTGCGTCTCTGAGACCCTAGGCAGCTCTTGGTTAGCCAAGTATACCTCACTATCCGGGATTATGTCTGACGGTTTTTCATATAATGCCTTATAATAGTTCCTAAATCTGCTTATGATCCCTTCAGTCTCCCGGATTGTCTGCCCTCTCCCATCTTTAATTTGTAGGATCCTAGTAGGCCCCTTCTGCCCCTTTACTAACCTACTCAATAAAGTTCCCGCCTTATTCCCATACTGGAAGAGCTGGTGCTGATAATACATTTGTGATTTCCTAGCCCTCTGGTGTAATAATTCGTTTAACTCCCTTTGAGATGCTAATAGTGCTCTTTTCTGCTCTTCCTTTATCGTCTCCCCAAATCGCAGCCTCCTAGTTCTTATCTCTTTTTCCAAGCGGAGGATTTCTTTGTCCCTCATTCTCTTGGCTCGGGCCCTATATGCTATTATCTCCCCTCTCATTACTGCTTTTGCTGTCTCCCAATATAAACTTGTTTGCTGCTGGTGGCTCCTATTATGCTCTTCAAACTCCTTCCACTTTCCATTTATATATTCCTTAAAATGTGGATCCCGGTATAATTCAAAGGGGAACCTCCAATTACTCCCTCCTCCCCAATTTCTAGACACCTGCAGCTGTATGTATATGAGTGAGTGATCTGATATTTCGCATGGTCCTATTTCTGCTGCTGGTGTTTGTGCAAATAGGCCCCGAGAGATCAAGAAGTAATCAATACGAGATTGTGTCAAGTGCGCCCTGGACACATGCGTATAATCTCTGTGTGTCGGGTGTAGTACCCTCCATATATCAATTAAGTCTAAAGTCGAGCACAGAAAGGGCAGGCCTCTATCACTGTTACTTGTTGTGTTAGTCCCAGAGCTACACCTATCCATCTGGGTGTTATATACCAAATTAAAATCTCCTCCAAGTATTATATTGCCCTCCTGGAAGGGGCTCAGCAGTTCTATTAGGGTTTTATAAAATTTGTGGTCAAAGACATTTGGTGCGTATACATTACAAAAAATGTACCTGTTGTTTCCGCATTCCACCTCCGCCAGCACATATCTACCCTCCTCACTTCTTTTGACCGACTTTATTTGTATCTGCAACCCTTTTCGAAACAGCATTAACACTCCCCCTTTTTTCCCCTTCGCCGGGGACCCCACCGCCTCCCCCACCCAGCCTTTCTGAAATTTACTATGTTCCACCGCTGTTAAGTGTGTTTCTTGGAGAAAGACCACATCTGCTTTATGCCGTCGCATAGCCTGCAGGACTTTGGTTCTTTTAATGGGTGATGAAATCCCCCCCACGTTCCATGAAACTAATTTAATCGATCCCATTTCACATTCTTATTGACATTTCTCTGTTCCATATCTCGTATTGGTGAGGATGCACCCCCCAGCCCTTGGGTACCTCCCCCTTCTCCGCGTCCACCCACTTCCTGTCTCCGCCCTCTCGCTGTTACCTGTGTTGTGAGAAAAGAGATTAAAACAAAAGGAAACTTTATAACCAAAACATCTAAACCCCTTGCTACCCCCCTCCCCCCTCCCTCCCGTCCCTGTCCCCTTTCCTTCATGCTGCTCCCGAAGGACCAGACTACCGTTCTCGCTAGAGAACTGGTCACGCCCCTGTCTCCCCTCATCCCCCCCCCCCACCGTCCTCCTTGTTATTCTGCTGTTCCCCATAACTTCTATCTTTTTATCTCTCATTTACTTGTAACAGATATAACCAACATTTATTTATAACAGATAGAATCATCTTGGAACCCGGCTTCAGACTGTTAACTCTGTTTTATACTTTACCCAGCTTATAACCCTGAGCACTCAGCATATGATTCCCTAATGTCCCTGCTTGGCTCAGAGTTTTTATCCACTGTCTTTATGTAAGTCCAAGTTCCCTTTGACTCTGGGTATTCCACTATGTCCTCCACTGTCTTCTTCTTCTAGAATTTTAGCCTTTCTTGGCTAAACGTTTCTTTTCATGGACTTGTAACAGATATAGCCCTCATTCACTTATAACAGTTATAATCAACCTATTAAACAGCTTCAACTTTCAACTTCTCTTTATACTTTACCCAGCTTATGCTCCTGAGTGCTCAGCATATTATTCTCTAATGTCCCTGCTTGGCTCTTAGATTTTATCATCTGTCTTGATGTGAGTCCAAGTTCCCTGTGGCTTTGAATATTCCACTGTGTCTCCTACTGTCGTCTTCCTCTATTGTTTTCGCCTGCCTTGGCGAGCTGTTCTCTTCATGGACTCCTCTGGCCTCTTACTTGTGTCTGTTCACTCTCTGCTCCCCCGCTTCCCAGCATTTGGTTGACAAACTGTGAAGCTTCCACGTGTGAGCTGAAAACATGCCATCTGCCCTCTTGCTGTATTCTTAATTTTGCCGGGAACATCAGAGCAAATCTTGCTTTTTTTGCATAGAGGCGTTTGCATACTTCAGTAAATTGTCGACGTTGGGCTGCAACTGCGGTTGAAAAATCCTGAAAGCAGAGCACGCTGTTGTTTTCATATAAAATCTTTCCTTTTAGTCTCCATTCCCTCAATATTTCTTGTTTATGTGCATAGTTAAGTATCTTACAGATTACCACTCTCGGTCTCTCCGCATTCTGTTCGGCTCTCCCCAGCCTGTGTGCTCTCTCTATTTTCAATGCCTTCTCCAGTTGTGGCTTATTTAGCACTTTTGGCAGCCATGATTCCAGAAATCCCGCCAACTCCACCTCTCGGAGCGACTCTGGCAAACCGATCAGCCTCAAGTTATTGCGCCGCGATCTGTTTTCCAGATCCTCTACTTTTGCTTCCAACTTGTCCAATCTATCTTTCAGTTCTTTTTGCTGCTTTTCAGTTTGCAGACATTGATCTTCTACATCGGACATCCTCTGCTGGAATCCCGTCAAATCGGTTCGCAGACTTTCCAGTTTATCGTCCATCTGCCCAATCTGATCTGATATTTTCTGCAGCTTCCTGTCTACCGACACCTCCAGCAATGCCGAGACCTCAGCTGCTATCTCCGCCGCCCAGGCTGAGCTCACGGACTCGCCAGTCGCGCCGGTCTCCGCCATTTTGTTTTCTCCCACGCGGCTTCGGGCTCCCTCTTTCCGAGTTGTTTTCGTGGCCATTCCGACCGCCGTACCGCTTGGTTTTCCTGCAGCTTATTGCGTGAGTATTCCGATTTCTACTGTTGCTTTTTTGTGGGTTTTGACTCGATTTTGACGGTGCTAGGGGCTGTTGTTACCCGAGGGGACCCAGAGCTCTAACAAGCGGCGTCCTCCCCGTCGCCTAGCATCACGTGACCCCCCCAATGCAGTTGATGTAATAAAGGTGTTACTCTGTCATCCCTCCGGGCCCTACAAATCATAAGTGCCACTGTATTCTGTATTCTTTGTAGTCATTTCAAGCTAGCTTGAGTAATACCTGCATATATGATATTACAATAGTCTAAGCGTGAAGTGATATATGCAGATGTCAGTGTTTTTTTTAGGGAATCCCTACTAATCGAATTCCTAACTGATCTAAGTCTCCTAAGATGGAAGAAAGATTTTTTCACTACATTGGATATTTGTTCCTCAAAAGTCAGAGAAGAATCGATTATGACCCCAAGGTATCTAAAGGACTTAACTGATTAAATCCTCCCCATTGTGGGCCCAATTGAACAATGTTTGTTAATTTTGCTGATCCTGGATGCTAGCGATACTCCAAGTGTGAGAATTAATGGCCTACTTGTCCTTGGAGTAGGTGTTCTCCCAGGACAGCAGGCCTTATATTCTCACAAACCCTCCCCCCTCCCCTTGGAGTAGTCCCCTATTTTTTCCTTTTTTTATGCTGTAGTACCTAACTGCGGTAACCATACTCTCGCGGAGGGTGGGAAGGCACTCATGCATGCACTATGGAGCAGCTCCTGTACTCCACAAAGCTCTGTTTTTGTAGCTTCTTACACGATCCAGACCAGGCAATGTGAGATTGTGTTACCCAACTGTGAGAATATAAGGCCTGCTGTCCTTGGACAATACCTGCTACAGGTAAATATCTTTGCATTGTTAACTAAAGGCTCCCAGGAGTTCAGACATCTGTGCCCAACATGGCCATGTTTCGCCTGAAAACTGGTTGTGTCAGGGATTACCAGCTGGTGTAAAACTACGAACTTCACGGTTGGTCCAGCAGATAAAAGTGAAGCAAGCAATGTTCCTGTTTCTGGGTTTGAAATGCTTTTTAATGTTCTTTATCAATAGATGCAGTTCATCTCGCAACAGATCCCTATTCTAAGCAGAGGCCAGTTGCTCATAGTCCTAAGTAGGGAGCAGACAGTGTAAGCTGAAAAGGGCTTCATTGCATTTGCCTTGAGAATCGCTAGCACGGTTTGGTAAAAGGGGACCTAAATGTTTCAAACACTAAATCCATTAATTCTTCCTTCAGAGTAGTAGTATTCAGCGTATCAATATAATGGTTGACTTGAAGATACACATACCAGAGTCTCAACAACAGCCACTCTTCTTCCTGCAGTGTCTCAAAGGGGTTCATTTTCACCTCTGTTACCAAATCTCGTACAAAGCTCAAACCATGATCTGCCCAGTGTTTCAAGTACAATTTAGTGGCATCAGGGTCTCCCCAGTGGAAGCAACATCATTGATCTTGGGGAAATGTTCATTTTTGTGCAGACTAGCCAGTGCCATCCCTGCCTCATAGATTTCAAGATTGGATGACATTTAGCAGGCAGTATTTAAAAAGGCTTTGTAGCATGCAGATAATACAGCATGTGCACTGGTGCAATGAGCTGTTGCTCAAAGAGAGTAGGAGTAAAGTGTGATGTTCTTTTTCTCCAATCTATTAAATGTCTCATGATACAGGCCAAATATCTATACAAATCCAGCAAGGCTAACCTCCGACCAATGGGCAAGGAGAGGTGGTGCATAGTGGCCCTAGGTTTCTTATTATTCCACAAAAACATTTTTAACGTTGTAGAAAAGAGGATCAGTGTGAGAGGTAGCAGAGAAGCAAGCATTATTAACTAGTTTCCGTGGAGGGGCATAATCGAACGAGAACGCCTATCTCCATGGGCGTCTATGTCTGAAAACGGGTACGTGAAGAGGTGGGACAGACCGTATTTTCTAAAAAATGGACGTTTTTCAGCTGGGCATTTGGTTTTTTTTAGCGATAATGGAAACTAAAAACGCCCAGCTCAAAAACGTCCTAATCCGAGCCATTTGGTTGTGGGAGGGGCCACGATTCGTAGTACACTCGCCCCCCTGACATGCCAGGACACCAACTGGGCACCCTAGAGGTCAGTGCGATGGACTTCAGACAACGCTCCCACATGCATAGCTCCCTTACCACGGGTGCTGAGCACCCAACCCCCCTCCCCCAAAACCCACTACCCACAAATGTACAACACTACCATAGCTCTTAGGGGTGAAGGGGGCACCTACATGTGGGTACAGTGGGTTTTTTAGGCCTCCCATTTACCAGCACAAGTGTTACAGGTAGGGGGGGGATGGGCCTGGGTCCGCCTGGCTAAAGTGCACTGCGGTACCCACTAAAAGTGCTCCAGGGACCTGCATACACGCAGGCCTCTAGGACTAGTTGCTGCTATATAACATTGGCACAGCAGTTGACACCTGAAGACTAATCTCTCTGAAAATGTCCTTTATTGGAATAAGCACGCTTACTCACAGTTAACTGCAGATCAGAGGTTGTGCCCCACTGGCAACGAGTCTCCCTGGTACTGAGATGAGCAGTAGGTCAGAGCTGGCAGAATGCTGTACAATGCCCTCTTTCAGCCACATTCAAGGTAAGAACTAAGTTCTGTAACGTGGCTAACACGTGAAAGGGATCTAAAACTGGCTTACAAAAATGGCCACTACCTCATGGACTACCGGAAACAAAACAGGGCACACTCTGACCCAGTAAGCAGGGGGAAAAGCACCATGGGAGTAGAGCCTACCAACTACCAACATCGTGAACATTTGCCACAAGCTGCTGGAATCACGGAACCCAATACCCTACACCCACCACAATGCACTGCTGATGTGACTTTGCAGTGCGCATAACAGAAAAGGTGTCACACTCACCCGAGAGCCACATCAGAACCAGGGAAAGGCTGTCAGAGGATAGAACACATTCTGCTGTCATGGAGGTGGGTACGGCATTTGAGGCTGGCATACAGGCTGGAAAAAAAGTTTGTAAAGTGGGTTTTTTTTGGTGGGAGGGGGTTAGTGACCACTTGGGGAGTCCGGGGAGGTTATCCCCGATTCCCTCCAGTGGTCATCTGGTCAGTTGGGGCACTTTTTTGGGACCTGTTCGTGGAAAAAAAAGGATAAAAAAAAAAGTGACCCAAAATCGTGGTAAAAACACCTTTTTTTTCGATTATCAGCTAAAGACGCCCATCTCTCCTTGGCCGATAACCACGCCCCAGTTCTGCCTTCACCACGCCTCCAACATGCCCCCATCAACTTTACCCGTTTCCACGACGGATTGCAGTTGTAAACGCCCAAAATCGGCTTTCGATTATACCAATTTGGGCGCCCACGGGAGAAAGACGCCCATCTCCCGATTTGGGTCGCAATATAGGCGTTTTTCTCTTTCGATTATAAGCTGGATAGTGTACAACCCTTTTCCCATAGTTTTAAACTGAAACTTTTTCTAGAGGTAGAAACTTAACAGCCAATGAACTTTAAAAAAGGATAGTAGCAATGCTCAGATTCTATCCTACTGACCTGAATTGGGTGTTATGGTGTGAGGAACTAGAATATTTGCAAAGGTTACTGAGGGAAATCTGATTACTGAGTTAGCTTCAATGGGTTTGTTTGAAGCAGTTCCCTTAGAATCAAAACTATATAGAGAGGAAAGGTCCCACTTAACTTTCTTTCTGAGAGAAGACATTTCTCTAGTAAGAGAACATTATTTTGCTCTGTGCTTTGGGAACTTAAAAATTGGGGTTTAAAGGAGGAATTATAGGTTATTGATGATAGGCAGAATACAAAGAAAAAGCAAATGTTATAAACTAGTCTCTATACCCCTTTCCCCTCCCCTAGTTTTAAAACTTTAACTGTGTACCACAGCATTAACAGCCTCTAACAGGCACAGCAGGACTTAGATCAGTCTTCATTCCCATCCCCTTCCCAGCTCCCATCCACCCCTAGCATAACTCTTCATTTATAGTCATAATTCTAATTAGGATAACAAGAGAAGTGTATTAGATTTTTAATTACATTTAATTAGTTTCTGGGAAGCAAACACCTAATAAGTTACACGTTATACCATATAATCTTAAGGCTGTTTATATTCATCTAATATCCCTAGTACCTGAAGTAGTTTTAATTAAACAATTCTATAATACTAAGATGCAGACAGCAGTCCAGCAGCGTGAGGGGTGCTATCCAGTCTTTTGCATTGAGTGTCACATGTATGATTATCTCCCAGCTGTTGAGAGATTATATGTGTGTGCTCTATGCAAAGAGCTCCTAGCTCTCAGAGAATTAGTCCGTTCTCTTGAGGATACAGTAGCGGACGGAGGAACTGAGGGAGACAGAGAGGTACATAGAGGAGGCCTACAGGGACATTTTAGAGAAGTCCCACTTCCAGTCTGGCAGCCCCTGTGCTGCCTTGGAGGAGGGAGGTTTCCTAAATTAAGAGCATCACCCTGGTGAAGTTATAAATAATTCTGTGGTCAGGACCAGCCCAACAGGGGAAGCAATATCCTCTCGTACTGAGGATGTATCTCCAGGAGGGAAGGATTAGGACAGCTGTTGTAGTTTGTGATTTGATTATTACTACTGAGAAAGTTGTAAATAGGAACAACAAACATAGTTTGAAATGTCCATATGCGAATGCCAGAAGCCTAAGAAATAAAATGGGTGAGTGAGAATATATTGCACTAAATGAAAAATTAGATATAATAGGCATTTCTGAGACCAGGTGGAAGGAGGATAACCAATGAGACTCTGTCATACCAGGGTACAAATTATATCATACTGATAGGGTGGATTGAATTGGTGGAGGGGTAGCATTGTATGTTAAGGAGGGCTTTCAATCAAATAGACTAAAACTTCTACAAGACACAAAACACATCTTAGAATCCCTATAGATTGAAATTCCATGTGTAGAGGGGAAAAGGATAGTGATAGAAGTGTATTCCCGTCCACCTAGCTAGGATGGAGAGACAGATGTAGAAATGTTATCAGAAATTAGGAAGGCTAACAAACTGGGGAACATGATAATAATGGTTGATTTCAATTACGCCAACATAGATTCAGTATATAAATTTGACATCAGTGCATGCTACAGAGGTGAAATTCCTTGAATGAATCAAGGACTGCTTTATGGAGCAGCTTGTTCAGGAGGCAACAAGAGGAGGAACAATTCTAGACCTAGTCCTTAGTGGAGTGAATGATCTTGTGCAGGAGGTAATGGTGATGGTGCCTTTTGATAACAGTGATCATAGCATGATCAGATTTGATATAAGCTCTGCAGTAAGTAAACAGAAATTTTAATACATTAGCATTAACTTTCAAAAAGGAGACTATGATAACATTAGAAAAACAGTGAAAAAAAAAAAACTTAGAGGAGCAGCAGTGAAGGTAAAAAATGTACATCAGGTGGGGATGCTGTTCAAAAATACCATCCTGGAAGACCAAGACAAATATATTCCATCTATTAAAAATGAGGAAGGAAGTTCAAACGACAGCCGGCATGGTTAAAAAGAGAGGTGAAGGAAGCAATTAGAGCTAAAAGAAAATCCTTCATAACTTGGAAGAAGGATCCAACTGAAAATAATAGGAAACTACATAGAGAATGGCAAATCAAATGTAAAGCACTGATAAGGAAGGCAAACAGAGACTTTGAAAAAAATATTGCGTTGGAGGCAAAAACGAATAGTAAAATTTTGTTTTAGGTATATTAAAAGCAAGAAGCTGGCAAAAGAATCAGTTGGACCGCTAGATGACCGAGGGGTAAAAGGGGCACTCTGCAAACCTGGAATATGTAATGGGACAATTTGACAACATTGAAGAGTAGCAAATCACCGGGACCGGATGGTATACAACCCAGAGTATTGATAGAATTGAAAAATTAACTTGCAGAACTATTGTTAGTAATATATAATTTATCTTTAAAATCAAGCATGGTATCAGAAGATTGGAGGGTGGCCAATGTAACACCGATTTTTAAAAAGGGTTCCAGAGGTGATCAGGGAAATAATAGACCAGTGAGCCTGACGTCGGTGCTGGGCAAAATGGTAGATAGAGACTATTATAAAGAACAAAGTTACAGATCATATTCAAAAGCATGGATTACTACTACTACTACTACTACTATTTAGCATTTCTATAGCACTACAAGGCGTACGCAGCGCTGCACAAACATAGAAAAAAGACAGTCCCTGCTCAAAGAGCTTACAATCTAATAGACAAAAAATAAATAAAGTAAGCAAATCAAATCAATTAATGTGAACGGGAAGGAAGAGAGGAGGGTAGGTGGAGGCGAGTGGTTACAAGTGGTTACGAGTCAAAAGCAATGTTAAAGAGGTGGGCTTTCAGTCTAGATTTAAAGGTGGCCAAGGATGGGGCAAGACGTAGGGGCTCAGGAAGTTTATTCCAGGTGTAGGGTGCAGCGAGACAGAAGGCGCGAAGTCTGGAGTTGGCAGTAGTGTAGAAAGGGAACAGATAAGAAGGATTTATCCATGGAGAGGAGTGCACGGGAAGGGGTGTAGGGAAGGACGAGTGTGGAGAGATACTGGGGAGCAGCAGAGTGAGTACATGTATAGGTTAGTAGAAGAAGTTTGAACAGGATGCAAAAATGGATAGGGAGCCAGTGAAGGGTCTTGAGGAGAGGGGTAGTATGAGTAAAGTGACCCTGGCGGAAGATGAGACGGGCAGCAGAGTTTTGAACCAACTGGAGAGGGGAGAGGTGACTAAGTGGGAGGCCAGCAAGAAGCAGATTGCAGTAGTCTAAACGAGAGGTGACAAGGGTGTGGATGAGGGTTTTGGTAGAGTGCTCGGAAAGAAAGGGGTGGATTTTACGGAAGTTGTAAAGAAAGAAACGACAGGTCTTGGCAATCTGCTGGATATGAGCAGAGAAGGAGAGAGAAGAGTCAAAGATGACCCCAAGGTTTCGAGCTGAGGAGACAGGGAGAATGAGAGAGCCATCAACAGAAATAGAAAATGGGGGGAGGTGGGTTTGGGGGGGGGGGGGGGGGGGAAATGAGAAGCTTGGTTTTGGTCATATTTAATTTCAGGTGGCGTTGAGACATCCAGACAGCAATGTCAGACAAGCACGCTGAAACTTTGGTTTGGATGCAAGGTGAGATATCAGGGGTAGAAAGGTAGATTTGGGAGTCATCAGCATAGAGATGGTAGGAAAAGCCATGGGATGAGATTAATGAACCAAGGGAAGAAGTGTAGATAGAAAAGAGGAGGGGACCAAGAACAGAACCCTGAGGTACGCCGACAGGCAGAGGGATAGAAGTAGAAGAGGATCCACCAGAGTGAACACTAAAGGTGTGGAGGGAGAGGTAGGAAGAGAACCAGGAAAGGACAGAGCCCTGGAATCCAAGCCAACATGGATTTAGTGAAGGGAAATTTTGCCTCATCGATCTACTACATTTCTTTGAAGGGGTGATTGAACATGGGGATAAAGGTGAGCTGGTCGATATGTGTCTGGATTTTCAAAAGGCGTTTGACAAAGTACCTCATGAAAGACTCCAAAGGAAATTGGAAAGTCATGAGATAGGAAGTAGTGTTTTATTGTGGATTAAAAACTGGTTAAAAGAAAACAGAGAGTAGGGTTAAATGATCAGTATTTGGAGAAGATAGATAGTGGAGTCTTCAGGAGTCTGTGCTGGGACCGCTGCTTTTTAACATCTAGTAGATCATTTATAAATTATCTAGATATGGGAATAACTAGTGAGGTAATTAAATTTGCTGATGACACAACGTTATTCAAAGTTGTTAAATTGCAAGAGTATTGTGAAAAATTACAAGAGTACCTTGGGAGACTGGGCATCCAAATGGCAGATGATGTTTAATGTGAGCAACTGCAAATTGATGCATGTGGGAAAGAGGAACCCAAGCTGTATCTACGTAATGCACGGTTCCACATTAGGAGTTACCAACCAGGAATGGAATCTAGGCATCATCATTGATGATATGTTGAAACCCTCTACTCAGTGTGCGGCTAAGAAAGCAAATAGAATGTTAGGCATTATTAAGAAACGAATGGAAAACAAAAATGAGGACATTATAATGCCTTTGTATCACTCCATGGTGCGACCACACCTCGAATATTGTGTTCAATTCTGGTCACCGCATCTCAAAAAAGATAGATTGGAATTAGAACTGGTACAGAGAAGGGCGACAAAAATGATAAAGGGGATGGGACGACTTCCCTATGTGGAAAGGATGAAGCAGCTAGGGCTCTTCAGCTTGGAGAAAAGATGGCTGAGGGGAGATATGATAGTGGTCTATAAAATAATGAATGGAGTGGAGTGGGTAGATGTGAATTGCTTGTTTACTCTTTCCAAAAATACTAGGACTAGGGGGCAAGCAATGAAGCTAGAAAGTAGTAAATTTAAAACGAAGCGTAGAAAATATTTCTAAGCTCAACATGTAATTAAACTCTGGAATTCAAAGCCAGAGATATAGTAAATGCAGTTAGCTTACAGGGTTTAAAAAAGGTTTAGATAGCTTCCTAATAGAAAAGTCCATAAGCCATTATTAAAATGACGGGGAAAATCCACTCCTTATTTCTAGGATAAGCAGCATAAAATGTATTGTACTATTTTGGGATCTTGCCAGGTACTTAAGTACATACTGTAAGTACATAAGTAATGCCATACTGGGAAAAGACCAAGGGTCCATCGAGCCCAGCATCCTGTCCACGACAGCGGCCAATCCAGGCCAAGGGCACCTGGCAAGCTTCCCAAACGTACAAACATTCTATACATGTTATTCCTGGAATTTTGGATTTTTCCAAGTCCGTTTAGTAGTGATTTATGGGCTTGTCCTTTAGGAATCCGTCCAACCCCTTTTTAAACTCTGCTAAGCTAACCGCCTTCACCACTTTCTCCGGCAACGAATTCCAGAGTTTAATTACACGTTGGGTGAAGAAAAAGTTTCTCCGATTTGTTTTAAATTTACTACACTGTAGTTTCATCGCATGCCCCCTAGTCCTAGTATTTTTGGAAAGCGTGAACAGACGCTTCACATCCACCTGTTCCACTCCACTCATTATTTTATATACCTCTATCATGTCTCCCCTCAGCCGTCTCTTCTCCAAGCTGTATAGCCCTAGCCTCCTTAGTCTTTCTTCATAGGGAAGTCGTCCCATCCCCGCTATCATTTTAGTCGCCCTTCGCTACACCTTTTCCAGTTCTACTATATCTTTCTTGAGATGCGGCGACCAGAATTGAACACAATACTCAAGGTGCGGTCGCACCATGGAGCGATACAACGGCATTATAACATCCTCACACCTGTTTTCCATACCTTTCCTAATAATACCCAACATTCTATTCGCTTTCTTAGCCGCAGCAGCACACTGAGCAGAAGGTTTCAGTGTGTTATCGACGACGACACCCAGATCCCTTTCTTGGTCCGTAACTCCTAACGTGGAACCTTGCATGACGTAGCTATAATTCGGGTTCTTTTTTCCCACATGCATCACCTTGCACTTGCTCACATTAAACATCATCTGCCATTTAGCCGCCCAGTCTCCCAGTCTCGTAAGGTCCTCTTGTAATTTTTCACAATCCTGTCGCGATTTAACGACTTTGAATAACTTTGTGTCATCAGCAAATTTAATTACCTCGCTAGTTACTCCCATCTCTAAATCATTTATAAATATATTAAAAAGCAGCGGTCCTAGCACGGACCCCTGAGGAACCCCACTAACTACCCTTCTCCATTGTGAATACTGCCCATTTAACCCCACTCTCTGTTTCCTATCCTTCAACCAGTTTTTAATCCACAATAGGACATTTCCTCCTATCCCATGACCCTCCAATTTCCTCTGTAGCCTTTCATGAGGTACCTTGTCAAACGCCTTTTGAAAATCCAGATACACAATATCAACCGACTCCCCTTTGTCCACATGTTTGTTCACTCCTTCAAAGAATTGAAGTAAATTGGTCAGGCAAGATTTCCCCACACAAAAGCCATGCTGACTTGGTCTCAGTAATCCATGTCCTCGGATGTGCTCTGTAATTTTGTTTTTAATAATAGCCTCTACCATTTTCCCCAGCACCGACGTCAGACTCAGCGGTCTATAATTTCCCGGATCTCCCCTGGAGCCTTTTTTGAAAATGGGTGTTACATTGGCCACCTTCCAATCTTCCGGTACCACGCTCGATTTTAAGGATAAGTTGCATACTTGTAACCTGGATTGGCCACTGTTGGAAACAGGATGCTGGACTTGATGGACCTTCAGTCTGTCCCGGTATGGCAATACATATGTACTTATTTGTGGTAGATTCAATGAAGATACATAGGAATGTACATCCTCTGGTGAGACTGTCTGACATTGATAAAAAAGCTTTATAATACTGAGAGAATAAATAATTCAACTGAGCATTGTTTGTAACTATGGTGTCCCTATGAGTTAGACCTCTGCAAAACTGCAGCCTCATCCAGAGATGTACTAGATGCACCAGCAGTTTACTAGTACAGTTCCCACAGCAATATACTGTAATTTATGGGTGTAATATAACTGAGATTTAATAGTCTTCTCATGAATTTTAGCACTCAGTGCCACTCTGTCAGCCTGCAAGTTGTCTCTAGCTTCTTGGATCCTATAAATAAGCCAGCTCTGTTTGCACTTTTCAATTTGTTTTTCTAAATACAAAAATTCCTTTGCTAGCTGTTTTCTCTACCAGCTACATATGCTATTGTTTTCCCCCTTAGAACAGGTTTTGCTCTTTCCCAGAATAAAATGGGGTTCGAGACATGTGACTATTGTCTTCTACAAACTATTTTTTAACTATGTCCATTTTATAATGGGGATCCCAATATAAATGGACTTGAAAGCACCATGTTCTCCTGCCTTTTTCCCCTAATATGCCCTACATATCCAGCCCTTTCATTGCATGATCTGACAAGGTTGGGACTGCAATGATCACCCCACATACTCTGTGAAATGTTAATGATGTCACTAACATATAGTCTATATGAGACATGACCAGGTGCACGCGAGAAGTGTTTATTTGACCATCCATCCCCCCTTCCTGCACACATACCATTATAGCTTCAACATTGATCTCACACCCATCACATAGGAGTTATATCCTAGGGTATTTCCTTTTAATAGACCCAGTCAGTTTGGTATCATGACAAACCAAAAGAGAAGACACATGGCCTAAATAGTTGCCATTGTCAGTAATTATAAAACTTGATTCCTTGTTCCAGCAGTTGACCATCTGCACTTACGTGTCATTGTCCCCATTGAGCAGGGTCACCAAAGATGATTGTGCCTCCACCACAGAATTGTAAAATAATGTCTGAGTTTCATGCATGTGGTGCAAAAAACAGAAGAAACCAGTCTTCGCAAAAAATAGCAACAAACAAAACAGCGAAGAGGACCAACAAAAGAAAAAAGACAAAATGAGGAAAAAAATAAAGAGTTAAAAACAGAAAAAAAACAAAATATATATAAAAAAATATATATAAAAAATGTAAGGCGTCAACACTTGGTTGTTGAAATTCAAAAATAAACTTTATTTGTCAACGGATAGCAGGGAGAAAAGGACTCGACACAGCTGTGTTTCGGCCATACAGGCCTGCGTCAGGAGTCTTCTCACTGTATGCTGATCTTATATACTATCCAAATAGGGAGGGAATGTCTATATCTCCTTCTCCGTCGTCCTGCCCTCTTATGATGCAACTTCCGATTTCAACCTCCTTGAGCAATGTAACCCAAGAAGGTTTGATCTTTTCTGCACATCTGGTGGTCCTGTCGTAAACTGCAACCATTTTGGAGAAATGTAATGACAAAAATCACAGAGTACCCAGGCAAACTGTTTCAGTGTGAACCACAGTGGTAACTGCTGGGTATAGGCAATAGATGTGGTACTAAATGGCAGAGACGTTTCAAGAGGCTATGTTTAACAGCGGCCAAGAATGTAGTAGCGAAACATTGGAAGCAAGAGCAGGCACCACCTTAACATGACTGGACTCTGAAATTGTCCCTGGTTGGGGAAATGGAGAAGCTCATGGATAAAAGAGTGGGCATATACAATGCAACTTCTGAGTTATGGTCCAAACTCCAGGACTTGACCCAAATGAGGTAGTTGTAATGGAGCTGAGGGAGGTGAGTGGGGGAGGGAGGAGAGGGGGGAGAGAGAGATGGGGTAGGGGGTAGGAGGGGGAGATAAAAGAATTTGTACATGAATAACTCTGTTACATTGTTAAGTTTGTCAATAAAAAATTTTAAAGTAAAAAAAACAAAACAAAAAAAACATAGTTGGAATATAATGGTGCTGGTTACACCACAGGAGAAATCTATGCCATTTTGCTGAATATGAACGTCGTGTAAATTCTTTTCTGCATGCCATTAAAATCTGCAACACCAAATCAGAAAATAAGGATGTATCTATCAGTTGACTTGTAGATACCACGCTGTTAATCTGAGTCTGTGAAGGTCCAGATGTATTAGAGTACCTTGATTCTGTGTAATCATATCTGGATCCTGAGGCAATAACTGTGGCAGGTGAATTGCTAGACGGTGGAGCACTGGAAACCAAATCTGACGTGACCAATAAGGTGCTATTTATTTATTTGGATTTTGCTCACACCTTTTTAGTAGTAGCTCAAGGTGAGTGTAGGTATATGGCTTTCAGGATGTTGATGATAATATTGTATTGTGGAATCTGTGAGAATCAAAGTGGCCTTGTCTTGTATTATCTTGAGTAATGTCCTTGGAATAAAAAGAATTGGAGGTAATGCATTTAGAAGAACTGCTGGCCAAGTTTTGGAAAACGCATCTTCTGCTATTTGCCTTGGATTGGGCCACTTTGAGCAGAATTTGTTGCACTTGGGATTATGAAGGGATATGAAGAGCTTTTGAATAATTGTGATCTTGAAAGACCATTAATGAAGTTGTAATCTCCTGCTGAGGGAATCCACTAAACAGTTGTTCCTGACCGGAAAGCAAATTGCTTGTATTGTTGATTGAATGGAGGGAACTAATTTCCAAATTAGAAGTGCCTCCCAACAGAGAAATTGGGATCCTAAGCCTCTTTGCTTGTTTATATAATACATGGCAACTTGGTTGTCTGTGTGGATTTGAATTATTTGGTTGGTTAAAAGATCCTGGAAGGTCTGAAGAGCTAACCTGAATGTCCTGAGTTCCAAAAGGTTGATCAAATAGTATGTTTCCTGTTGAGACCACGCTCCCTGTGTGAAATAAGTGTCCAAATGAGCTCCCCACCTGATTTTGGATGCATCTGTTGTCAGAACTTTTATTGGAAGGGGCTTGTGGAACAGTACGCCTCATGAAAGATTGGATGAGTCCACCATGTTAAAGAATTTTGATTTTGATGTGTTAGGTATATTTTGAAATTCAGAGGCCGAAGTGCTTGAATCCATCTTTGTTTCAAGTACCATTGCAGGGGTTGCATGTGAAGTCTTGCAAGTGAGATTACACTGACTGTTGAGGCCATATGTCCCAGAAGAATCAACATAGTTTTGGCTGTTGTTACCTGCAGAAATTGGACATGATGAACTGAGTTATTACTGTTACCCTGGAAAGCGGTAAGCGTGCTATTGAAATAGTGGAAAGGAGTTCTACCCCACTGATTTCCAACCATTGTGTTGGGGTCATATGTGATTTTCTGTGGTTTACTATGAAAGTTAACTCTGCGAGAAGGCATACTGTGAGGTTTAATGTGGCTTGATTTTCTTGTAATGACGAAGCTGCTATCAACCAATAATCCAGATAAGGGAAGAGAAACACTCCCTTGTGATGGAGATGGGCTTCCGCTGCCACTATGCATTTGGTGAAAACTCTGGGAGCCGAGGTGAGGCTGAAAGGAATTACTCGGTATTGATAGTGTTGGGAATTGACTACAAAACTGAGATAACGTTGAGATGCTGGATGAATCGGGATGTGTAAATATGCATCTTGATGATCCAAGGACGAAAGCCGGACCTGATGTTGAAGGTATGGTAGAATGGTTGCAATTGTAATCATACAGAAATTTTCTTTGCAAATGTATTTGTTGAGGTGTCTGAGGCCTAGAATCGCCCAATTACCTCTGTCTTTTTTTTAATGAGAAAGTATTTGGAATAGAACCCTTTGTTTCTCTCTGAGATTGGGAATGGTTCAATGGCATGAACCATAAGTAATTTGTAACTCCTGTTGCAGCAATAAATTATGGAATGTTGGCATCCTATGAAATCGCGATGGATTTAAAGGTAGACATTGATGGGAATTCAGTTGATAGCCTCTTTGAATAATTTATAAAATCCATCTGTCTGTGGTAACTTTTTCCCAAGCAGCATAAAACCTCTGTGATCTGCCTCCTAATGGAAAGTTATTTTCCTGCAGAATGTCAAAACTTAGGTAAAAGTTTAGTCTGGGGTTATGGTGGAGGCTTTTTACCCTTCCTGTATCTGGAATTCTGACTTGGAAATTGAGGATGTTGACGTACCTGTATGAAAGCATAGGAAGACCTAGGGTTGTTGTAAGTTTTTAGTTGATAAAAACAAGATCTTGATGAGTAATATAGTACATTTTTTTTTTCAATTTATTTATTAATTTTCAATTTTAACAAGATTACACTTGTTTTGAAATACAGCAATAATTACATTAACAGAAATTCAATAATTTCCCATATAAGCAATTAAAACTAAAAAAGAAATTAATACATATTGTCACAAACATATATTTTAAGCTTCCTTAGACCACATTTAATCCTGAGGCGAACAGAGTTAGGGAAGAAATTTTAAATTAAACTTATAAAAGGAAAATAAGGTGGCGCAAATATTCCCAAATTATTTGGCTATTAAATTTGTTTAGAATCTAGAAATGATTTTAGACTATCTGGTGAGAAAAAAGTGTATTTAACCTGACCCAACCTGACTAAACATTTACACGGATAGGCAAGAAAAAACATCCCGCCTATTTCCAGTGTTCTTGATTTTAATGCTAGAAAAGCTTTCCTTCTCAGTTGAGTCGATTTAGTAACATCAGGGAAGATTTGTACTTTTATCCCACCAAAACAGGTTTGAAGGTTTTTAAAATAAAGTTTCATTATATTATTCAAATCCTGTTCGAAAACCAGGGAGACTATCAAAGTGGACCGGTCTACATTTTCATCCACCGTCTGTTCTAGTATAGCTGAAGTATTCTCAATGTCTAAGTTAGAGTGTTGTCCATTCTGTTTTTTCCCATTCTCTCCTTTGGGGCTTGAAATGTAATATATCTTGTTAATAGGCGGCATTGCTTCCAGAGGCATTTTTAAAACTTCATTTAAGTATTTTTTGAATAAATCATAAGAATTAGTCCCAGGGAGTTTGGGAAAGTTCAATAGTCTCAAGTTTAATCTTCTATTGAAATTCTCAATTTGATCCAGTTTCCTTCGAATATCAGCATTATCTTTAACCACACTAACTTTAAACTCTTGAAAAGCGTCAGCTTTATTTTGGAAATCAGTCATTTTTTCAGCAATATCCGTTTTTAACTGGTCCACCTTTAAATTCAACTCTTGAAACTTTTTTTTAAATGTACTCACTTCTCCTGAAGTTTGTTGTAATGTCTCGTCCATTTTTCCCAACATTGTCCAAATCATTGTCAGATTTACCTCTCTCGTAGTTCTTAAAGATGTTTCTTGTGGTTTCGGCGTCTTCTCCGGCGCTTCCCGCCCCTCACTAACAGCTTCACCCGAAACACTTCCGGTAGGGCGTCGCTGTTCATCGGGCCCCGTCGTGGACGCCGGGCATGGAGGTCTCACAATTGCAGGTGGTGAAAGGGATATTTCCTCTCCTAGCAGGGCCTCCGCTTCCCCAGAGGACCCCGCTATAGGATCCGTATCTCCTGTTGTTCGGGAAATAGGCGCGAAATAGCACTCAAGACCTGACTGAGGTGCCGTGGGAGTTGAGGTAGGTGGGGGAACTACCTTCATTGTCCCCTTTCTTTTAGTATGTGGCATTCTTCCTCGAGGAAATAATTTTTACCAAGTCGGGTTCAGAGCTGCTGTTCCGTACAACCTATTGCACCGCCATCTTAGGTCCGCCGTAATATAGTACATTTTTATAATTGGATTTAGTTAGTGAAGTTTTATCTTGTTTTTTTTTTTTGTTTTTTTTCTTGTTGCATTATATTGCCTCAGATGCTCCTTTATTCATCTCATCAGTCACTATTACATCTGCCTGACGTGGAGGGGCATTTTCTTTTTTATTTAAGTATTTTATTAATAATGCAACAATATGCAAACATATCAAGCCAATTACATGAATCTTCAACCAATATCTACTCCTTGTTCCCTTCCCCTATCCTCCCTCCCTCCCTCCCCCCTCAGTCCAGTGGTGTTGGCTCTTGCTCTTGGAATTGTTCATATAATGACCATATTCTTGTGAAGGTCATCATGGAGCCTTTCCGCTTGGCCGTCAGTTTCGACATCTGGTAAAGAAAGTCTACTTTTTGAGTCACCTTGTGCAATGTTGGTGTTTCAGCTTGCTTCCAGGCCCGTGCTAGTGCTATCTTAGCCACTACAAAATACTGAGTGGCCAGCCTGTGTTGGCCACTAGCGATTGACCTGGGCCTAAAATGGAGAAGGCAATGTTCTACCCTTTTCGGGTATGGCTGTTGTAATACATTATTTACCAACTTCACCACCTCATCCCAAAACCGTTTTACTTTCTCACATTCCCACCATATATGGTAAAATGTGCCCTGAAGGCCACACTTTCGCCAACATTGCCCTGAGGTTCCCGGATATATCTTTTGTAGTCTATCTGGGGTGTAATACCACCAGTATAGTATTTTGAATCCATTTTCATTTATAGACTGTGATGAAGAGACTTTAAGTAAGTATTTGTAGCTACTCATCCATGTTGCTTTGGGATGGATGGTTTGTAGCTCTTTCTCCCACTTCTTGTGGTAGGCACCTTGAGGGTCAGTCCTTCCCAACAATGCAAGATATATCTGGGATACACTGCCTCTGCCCCCTCCCCCACGCATTGCTAATTCTAGGGTTGTTTCGTCTAGTTCTAGCTCGTCTTGTGCACGTCGTATAATAAAGCTGAGTTTTATCTTGTTCTAACGTATTCAATGTAGTATAATCTTCTCTAAGTCCGTCGATTAGTTCTTTTACTTTTTCTCCAAACAAGAAATCTCTCCAAATGCTGAAGCTCGTAACCATGCAGGCCAACTGGATGCTATAGCAGTAGCTGTTTTTCATATAGATGTATCCAAAATTATCATGTGCTGCTCTATTCATTTGTTTAGAGCATTCATCTAGATTCAGCATAGTTTCTTGAAAATGAGGAACTTGATCTTCTGGTAGTACTGACTAGATCTTTGCCAGATTGTCCATGATAGTTGTAGCTGGGTTGCCCATCCAGGACCCAGCCAGGCTCGACCCTGCTTAGCTGCCTCTTCCTCCACACGACTGTTGCTTTCACTCCACAGCAATCTGGCTCCTCTGAGCCTTGACTCCAGGCCCTGTGAACTCCCAGGACTTCCTCCTCCCTCCATTCCTTTCACAGAGGCACATTCAAAGCCCACTGTTTATAAGTAAGAGCTTTTATTTTCTTGCTTCAAATCAACAAAACACCCTTCACTCCAGGTTGTTTAGGCTAGCAGCCCAGAGCACAATTCAGGTTCAACACAGTCAAATTCAGGTTCAAAAACAGTCCATATAACTTCAAACTCAGGTTCCAAAAACAGTCCATATAACTTCACTTTAGCTCAGATTACTTCACTTAGGGAACAGTACATTATCAGAGGGAAAAACCAAATAGCTTGGTAGGTTGCAGCCCAGACCTTTTTAGTATGAAACAGTTACACAGTCGTTCTTGCACCTTCTTACAGCACGGTTACACAGCTTTATTCCCACCTGGTTCAGGCTGGGGTTTCAATTGTGCCCAGCTCTCTTTCTCTCCCACAGGCTGCACCTGTTTCCTCTTTAGTAGTGATTTCCCCCAGTGCCTCAGCCTCTCTCCTCCGGTCTTCCACCAGGCTCTCCAAGGTACAGCTAGCCACCCTCTTACAGCAGCTTTTTGGGTTTGAGTCAGGGCTCCAATCTCCATCTGTTCCTCCCCTAGTCCTTCAGTAATCTCCATTTTATCCTCCTCTTCAACTCCCCCCGCCCCAATCTCTCCAGCTGGCCCTCATCACCTTCCTCAGAGACCATTTCCCAATCTTCTATCTCCTCCCCTAACTCTTGCACAGCCGGGTGGGGAAGAGAAGGATTCTGGGACTGGTAGTTCCTCCCCGTCTTCCTTAACCCAGCCAACCTCTCTGCCTCCGGTAGCCCAGCTTTCTGAATGTGGGTGTTGTGCACATGAAATCTGCCCCGTTGGGATTCCCCAGCTCCCTGTACCCCCTTTCTTCATGCCTTCCCGGATCCCCTTTCACCTGCACTCTCACATGGTATATATTTATATGGTGAAAACTATGGACTGAAATGCGTGCTGAAAGCATAGCATATTAAAACTAGCGTCTCACCATTATATCCATCCATTTAAGATCTTTTGGTGGTGGATGATTAGGAATGTCTTTTATAGTGATCTTACTGGTAATGCTATGTTCTCTTTTGTTATGTTCAAATAGTTAGTTACAGTTCTTTTATCAGAAGACTGAATTGACTGAGAAGAGAGTTGCAATTCCAAAGTCTGTGCTAATTTAAGCAAAATTTTGAATAAGAGATATTTTCTTCTACAGGCTGCACTTACTTCTCAGAGGACTGATGGCTGAATTGTAATTTAGACTCCTGTGCAGTCTGACTAGCAGGAGATTGAGGGCAGGATACTGCCTGAGAATTCAAAGATGAGGATACTGATTGTGGAAGTAATTCCCCCCCTTTGAGGTGAAGAAGAGGACAACAACCAAGTGTCTTGTCTTAGTGAAATTTGCTGATACTGTAATCTTGAAGTTGATGGTTTATCCTCCGGTACTGAAGACTGCTGTAATAGCGGAGCCGATGGTGTTAAAAGTAGTACCTGCATCCTGTTGTTGTAAAAAATGCGCAAGCAATTGTAACAAATTAGATGGTACTTGAGTATTATGTTGACTTGATGCCGACGTAGTAACACATGAGTGTGAATGAAAAACACATGTGGAGCGAGATCTGGAAGAAAGTGCCTAACCTGAAGGCAAAGTGGAATCATGTCGATGCCAAGACTTACTTCATTTATGAGAGTAATGCTCTGCAACATTAGCCCCAGAAAAATGCCGGCTTCGTTTGCATGGTGGAGAGGCTGATGACATAGATGTTCAATGGCGATGATGCTGTCTCAGCACCGACACAGTAGCAGCTCTTGTACTCTTTGCTGGGGAAAGTACCGCAGGTTGGTCCAGTAATAGTTGCATCTTATCCTCGACACCAATCTTGGCATCGTGTGTCATGATGTTGTGTGTGATGATGGTGTCAAGCATTTCTTGAGCCACTGAAAATGCTGACTCCTGATCCCTAGGATGAATAGCAAGGGGGACAGCAGGCAGTGGCAAGACCTGATCCCCGGGCATACAAGCAAGGGGGAGAGCAGGTAATTCTTCAGTAGTTGTTATTGATGACTTCAAAGTCTTTGAAGAATCTTTCTTTGAAAATAGTTTCTGTTGAAGAGAGCTGTTTGAAGATGTACCCGACAAAGATGAACGGGCATATTCTTGAATCTTTAAAGCTCTGATGTCCAATGTTTTTTTGTGACATAGCGTAGCCAGAGTTTAATTTTTAGATGGTCCTGGAGGTGGACTGGGTGGGCACAGGCCTCGCATTTCCTCTCCACCCGCTACCACCCCCCCGCCCGCCGCATTTCCTCTCCATCTGCCCGCCGCCGCATTTCCTCTCTACCCGCTACCCCCCCCCCCTGCGACAGCCCCCTGCACATGGTCAGTTCTGATCATTTTTACTGACCTGAAGCGCCGTTCTCCCTCCAGCACCGGCGATTCCCATAGCCAGCCTTCTGCCAGCGCGCGTCGTCGGAGCCTCTTCTCAGGCGCGTCCCGCCTACTCTGCAACATCCTGTTTTCCGCAAAGGTGGGACGCAGGAAATTACAGAGTAGGCGGGATGTGCCTGAGAAGAGGCCCTGACGACGCGCACTGGCAGAAGGCTGGCTATGGGAATCGCTGGTGCTGGAGGGAGAACGGTGCTTCAGGGCAGTAAAAGTGAGCAGACCACGCGGACGGGGAGAGCGGGCAGAAGAGGCTGGGCGGGCCTGGAGCAAAAGTGGCTGGGCCTGGGCCCATCCAGGCCCACCTGTGGCTATGCCCCTGCTTTACAATGCAGGAATATCCTCCCGGGGAAGGGGACGTGGACCCCCTTCCTCATGCTGCCTCAAATGTTTTTTTTTTTTTGTCTTTTCTTGTGTTTTGGCTTTATGCAATTTGATAAAAGTAAAACAATACAAAATAACGTAGAAAGATTTCAGAATATAATCCTCCTTTACTTATGTAAAATTTCTTTATATACATTTTTGGTGAAAACTTTGCCACAATGAGGGAAAAGCTTTCCTTGCTCAGGACCATCTATGACTTTTATAATTGCACCCGAAGACTTTCGAACTCGGGAAAATGCCACATACAGGTTGTCCATGACTAAATACTGGTTCTGGCAAGAAAATGCTAACTTTTTCCAAAGTCTGCCCTTGTGGTTTGTTAATTGTCATTGCAAACGTCAATTTTACAGGAAACTGATTTCGACGCAATGTAAATGGGCGGTCTGTGTTAGACGAAAACACGTGGAGTCAGTTCTGCACTTCTGAACCGACACACTATTTTAAATTTGGCAGATTGTGGTGGATAGTAGTTAAGGTGTGTTGCAGTAGATGGCATGTGATGTACAGCAGGTTGGAGTGTCCCTCTGCTTCCCTGAACCACTGTGTGGTGGTAGTAGTCATTTGCATACGGTTAGGAACCCAGCCATCCAGGGATGCAGATTGACAAATTATTATATAGATAGACTGTATAGCACAGTGTAGAAAAATGAACACAAAATACAGCTGCAATAATTTTTGATATTCACTTTTGATTTCATATTTTTATCTATATATGGAAACCTTTCAAATAAATGAAAAAGCAGTCAAATAAGTAAAAAAAAGTATTTTGTCCTCCACTTTTTAAGGCACTGTCTATCTATCACTTAACCCTCCACAGAAAGGCGTATATGAAGTCACATTCCCTTTCCTCCTTTTGACTTTTTACACACGGCAGTCCATTATTTCTAGTGATCTTTTACTATTGCTTTCCATAGCGTTTGCTATTGTTTTGGGTGTACTTGTGACTCCGCTTACTGGCTTCAAATAGCCGTCTCCTGTTCTCAATCTAGGCAGATAAATGTAGCAAGTCTAGTGGAAAAATGAAAACAAAAGAAAATACATAACTAGCTCAGGTACAAACGGAGTCAAGGCGATCAGCAACCCCATTAACGTCCAGCATGCATCCATTCCCTTGTAAATGGTAAACCCCGAACTCCGAGAACTTCCGATTCCGTAGATAGTCGAAGGCTGGCACTTACTGGCCGAAAGTGACCGAAGTGTCTCCAAGACCTTCTTCGTTGCTCTGCTCATCGCGCTCGTGCAGTCCATAATCCATATCATTTTTTTTCCTAATTGAACTGTCCCCTACTTCCCTTCCTGGTTTTCCACGGCTGTCCTGTTAAATATCGACCAGGTATCACTTCCCCTTTAATTCTAAGCCGAACATAACGCAATGTATGCTTTTAATATAATAGTAATTGTACAATTGTGTATTTATTTTGAAGTCAGCCACTGCTTTAACTGGACTATGTCCTTATTTTTCTAAGTTTCAAATGTTGAACGTCAGTCATTCCATAACAAGTTGTTTTATGTACTTTTTTTATCACATTAAAAAAAACACCAGATTGTAACTCTGGGTACACACCGTTGCAGCTGAGATCGTGGCAAGTGACTTCATTCCGTGTGTTGTTGCTAGACGCGCGCGCTCGCGGCTTCTAGTCTCTCGCTCCACCCTTCCCCCCTCTTCCGCGCGCTCCCTCGTCACCAGCAGGGTCTCCGCGCGCGCGGTACAAGAAGACTACTGGCCTGCTGCAGTTGGTGCGTCGTGCTGTGTGGATCCACACAGACGCCGCCGGACTCCTATCCCGCCTCATCTTCTTATTCATTCGTTCCTATACGCGCGTGCGCTCACTCTCAGCTTTCACGGTTGGGGGTCAAGTTGGTCATGGCAGAGGTGCCACTACCACTACCGCCACAACAGCTGCTGCTGAACAACCCCAGTCGGGGCCTGAAGCGGGAGCCGGAGCGAGGGCCCGGAGGAGCCGGCGACGAAAGTGGAGAGAGTAAGAAGCAGAAGCTGGAAGGAGAGGAGGCGGCGGGCGGGCTTCTGCTACTGCAGGTGGGCACGTGTGGAGGGGGAGGGGAAAGGTCGTTCCCAGTATCCTTGAGCATCCTCCTCCCCTCCCCTGTTATGTGTGTGGCCTGTGATGGGGTAGCCTGAAGGGCTCGTTTATTGATGTGGGCGGTCAGAGCGGTAACCTTCTGTATCTCCGTAGCCCAGCAAAAAAAAAAAAAAAAAGCTGCAAAATCAGATACGAAAATCTGGAGAAGCCGTTTCCCACTTCCCCATCCTGAGAACAGATAGTAACCGGTCCATTTTCTGCCAAACGAACCCCACCCGTAGCCCAGACTCCGGGAAATACACAACCACCGAAGGACCTCTGTCGCTTAAGCTTTTCTCCCGTGCCGTATTTAAGGAGGAGAAAATCCACCCTCAAAAATAAAAAACTAAACAACTTGTTGAATATCGAGAGATACCTCTTTATACATTAAAAAAAAACTATACACTTCTTTAAAAAACAACATTTTTTCCAGATAACTTTGATCTTTGTTATTAAAATTTTATCCCAGAATTTCAAATGAACGAGTTTTATTCGTGGTTTTTATTCCAGTTTCAATTTACATGTTATCCTGAACTCGGGGGGGGGGGGGGGGGGGGGGGGGGTATTTAATGGGTTCCTCTTACTAGTTAAGTAGAGGTGGTCTGCGGATATGGAAAAGAAGCCCAGCTATCCTGACCTAGAACGCAGTGGGGCTTTAACAGGTCATTAGGGTAGTTTGTTTTTCCAGGAAAGTTGTCAGTGTATATTTCAATTAGAATGAAACTGAGAAAATCAGTGGGGAAAAACACGATTCCATTTTTCAAAGTAAATGTTTAATTTTATTTTATGCATAAATTAGAAAGTTTTCCTTTTGAATCAACTATTCTTAAAACCACGATAACATAATCTAGGGCCCAGATTACTAAACTGTGCTGTAGGCAAGCTAAAAATAGAGACACCCATTGTATTACTATGGGTGTCTGTAGAGTTAGCACACGCTAAAATGTTTGCACACCTACAGTGCAACATAGTAAACAGGGCCCTAAAACTTGCACTGATGGGTTTTAATAGCTTAACTATGGGTACTGCCTACTAAGCATTTCCCCTAATGGAGAAAACTTTTAGTAAATATGCCTGATATAACATACTGGGTGGCTCTAGTGTTAGCGCACGCCACATTGAGCCTGCAAAGAAGTGGGAAATGTGGGATACAAATGCAATAAAATAAATAAAAAATGTTTGCGTACCTACAGCGTGGCTTAGTAAACAGGGCCCTAAAACTTACATTGAAGGTCTTTAATGGCTTAGCCATAGGCGGTCGGTGGCCCAACTGTTTGGAGAGGCTAAAGGGGGTGGGGCCAGGGGTGGAGCTTAAATCCATAATTGTTTGATAACACACAGAAAAAAATAAATAAAAATAAGTCACAATACCTTTTATTAAATTTAGATATTTGATATGTATCATATGTCAAAGAATAAAGTGGTTGCTCAAAGCATATTCTAAGCACAATTGCTCAACTGTAAAACACTATGCACAACTTTGTGCAAAAACACACTCAGAACCTAACTGTACCATAAATATTACACTGGGCAGAACCTAATACACCAATATACCACCCATACGGAAAATGCAGACCCTCAACAATATGAAACAAGGGATCATATCATCACAATTCTCTTGTAGAGCCACAAAACACCCTAATTCATGTTTAATGTGGGATAAAATGCCATAAATAAGTAAATATAAACTTTTAATGTTGAGCACCTGATTCTCAAAGTGGACATATTCCAAACACTATAATGAAAATAAAATGATCTTTTCTACCTTTGATGTTTGGTTGTCCGATTCTGCTGCTATCTGTTCTCAGTGCAGGTCAGGAAGTCATCCTCCTTAAATATCTCCCTGGCAACCCAGCCAACCCCCCCTCCTCCTGCTCTCCCAGCAGTAAGGTAAACAAACCATAAACCAATTTCTACAATTGGTTACACAAGGCTAGAGGGCTTTCACTGCAGCTCCTGCTGTGAGGATGGAGGTAAATCAACAATTTAAACCTCTCAGAGCACAGCAGGGGAGGCTTAGCCTGTCCAAGCCTCTTATACCGGGCGCCTATGGGCTTAGCTATGGGCTCTGCCTACTAAGCATTTGCCCTAATGGAGAAAACCTTTAATAAATATGCCTGATTTAACATACTACAGTGTTTTTTCTATTTTTGTCTGTAGACAAATGCTTAATACATTTCTGTCCCAAAAGAGTTGAAATACCATGCTACACCATTGTGTAGTAATAAACGTTATCAAACTTGCATGCCAGCAGTGTTGAATGTTGGCTTTTGTTTTGTTGTTGTCAGGGGGGGGGGTGTTGTAAAGTTACTATGCTAGTGCTGGCTCAAGGGGTTGTGTTGCCCTGATTCAACCTTTGCTCTGGTGCATTGGCATCCCCTGTCTGCATCCGCCTCCTCCACCCCAATGCCAACATCAGTTCATCTCTAACTGCTGTTTTACAGCAGCAAGAGCATGTTGCTTTGCTCTTACTACTGTACTCTTTTCCACATTCAGCTACTGGTGCTGCCCGAGGTTTAAAGGCAAAATAGGAAGTACCTAAACCTAAGTTTGTAATAGCGGAGGTAATCAATACTAATAAGACGAACAGCCCATTGTTTTAATTTTCAGTCTAACTTAAACACATAAGTATGGGTAAATACGAACTGGGAAGAAGCCTCTAGCTTTTACATTAGGACTTAGCCCAGGGCCTTGCTCAGTTCATCATCAGCTTCTAAGGAGAACGCCACAGTTGTGCATGTATATTTCTATCATTGCTTTAATATCGAAAGTATTATTTATCGTAAATATTTACAACTCCAAAATAACTCCTTTGATTATGTAGGACCTCCACCAACATGAATCATGTTTCTCAAAGCTGTGTTAGGGCATGGTCTTGTAAAAAATAGACATTCCATAGCTTCTGCAGCAGATGAATTCAGAAACTGGTGGGTTGTGTCCATCTACCAGCAGGTGGAGATAGAGGTTACGAAACTGAAAGCAGTGATACCAGACAGCCATCACCTCCTTCAGCCAGTATATCTCTATCTCCAGCAGGTAGTAGATGGCTTCTCTCCAGCTCCTGGATTTTTCCTTGTGGGACAGCTCCTGGGCTGCCACAAGCGAAACCAAAGAGCGTAATGGACATAACACAACTCCCTCTCTATGATTCCCTATTGTGTCTTGTGCACATTAACCTTATTCTACCACTACATCACTTTGTAATTGTTCATACCAGAATTGGCGATCACCTTTACGGTACTGTGTAAGCCACATTGAGCCTGCAAACAGGTGGGAAAATATGGGATTCAAATGTAACAAATAAAAATAAGCCAATTGAGTTTTTGGGTGTTTGGCCAGTAGAGCCTGCTTTAGGGGCATACCTGGTTGCTTGGGTCCCTGCCTCACCCTGTGGTCTCCGGTGTGTGTTGCTTTGGATTGTAGCCTTCCTCACCAATAAAAAAAAAAAAAATGTTCCAGCCGCTGCACAGTGAATTCCACCCCCCCCCCCCCCCCAAAACAGAAGACACATACAACAAGGAGTTCTCTGTATTTTCAATGGGTTTTGCTGACCTGAGCCTGGTGAGCTGGTTTGGCAGCAGGATCTTTGCTGGGAGGCTCCGCTGCTGCCTGGGAATGCGCTGCTTCTTCCTGCGTGGGTGAGTGACTTGACCTGCTTTGCTTTTTTTGGCGGCAGAATTAGTGCAGTGTGGCATGGAGGCAGAAACTGTGAAATGATGTTCTTGCTGTAGAAAACAAAGATCTGCAGTAGGGCTTTGTGTGGCAGGATGTTCTGAAACAATAGTGGGGGACAATGCAGGCCCTAGTGATGTTTTTTTTTCTCCGTAATTTGTGTTTCTCGTGCACCAGGCTTATTTACTAAAAAGGACCTTGCCTCGGTCCCAGCCTTTTTTTGTACACTCTTTCCCAGGGGTTTCCTCTCGTGACTTGGGACAGATTTTGCAGACTTCCGCTGAGGATCCAGCTCAGAAGAGGAGGCGGATGGCCTCTGAGGTAGGGTCGTTGGGCCCCGTTTCTGCCTCCCCCTCGCTGGCGATGTTTTCTGGGAAGTTCTTACGTCCTCGTGTGGACGAGCTGGAGGAGGATGAATTACTCCAGAAGGAATCTGATGGCCCTTCTGCGGTGCGCCTGATCCATAGGGAAGAGTTGCCTTCGCTTATTTCTAGCGCCTTGGAGGTTTTGAACATTGCCGACCTGGAGAAGCAAGCTGCAGCCACGGTGAATCCTAAGATGTCTAGCACGAGGAAGCTGTCCAAGGCTTTTAAAGTGCATGAGGCCATTCAAGAGCTTATTTTGGCCCAGTGGTCCGACCCTAATGGGGGATTTGAAGGTGATGAAGGCGATGTCTCTTGTATCCTGTTGGTGTGGACCAGGCGAAAAGGTTTGCCCTTCCTAAAGTAGATGCCTTGGTCATGGCGGTCGCTAAGAAGACCACCCTTCTGCTGTAGGGAGGGGTGACATTCAAGGACATGCAGGATCGGCGTCTGGAAGCCTTGTTGAAGCGTGCTTTTGAGGTGTTTGTGCTAGCTCAGCAGGCCTCTATCTGTAGCTCTTACACCGCAAGAACGGGTGGAGGAGTAGCTTAGTGGTTAGTGCAGTGGACTTTGATCTTGGGGAACTGGATTTGATTCCTACCGCAGCTCCTTGTGATTCTGGGCAAGTCACGTAATCCTCCGTTGCCCCAGGTAGAAATAAGTACCTGTATATATACTATGTAAACTGCTTTGAATGTAGTTACAAACCACAGAAAGGTGGTATATCAAGTCCCATTCCTTAGCGTATGTAGCAGATGAATCCAGGGACTGGTGGGTTGTGTCCATCTACTAGCAGGTGGAGATAGAGATTACAGAGCTGAAGGCAGTGATACCAGACGGTCTGCTCCTCCTTCACTTACCTCTATCTCTAGCAGGTGGTAGACGGTGTCTTTGCAGCTCCTGGATGTGTCTCTTGGGCCTGCTCCAGGGTCTTTTGGTCAGTTGAGCTTAGGGGGTGTTTGGGCTCTGTGCCAACTTTAAGGTTATACCTGGTGGCCTGGGTCCCTGCCTCACCCTGTGGTCCCTTTCCTCCCAGATTTTGGGCTGTTTGGACTGTAGTCTTCCTCACAAAAAACAAAACAAAAACTCTAGGTCCACAACAGACCTCGTGTTTGCTGCTGTTTTCAGAAGTAAAAAAAAAAAAAACAGCTGTAACAGGCAGCAGGTTGCTAAGAGGAGTCTTGGGGCAACATTTCTGGAGTCACTGTGTGTGTGTGTGTAGCCTGCTGAGCCAGTTTGGCGGCAGGCTTGCCTGGGTGTTCCGCTGTCGGCAGGAAGTCTGCCTGTGCGTCTCCGGTAAGTGCATATTTTTTCTGCCATTGGGGGAAGCATGGTATTGGCAGTGGAGGCCACCTTAGGAGGCTCATATTGAGAGCAGGCATTGACAGCAGTGGGGTTGTGTGTTGTCGGGTGCATGGAGGCACAGGCAGGCACCAGGGACTTCTTTCTCCTGAGTTGGATTCCTGCTCTGAGGCATCAGGTGCGTGTGCCATTTTCTTTTTGCGCCTCCCGACATGGCTCCCGCTTTCTGGCTGTTGGCTGCGTTTTCAGCTTCACAGTCAGCTGGACTGCAGAGTTCGTCTCTGGGGTCCTGCCTCTGCTATGGGGACCCCTTTAGGCTTTGTACCAACCTCTCCTGATTTGGAGGAATTGTTTTGTGCCCAGATTTCGTCGTCCTTTTTCTCCACGTTCACTTCTTGAAGTGGCTTTTGCCCCCTCAGCATTTGTCTGTAGCCCACCCCCTTTGGGGGTTTCTTTGGTAGATCTGCTGTTTCAGGAGAGGCAGCTGGGTGCTGCATTGGAGGTGAGGTCGTTGGGACCCCTCTCTGGTTCCCTCTCGATTAGCTTCGGACTCAGGGGAGTTTTTATGCCCACCTCGGGCGGATAGGTTCTAGATGGCAAGGTTTTCCAGAAGGAATCTGATGCTTTTGCTGCGGTGTGCCTTGTTCTTGGGGATGCACGTCAGCTGGTCTTCTGACCTTTTCCCCCGAGTTCATTCTTTTGCTCCATATGCCTATTTGTTGCAGAAGTCTGGTAGGGGAACTGACAGTTCCTTTTTAGTTTAGCCTTTGAAGATTTCTGGCTTGTTCCCAGTCTGTCTCCACTGATGGACCGTGCCCCAAAGAGGGGATGTTTGTTCTCTAGCTTAGCAGGAGGGTCTATTGCTCCCCTGTCTTCCTCTGTTCAGAGGGAGTCATTTCAGCGTAGTCCCTTTCTGCACAGAGGCAGCTGGAAAGCCATGTTTTCCTAAGTGGGTGTGTTGATGGCAGCAGTCTTCAACAGGTCTCGCTGCCTGTGGCGTGTTAAGATTTTCTTATAGTTCCTGCATTGGTTAAAGGCTGTTCCTTGTCATCAAGCAGATGAAGTCATTACGTATGGGTTGTGTCCATCAACCAGCAGGGGGAGATAGCACTCAACCTTTCACAGTGCCTCATGGCCAGCTAGCTCCACTGCCTCTTCAGTATTCTCTATCTCCCCAAGCAGGGTGGCTGCAGCTTCTTTGAGCTCCATCAAAAATCTGCCTGGGGGTGGCTCCTGGCTTTCCAGTTGTTAGCCGGGGTGTTAGAGGCAATAGCAGCTTCACTTTGAAGGCACATAGGTCAGCCCTTTCCCTGCCTTACCCATGCCCCCGTGGATGTGGACATATTAGCTTGCTTTTCCCTGTCCTTCCCCACTCAGTGGATGCAGGCACATTGGTTCGCCTTTCCCTGCCTTTGCCACTTATCTGAGCCTCCGGAGTGTTTTTATTTACCTCTTTTGCCTCTGCTTTCCTCACAGCGTTAAAAAAAAAAAAAAAATTAAAGTCGCATCGCGCTTCAGCGCAGCGATCTTGGAAAAGAGGTTTTTTTTCTTGAGATTCTTCTGCAGGACCGGAGCTGTGATACTTGGTCTAGTGACGTAAGTGTTTTCTGACTCCTCCGGGGTGGGCCCGCGATCGGGACGTTTTTGGCGCGAACCGCCGTTTTTGAATTTTTCAGCCGTTTTTGGCGATGGCTGTGGAGACTGTAAAGCGCTGTTCTAAATGTGGCAAGCGCAAATCAGCAGCGGGGCTCTGTAATTCGTGCTGTGCAGACAATAGAGCCGGCCCGAGCACGGCGAGCGGCGATCTTTTGCGCTCTGAGCTGGCAGCGGATGCTATTTTGGATTTTCCACACAGCGCGGCCTCCGTTGCGATGGCGAGCCCTGAATCCAGGGGTGGGGGGGTCCTCTGAGTGAGGCTAATAATAGAGCTGATAGCCCTGGGCACGGTCAGGGAGCGGTTTTCTCCCCTGATTTTGTTTTAATGCTGCATAGGGTGTACATGCTTAAAAGAGCTCTTCCACAGGGATCTTCGGACCCTCTGCCTGCCCCCCCCCCCCCCCGGTGGATTCTGGCCTTTTGTAGTTGGCGTTGCCTGTTTCTTATCCTCCTGATAAACGCAGAAGGGCTAATTCCCCTTCTGAGTGTGGCGCACCCCCCTTTTCCCTCCCGTGGTCGGGCTATGAGGATTCTGAGGGGTCTGGCAGAACTTCTTGGGCTGAGGAGCCAGAGTCGGGTGCAGAATTGCCACAGGAGCTTGATGATCCGTCTGCAGTGAGGATTTTCCACCGCGAGGAGCTGCCAGCGCTTATTTCAGATGCCTTACAAGCCTTCTCGATTGAAGATCCTAGGAGTGGCACAGCCTCCGCTGTTAATCCAAGGATGGCTAGTACCAGAAGGCCTGCTCGAGCCTTTCCTTTGCATGACTCCATCCAAGAGCTTATTTCGGCTCAATGGGCTGACCCCGAGGGACCTTTGAAGGTTGCCAGGGCTATGGGGCAATTATACCCTCTGAGTGAGGAACATTTGGCTCGCTTTGCAATGCCTAAAGTGGATGCCCTGGTCACGGCTGTGACAAAGCGAACTACCCTCCCTGTTGAAGGAGATGTTGCCTTGAAGGATATTCAAGACCGCAGGCTTGATTCAGCTCTGAAGCGGTCCTTTAATTTGGCAGGTCTCACTGTTCGGGCGTCTGCATGCAGTTGTTATGCTGCTAGAGCCTGCCTGGCTTGGTTACAGCAGGCAGTGGAACAGCCCGGTGATGGAGCGGAGACCTTATCTGAAGTGGCTCCACGGATGGAGTCGGCCTTGTCCTTTTTGGCTGACGCCCTTTATGATATGGTCAGAGCTTCGGCTAAACAAATGACTGTAGCAGTGGCGGCTCACCGCACTCTGGCTACGACATTGGGTGGCGGACATGGCCTCTAAGCAAAGGATGGTGAAGTTGCCCTTTCAAGGCCTTCTGTTTGATGAGGAGCTGGAAAACATTGTTAAAGGCCTGGGGGATTCCAAACCTCAGCGCTTGCGCGAAGATAGGCCGAAGCCTACCTCTAAGAGTCAGGCGGTCCGCTCCTCTTACATACCTCGCTTCCGTGAAGCTAGAATGTACCGCCCAGGGCATGCTGCTGGGTTTACTTCGCATGCCCGCTTTCAGCAGAGAAACTCCTTTCGCTCGAACAAACGTTCCGCAGCTGCCGGTTCAAGGCCTGGAGTTCAGGGGCGACCCTCTCGATGGTGCGCCAGCCCCCTCCTCGTTTCTTGTCATCGGAGGAAGACTTTCCCTCTTTTTCGAGGAGTGGGCCAAAATCTCCGCAGATCAGTGGGTCTTGGACCTGATCAGAGACGGATACCGAATAGAATTTGATGCCCCGGTGAGAGACATGTTTGTGGAGTCCCGATGCGGTTCTGCCGCCAAACGGGCGGCAGTAGAGGAGACTTTGCACAGTCTGTGCCAGATAGGGGCTGTGACCCCTGTGCCTCCCGCCGAACAAGGTTTAGGCCGGTACTCCATTTACTTTGTGGTGCCGCGAAAAGGCAGGTCTTTTCGCCCGATCCTGGACTTAAAAGAGCTAAACAAGTCCTTAAGAGTGCGGCATTTTTGCATGGAAACCCTGCGCTCCGTCATTGCGGCGGTACAGCCAGGAGAGTTTCTCATGTCTCTGGACCTGAAAGAATCTTACTTGCACATACCAATTTGGCCCCTGCTCCAGAAGTTTCTGCGGTTTGCGGTGATGGGAAAACATTTCCAGTTTCGGGTCTTGCCTTTTGGCCTCGCCACAGCTCCCCGAACCTTCTCCAAGGTAATGGTGGTAGCAGCAGCCTTTCTCAGGCGAGAGGGTATCCGGGTTCACCCTTACCTAGACGACTGGCTGATCAGAGCAGACTCAGAAAAAGAGAGTCATCTAGCTACAGCCAGAGTGGTTTCAATCCTTCAATCTCTGGGCTGGGTCGTCAATATGGCCAAAAGTTACCTGACCCCCTCGCAATCTCTAGAATATTTGGGGGCCAGGTTCGACACAGCCTCGGGCTATGTGTTTCTTCCCTAGCAAAGGCGGTGCAAGCTTCAGAATCAGGTCCGTCTGCTCCTGAGGATGCCCCGCCCGCGGGCTTGGGACATTGTCCAGCTGTTGGGATCGATGACTGCCACCTTGGAAGTGGTGCCATGGGCGAGAGCGCACCTGAGACCTCTACAGTATTCTCTACTTCAACGATGGTCTCCAGTATCTCAGGATTATCAGTGCAGACTTTCTTGGCTCCCTGCGGCCCGCCTCAGTATGGAGTGGTGGCTCTCAGACAGCATGTTGCAGCGGGGAATGCTGCTGGCGCTCCCCGATTGGTGCCTAGTGGTGACAGATGCCAGCCTGAAGGGCTGGGGCGCACATTGCCAGGGGAAGCATGCCCAGGGTCTGTGGACGCCCGACGAGTCGGAGTGGTCTATCAACCGCCTGGAGTTGAAAGCGGTGTTTCTGGCTCTTCTGGCCTTTCAAGTGACCCTGGAAGGATTGGCTGTCCGAGTGATGTCGGACAACACGACAGCAGTGGCCTACATAAATCGACAAGGCGGCACTCAGTGCAGAGCTCTAGCCGCGCAGGCCGAACAAATTTGCCACTGGGCCGAGCTGCATCTACAGTCCCTGTCAGCAGCTCACATTGCAGGTCAGAGCAACGTGCAAGCCGACTATTTAAGCAGGCATCAGATCGATCCAGCGGAGTGGGAACTAGCAGACGATGTATTCCTGCAGATATGTGCCAAATGGGGCAAGCCAGTGATGGATCTTATGGTGACTAGTTCCAATGCCAAAGTCCCGTGCTTTTTCAGCAGACGGAGGGATGCTCGCTTTGCCAGGTTGGATGCCTTGGCTCAACCCTGGCCCCTGGGCTTGCTGTATGTGTTCCCTCCGTGGCCCTTGATAGGGCGAGTGCTCCTGCGGATTCGGCTGCATCCAGGAGAAGTGGTGCTCATCGCCCTGGATTGGCCCAGGAGGCCTTGGTATGTGGACCTCCGACAGATGCTGTTGGAGGCTCCCTTTCCGTTACCTCTGGTTCTGCACCTGTTGTCGTGGTCCGGTGGCCATGGAGGATGCCTGCCGCTTTGGTCTTATGGCATGGCGATTGAGAGGGCGCAATTGAGAGATAAAGGCTACTCAAATAAGGTAATTTCCACTCTCTTGCAGGCCTGTAAGCGCTCCACTTCCGTGGCTTATGCCAGAATTTGGCGCCAGTTTGAAGTCTGGTGTGTTTCAAGAGCGCTTTCTCCGTTGTGGGCTCCTGTCTCGCCGATTCTGGATTTTTTGCAGGATGGTGTACACAAAGGCTTGGCCTATGATTCCCTGCGGGTGCAAGTGGCAGCATTGGCCTCCCTACGTGGCAAGGTTGAAGGCATGTCCTTAGCTGCTCATCCAGATGTGGCACGGTTTCTTAGAGGGGTGCTTCGGCTCCGTCCTCCCGTGTGGGCACCTTGTCCAGCTTGGAACCTGGGGTTAGTATTGAAGGCCCTTCAGGGGGCTCCCTTTGAACCGCTTCGGCGTGCTTTATAGAAAGATTTGACACTGAAGGCCGTCTTTTTAGTGGCCATTACCTCGGCAAGACGGCTGTCAGAGCTCCAGGCGCTGTCCTGTAGAGACCCTTTTCTGCAATTCTCAGAGTCAGGGGTCACGGTTCGGACCGTGCCTTCCTTTATGCCTAAGGTGGTTTCAGCGTTTCACCTAAACCAGCCTGTTTTTCTTCCCTCCTTTGTTGAGGAGGAGTTTCCAGATCCATTTGGGCAGTTGCACCTTTTGGATGTGCGCAGGACTCTGTTGCAGTATCTGCGAATTACAAATTCTTTCAGGACCTCTGATCATCTTTTTGTGCTGTTTGCAGGTCCTCGCAGAGGGTCTTCAGCGTCTAAAGCCACTATTGCCCGTTGGCTCAAAGAAGCTATCTTTTCAGCATATCTGCTGTTTGGCCAGGCTCCGCCTGAAGCCGTGAAGGCACATTCCACAAGAGCGATTTTCTCTTCCTGGATGGAAACTGGAGCACTATCTCTTCATGAGATTTACAGTGCTGCAACATGGGCTTCTAAGCTCTCTTTTGCCCGACATTACAGGCTGGATGTGGCTGCCAGGAGGTATGCGCGTTTTGGAGCACAGGTGCTAGCGCGTGGTGTGGCTTGTTCCCACCCTATTTAGGGATTGCTTTGTTACATCCCATATGCAGTGGCTTCATCTGCTTGATGACAAGGAAGGGAAAATTAGGTTCTTACCATGATAATTTTCTTTCCTTTAGTCATAGCAGATGAAGCCATGAGCCCTCCCTGTATGATTGTCTGTATTGCAGTGATTCTGATTTTAGGTGCTGTTCCTATTTCCTGAAGTGATATTCCTGCCTTGGGGAGTCTAAAAACAGTCTTCAGGATTCTTGTTACAGTTATAGGAGGATGAGTTCATTCCCTCCAGTTCATGTTTTGGGAGGATGAGTTTATTCCCTCCAGGAGGATGAGTTCATTCCCTCCTTTTTTGAGTTTATGCCCTTGTTAAGGGGCCATCGTTCGCTGTGTGGAAAGTTCATGTTATTCCCATTGCGGTTTGCCATACTGCTTTGGAAGCTTCAAATACTGAAGAGGCAGTGGAGCTAGCTGGCCTTGAGGCACTGTGAAAAGTTGAGTGCTCTCTATCTCCCCCTGCTGGTTGATGGACACAACCCATACGTAATGGCTTCATCTGCTATGACTAAAGGAAAGAAAATTATCATGGTAAGAACCTAATTTTCCCTTCCTAGTGTGGGAAACAGTGAACAGCATCAGAGCAGGGCTCCTTGTGAGTTGGGCCTCTGAAAGGCTTATTTAGTATTTTCATTGACAGAGTTTGTAGTCCCCTCAGTTTTTTCTCATTGGATTGCAGATACTTTGTTTCCATGGATTTTTTGGAAGGTTGTGTCCCGCCGTTGGTGTTGCAGCCTTGTTTCACAAGGTTGCTGTCTATCTTTTGGACAGAACGAGTGTGCGTTCGCTATTCGTATGCTGCCATTGCAGAGGCAATTCTGTCTTGGGGAGCGGCGACTTCACACCCTATGTAGGGATTGCATTGGTGCATCTCACCAGTTCCTGGATTCATCTGCTGCATGTGCTAAGGAAGGTGAAATTCCATAGCGTCCCACAGATCAATCCAGAGACGAGTGGGTTATGTCCCCCTACCAGCAGGTGGAGCTAGAACATCAGAGAACCACTATATGAGGACATGTGCAGCCATCTTAGTCTCAGTATTCTCTCTATCTCAGCAGGTGGCTTGTGCAGCTGTGGTTTGGTGCTAGCTCATAGCCTGTTCCCCAGGATTAGTTGAGCTGGGGGTTATGGCATGGCGTTGCCGTGATGGCCTATTGGGGTACATCTGGTGGTGCCAGGTCCCTCCCTCTCCCCCCCCAACCCCTCTGCTCTCCTCAGGGGTTCCTGTGTTCTCCTCCTCTTAAAAAAAAAAAAAACAGCCCAAAAAACAGGAAAGCACCACCCTTCACTGTGAATCTGTCTGCTTCATTCCGGTAAGGTTTGTTATACTTTTCTAATTTTTGCTAACTGTGGCTCTCCCTGAAGCCTTGTCTGCTATTTTTAGCTTCCATTCTGTGGAGGCTCGGGCAGTATGTGCTCTTGGTTGCGATTCGGAGAGGCCTTTCTTTCAGTGGCGGTAATTCTTAACAGGCTCCGTTTTTTGTACCGCACTTCATTTCTCGTCTGAATTGGGCGACGTCCTATCGAGGCAGCAGTTTTTCGCAGCTGCAGCCGGCATTGAGGGAGCAACTTCAGTGGAGTTGTATTTTTTCAGCTTCGTCTGTTTATTTAGGCAGCGGGGTTCGGAGTTCAGACCGTGGTCGGCTCACTATTCCTGCGCTTTTTGTGAAGTGGTTGCGTTCCTAACGGCCCTTCTTGATTGTTTGGGGAAATGTTGTCTCCAGAATGGGAGAACGAGTTTCGGTTTGGTGGGGCCAATTGGTAAACCTTAGGACCTTGTCCCATGGCAGGATGGTATGCCTAGGTCAGTTTTGTTGCGAGCCCATTCTGTTTGTTGGCAGGTTTTTCTCAGCTGTTTTGGCAAGCCAGAATTCTCTCTCTGCTGTCCTCCTCAGGTGGTCTGAGTTTACTTGTTTCTGCGGTCTTCGAGGTGCGGGTAGGAGGCTTGGCGGTGCCGGTTTGGCAGGGGAGCACGCTTGTCTTTTGGCGGGCTCCGTGGTGGTGGCTCGCTGACAGTCGCCATCTTGTTGGTGCTTCTTGGTTGTTCAGCACATTTGGTAGGCACAGCCGGAGTTCCTCCGGATCATGAGTTCGTCTTGCAGGGTTGCTGTGGTTTACTCTGACACAGGTAGCCAGTTCCTGAGTGGCTTGAGGTAGTTTTCTTCTCTTTGGCGGGGCCTTATGGCTTTGAGCTATGACCAGTATGCTGCACCGGGGCACTCGTCTATGCCCTGTTCACTGGTCTGCACCAGGGTTCGCTTTGTTTTTATTTTTACTACACTGCAGAGGGCAGTGCTGCATGTGCTGTTGCGGGCCTCTTAGATGTTCTCCTGCCGGTCCCTAGCTTGTTCCGTGAGGAATTCATGCTGTTGTGGGGTTTCTCTGCCCTCGCCTCTACCCTGTTCGGATTATTTTCTTGAAGTTTAAGGTTTCTCTCCAGGGTCTGGTGTTGCTGGTATTCCTTGGCCCCTGGCTCTCGGGGACAGGTACTCTTCTTTCCTGGGGTCAGTAGGGCAGGTCTTAGTGCCAGTGCTGACGTGTCAATTCTGGTTAACGGGCACTTAGCCCCCTGGATTCTCATGTTTTGGCACGTCTTCCTATTTGTCTCTTTGGGGCAGTCTTCTATGTTTCCTGTTCCCTGCATGGGGTTTTTGTTTGGGACCTTTACCTTTACCAGCTGGGGCCAATTTCTTAGGGGCTGTGCATGCTATCCTTGGGGGGCCCTAGTCTGCACTGAATTTTTCCTCAGGGGGTTGAAATTATTAGGGAAGCAGTTGTGTTCCCTTGGCTGCTGGTGGCAGCATCTTGGTTCCCTGGGTTTTGACAGGCTTTGGTCTGTGGTGCTCTTTCCCTGGGGCGGGGCATCCTGGCAGTGACATCGGCCACCTTTCTGGTAGGCTGTTTGGTGCAAGGTACATGGTATGCCACGGCTGCGTGTCTCCAGGAGTCTCCAGCTTCCTGGGTCACCTCGGTAGTTGGCATTCAGGTGGGCTCCACAGGGTCAGCATGTAGCCCTAGCTGTGCTGGTTCGCCTCCCTGTTTCCGGGTGGCTCTGCCAGACTCCGTCTTTGATTGTGGAGACTTGCGTCTCTCCGTCTTGTGCTGTGTTTGAACTTCTCCTTATTTCTTGCTCCTTTGGGGCCGGTAAGCCATGCTCTGTCTTTGGATGTTGGGCCTCGCCCAGTCTTGGCACTTCGGACCTCGCCCAGTCTTGGCACCTCGGTCCTCGACCAGTCTTTGGAAGTCCAATGGTAGTTGGGCTCTGTCTCGTTTTTTTGCAGTCAGGCCTGGCCCCCGACTTTAATTGTCGGACCTCGCCCCTGTCTTTGGATGTTGGGATTTTGCTCCGTCTTTCGACGTTGGGGATTGACTCTGTTTTTGGACGTCGGGCCTTGCCTCATCTCGGGGCTTGCCCCATCATTGGACATCCGCCTTTGCATGATCAATGGACATCGGGCCTTGCCCCGTCTTTGGATTGTGGGACTTTCCGTCCTTGATGTCCTTCTCTCTGCCTTTCAGTGTCAGCTAGTTCAGCTTTGGAGGACGTCTGACAGGTTGCTTCCACCCCTGGCCCTCGTGCCTAGCACTTTCTTGACAGGGTGCGTCTTGCTCCGATTTTGGACATTGAGCTTTCTTGCATTTCAGGGCATCATGTGTGGCTCTGTCGCAACCCGTTGCTCCTCGCAGTTTCTTAGGGCGACTGGCCTCGACGTTTGGGAAGCTAGCCTCAATGTGGTTCAGGGAAGTGAACTTTGCGCTGCCTGCAGCCATCGGGCCTTGTTCTGTTGCTGGACATCGAGTTTGACTCAGGCTGTGACCTTGGAGCATTTCAATCTCTGAACGGAGGGCCTTGCTCTGCATGAGGCGTTGGTCTTTCTCTGGTTGTTGAGCCTTTCTCCAGCTGTTGCTGTTGAACGTAGAGTCATCTCTGGCCTTAGCACCATGCTCTGCCTCTGGACTTCAGGCCTTGTTCAGTCTCTACCTGACGGCCTTTCTTTGTCCCTGGATCTAGAGCCCTGCTCCGACTGCTGCTGTCAAGGCATGTTACATTTCTGGACATAGAGCCGAGCTCCGTCCCCGGATGTTGAGCCAGTCTTTTTTTCTATGGACAGCGAACCTTGTCTCCGCGTGAGCACTCACGCAATTGCCACTCCTTTGCTGGATGTGCAGCATTCCTACTTGCTGTGCGGCAGGCCTGGATACTGTGCTGAGGCTGACGTCTCTGGGTTCCAAGGCAAGTGCAGCCAGATGAGGTCTGCACTATCCGTCTATGCTGCATGGATTGGGCTAGGTCTCAGGATGCCCAGTATTGCTGTGTTCAGCTTGTCGGCTCTTTCTCGACCTTTGGTGGCCGAGGCTTATCCAGTTGTGATTGCTGGATGAGACCAGGGCACAGGGGAGTTCTCATGCTGGCCTTGGCTGTCACGTTCCGTTCTGCTGGATACTTGGTCTCGCTCCGTCTGTCAAGTCTAGTCGGACTCTGTGTGGGAATACACTCTGGCCCAGTTTCTGGAGGCTTCCATTCTTCTTGCTCTGAGACCAAGCCTTCTCCCTTGTCCGGGCTCTGCTGGTTCACCTGTTCCAGGTGCTACTGGCTCATTTTGGCAGGTTGCTATGGCGCTGTGTCCTGGGAGTCTAGTTTTTCTCTCTCGAGTTTTCCGCTCTTCCTGGTTTCGGGCCTTGTTCGGTCTCTACCAGGTTGGCCAGCTTTTGGTCTGTTTTTCGCCTGGATCTATTGTTGGCTGTTCGGCATGGGTCCTCTGTCAGGCCTAGCTCTTCTCTGGCGACTGGGTCTTGCCTTCTTGCTAGACGTTGTACTGGAGCCACCTATGGCGTTGGTTGGGGCTCGTGGGCCTTTGGTCCTGGTGGAGAGTAGGACTGTGGGTTCTTTCCCTGCGTTTTGGCTGATTGATGTCCTCTGTTAAACCTCTGGGGAGTGACCTGGGCATTTTTTCTAGCTCTCGATAGTGCTGTTACTCCGGACGTTTCAATCCTCAGTTCTGGCTGCTGTTCCTGGTATAGTAGTGAGTGGGTGCGGCAGTCACCCCTGTTGTTCAGATGGGACCGGTTTTTGGGCTCTAGGGCCTTCCGGTTATTGTCTTTTTCTTTGTCTGTCATAGCTTCTTCCTTTTCGGGATGAGGTATTGGTAGAGGCCGTCTGAGGCCGGCCTTTCTTCTGCAGCTTTGAGTTCTGCGATGCTCTCGACTCGGGAGTTTGGGTTGCCTTCCGACTGAAGGTATCGAGTCTTGCGGCTTACAGAGCCTTCTTTCAATCAGTGGCTAGATCGGGTTCCCTTCTCATGCCTGTTGTTGTTTTCCCTTTTTCCTTATAGAGGACGTTTTTTGGCTCATTTTGAAGGTGGGGAGACCTCTTGGGGTCTTGTCTTTATCCGATTCCCATCTTGGGGTTTAGTTCCAACAAGGACGTTCGGGCTTTGGCCTGTCTTGGGGATCCCACCTTACTTGGGGACTGCTTTTGTACATCCCAGTCATCTCTGGATTGATCTGTGGGACGCTATGGAAGGTAAAATTAGTTATTACCTGATAAGTTTCTTTCTATTAGTCCCAACAGATCAATCCAGAGGCCCGCCCTTTTCTGTTTCTGGCTGAGTGTTTCTCGCTTTTTATGGAGGGATATTTTTCTACTGTTTTTGGTTTCTTTAGGTTCCGTCATTTTTCTGCTTGTCCAACAAGATGTGTGTCAAAGAGTAAAGATGGTGGAGGATCAACTTGCTACAATTCGCCGCTATGGCGATTTCCCTCCTGCTGTAGCGGTGGAGGAGGAGCCTTCATGGGCTTTGTAGAGGCAGGAGAGGTCTTACTTGTTGGATTTCCTTTCTTCTGATTCCGCTGCTTTGGTATCGACAATACTGAGACTAAGATGGCTGCACATGTCCACATATAGTGGATCTCTGAAGTTCTCTCTATCTCCACCTGCTGGTAGGGGGCAATAACCCACTCATCTCTGGATTGATCTGTTGGGACTAATGGAAAGAAAATTATCAGGTAATAACTAATTTTACCTTATGCTTTACCTGTTGATAATTTTCTTTCCTTTAGTAGCAGCAGATGAATCCGGGATTCCGCCCTCTGACAGCCGCGATGGTTTTGCCTGTCTGTTCTTGTTCTGGTCTATAGAACAGAAACCACTGAAGAGGAGTCCATTGCAGTCATGGTTTCTCTAAGTCGGACTAATGAATTTGTTGTGTTGGGTTGGTGAGGAAGGCTTGCTGGTTTCTTGTCTGATTCTGCTTGGTGATGAGACATATACTGAAGTGAAAGAGGAGCTGACCGTCTGGTATCACTGCCTTCAGCTCTGTAATCTCTATCTCCACCTGCTGGTAGATGGACACAACCCAGTTCCTGGATTAATCTGCTGCTACTAAAGGAAAGAAAATTATCAGCAGGTAAGGCATAATTTTACCCCCCCCCCCCCTTTAGCTGGTTGCAACATGCTCTGGAACAGGACCAGGACTCTGCTCCTGCCTTTAGGTGTCACGATGCCCCACTTGGAGTCGGGGCTAGCTTATTTGGCAGACTCCGTTTATGATTTGGTGTGTGCCTTGGCCAAGCAAATTGCTCTGGTGGTTTCTTCACACCGATTGTTATGGCTCCGTCTTTGGGCAGCGGATATGGCATCAATGCAGTGGCTCATTAGGCTGCCCTTTCAGGGCAAACTCCTCTTTGGGGAGGACCCATAGAAGATTGTGAAGGATTTCGGTGACTCTGTCTCAGAGACTTCCTGAGGATAAGCCCATGCCATGGGTGGGGGCTGTGTTTTCTCCCATCTCCTAGCCCTGATAGGGAGGGGGGAAACATTACAGCCTCATAGGCTGTAAAAAATAAGAGAGAAAACTTAGACTCAATTAGGTGCAATCAGCCATATCTTTCTTTATATCTCACAGAGCCAATATACAAAATAATTGTTTTCTCTCTGGAGCAGGCTGTCAGTCAGGTGCGCACCCTGAAAGACAAGGACTGCTCAGCTAACATCTCCTGGACATCACATAAATACTGTTACAAGTTCTGCCTTCCCAGAAATCATGTGACTTCGCCCAAACTAACTTATGACAATATATGGATATTCCTGTAATATTCTGTTATTCTTTATATGTATACATATATGGTTATTTCCTACATTATATCATCCTCTCCTCTTATGTGCACATTCGCACCTGTGACCACTAACTTAGTTCTTATCAGTATGGATGTGCTCATAGCAAAATGACCATGAAACCAGCTAGTTCGTATCATGAAACACCTGGTGTCTCTTCCACTCCAAGCACATATTTCCATAGCAACATCCTGAGCTCACATGGTCCTCAGTCTCAAGGTTACATCCAATTATATCTGCCATATATGGACTGCAGGGCCCCCAGCTCCTTCCTTGTGTCACCTTGACATGTAACATGCATATCCCATATCCTAAGAAAGCATTGTACAACTGAAGGAGCACAAGGATAGGAAAACTTGGGAGCCTGCTGGCCCATCATACTGATAGCCTGCTAAGCCTTGGGATCCAGAGCCAGCAGAGCCCTGAGATCCAGCTGAATCTTTCTACAGGCCTTGCACCATATAACATGGCAGTATAGAAAGGATTATACAGGGCTTAGAGGCCTCGACTTCGGGAAGCTCGGCGATATCAGCTGGGCCAAGCATCAGGGGTGTTCCAGCACCCCCAGTTTCAGCAGCAATCTTCCTTTCGTGGGGATAAGTGGCCCTCAGGCACTTTGGCACATCAGGGAGCCGGAGGACGCCCTACCCAGCGATGAGGCGCTGGTCTACTCTTCGATGATTAGAATAGGGCATTGACTGACTCTCTTTTGTGAAGAGTGGGCCAAAGTCACTTCAGACCAGTTAGGTCTTAGATATCAGAGACTGTTACAAGCGCAAATTCTCTTTGGCCTTAGGCGAGGTTTTCTTGGAGTCCCGATGTTCCATGGCTTCCAAACAAGAGGTGGTCAAGGCCATATTGTGGTTCCTGGTGCCCGTGCTCTACCCTGAGACTCACTTGGGTCAATATTTGATTTATTTTGTGGTGCCTTGCACAGGGTGCATTTTTCACCCCATTCTCAATCTCCTGAAGGTGAACCAATTTCTGATGGTCTGGCATTTCCGCATGGAGACACGGCGGTCTGTAATGGCAGTACAGCCGGGAGAGTTTCTGATAGCCCTGGACCTCAAGGAGTCTTTACTTGCATATTCCTATTCAGTGGCGTACCTAGCATACTTGACACCCGGGGCCGACCTTTTTTTAACCCCCCCCCCCCCCCCAATGCAAAAATTATTTTTAGCAATAATCATAGAATGAGATAAATGGTCAGAAAAGAAACAGAGAATATTTTCTTTTATTGAAACTTGCTTATGTAATCATGCCAGACCAGTAAAAACAAACGTAAAATTACAATACAAAAAAAGGGAAAAAGTAAAGGATTAATACTTTTTAATTACATTAATATATTTTTTGACAAAAAATGTGAAAACCTATATATTGGAGTAACGAAGAACAACATTATAGTTTGTTTTTGAGCCTTAACTTAAGCAAATTTGACAATGACTTCTTCAGAATTGATCTCCTTTGCATATTCATGTTCAATGGACAGTATAGCCATATTTGTCAATCTATCTTTAGTCATAGTTGATCGAAGAACACTTTTTTTATTAATTTGTAATTTTGAAAAGTTTCTTTTACTTAAAGCAACATATACAAATAGTTAGAAAAAGTCTTAAATTTAAGGATGTTTGGCACAGATTCATAAAAATATCATCCTATATAATAAAACTCACCCTCAGCGTTCTGAGGACACTTGACGTCAGTGTCACTTCCTCCGGGCACTTCCTTCGGGTTCGAAGGGTTCGTGGTGGTGAAGCCACCGAAATCACTGTCTTTGGGCCCCGCCCTCGCGTCAAACGTTATGACATTGAGGGCGGAGCAATGGCGTCACAGATCGAGGGCGGAGCAATGGCGTCAGTGGCTTCACAACAAACAAGGACTCAGGAGATGAAGGTGGCGTGCGTTGACGAGGTGCGGAGCAATGGCGTCAGTGCCTTCACAACAACGAAGAGGTGGGTGGGGGGGGGGGGTTGGGGAGGAAAACCTTGCTAGCGCCCGTTTCATTTGCTTCAGAAATGGGCCTTTTTTACTAGTTTCACAATAAATTCTAGAAATTGCAATACCGTCCATGACTTTGTTTCTTCGGGATTGATTCCAGCAGCTTTTAAATGTCTCAGCAGTCGAACAATTTCCACTAAAATTTATTCACCAGAAAAATCATCATAAATTTCAACTATATTTGGTAAAAACTTCCGAAGTTTTTTCTTCTTTTGCAAAAATCAGAGAGAGTGGCTGAATGATAGCAAACACTGACATTATTTGATCCATTGCTTTAGAATGAGTCTCCAATTCTTGGTGAAAACGATCAAGGCGTTCAAACATAGCCCTTTTGATTTCTTCTGGCAATGTAAGACCAGCATCTTTTGCTGTTTTTTCCAGGCATTCTTCTTTGAAATTTGATTCATTTTTTTTCTATGGCAATGTCCATTTCCTTACATTTTGTTGTTGCATAGTTAATGGCCTTCTCCACAATTTCTGTGCACTGATCTTCAAGGAACAATTTTAAAGCTTGCATTTTCACTGTACATTATTCAAGACTGATTCTGGCTGTTTGCAAGTATTTTTATGTCTGATGAACCTCATCTAAAACCTCACACCAGAGAAAAAAGATAACTGGGAAAAGAAAAATCACACACAGCACAGAGCAAAATCTGAGCTGATCCTCTTATATCCACATTTTCTTTTGGATCACACAGTACTTCAAAGGTGGAGATTAACTTTTCAAAATGTGTCTTTACTGTGCGCACAGCTTCATAATGAGCACGCCACCTTGTCTAGGAAAGTCTTTTTACTGTTATACCTACATTTTGCAACATTTCCCATCAATGGGTTGAGACTGGAAAGAATGAATACATTTTTTCCAAAGTTCCAAAAAATGTCATACATGAAGAAACACTTCCAAGAGAGTGAACTCCGCAGAGGTTCAGAGAATGATTTACATAAGGCACAAATAAAGACTTGGGATTAATTTCTTAGATTTTTGCCTGAACACCACCATGAATACCAGCCATAGTTACAGCGTTGTCATGTCCTTGACCACGACAGAGGTTTATGTCCAGGCCATCACTATCCAGTTGTTTCAAGATCTATTATGCGAGTTCAGCAGCAGTCTTCCCGGAAATAGGAAAGAAGCCCAAGAATGATTCCTATAAAATAGTGAGTGGAGTTGAACGGGTAGATGTGATGCGTCTGTTTACGCTTTCCAAAAATATTAGGACTAGGGGGCATGCGATGAAGCTACAATGTAGTAAATTTAAAACGAATCGGAGAAAATGTTTCTTCACTCAACGTGTAATTAAACTCCTGGAATTTGTTGCCAGAGAATGTGGTAAAGGCAGTTAGCTTAGCTGAGTTTAAAAAAGGTTTGGACGGCTTCCTAAAGGAAAACTCCATAGACCGTTATTAAATGGACTTGGGGAAAGTCCTCTATGGTTGTTGCTAAACTTATGAGCCATGGTTCCGGTTCCTCCCAGAGAATGGCAGACAGGTTGTTAAGCCATTTATTTTGTGGTTCCCAAAAAGGGGGCTCATTTGGCAAGTTCTCTATCTCAGAAGGGACAACAAGCTCCTGAAAGTCTGGCACTTCTGCATGGAAACCCTGAGGTCAGTTCTGGCGGTTGTGCAGCCTGGTGAGTTCCCCATGGCTTTGGACCTCAAGGAAGCGTATTTTTACATTTTCCGAGGACAAGCAGTCTCCAATATTCACACAAATGGGTGACGCTGATCCGCTTTGCCTGGTCTGTCATGTTTGCAAAGTAAAAAGTAGAGCTTTGTGGAGCAAGAGCCATTCTTCACCACGCATGCGCGAGTGCCTTCCCTCCAGTCAAGCGAACATTGTCTCCTCAGTTCTTTTCTTTCCTAGTCCGAGAAAAAAGGACAGCTTCCCTAGGGACCCTACTCCCAGTGATTCAGAAAAACGATTGGCTATGCTCTCTGGACTTAAAGGATGCATATACTCACATCCCAATACTTCAGGAAGTATTTTCAATTTCAGTTGGGAGCACATCACTTTCAGTACCATATATTCCCTTTTGGCCTCGCGTCAGCTCCCAGGGTCTTCACCATGTGTCTAACGGTAGTTGCAGCATCACTACACAGACTGGGAGTTCAGGTGTTCCTGTATCTTGATGATTGGCTGGTGAAGAGCACCTCTGAGGATGGTGCTCAGGAGTCAATGCGGATGACTGTTCAGGTGCTTGAGCTACTAGGGTTCATTTTAAACTACACCGTCCTATCTCCGCCTCTTCCAGTGATTGAGTTCATAGGAGCCCTGCTCGACACACAGAGGGTTCAAGCCTACTCCCAGAGATGAGAATGGACAATCTTGTCTTGCTCGTGTCCAAGGTTCATGCCTCTTAGCGGGTCACAGCTCAGTAGATGTTGAGATTGTTGGGCCACATGGCTTCCATAGTGTATGTTACACCCATGACATGTCTTCGCATGAGATCAGCTCAATGAACCCTGGCTTCTCAGTGTTATCAAGCCATGGGGAGTCTAAAAGATGTCATCCGAGTGTTCCCAGAGCTTGTACACTCTCTTCAGTGGTGGACAATTTGATCCAATTTGACTCTGGGACTTCCATTCCAAATTCCTCAGCCTCAAAAAGTGCTGACAAGGGATGCATCTCTCCTGGGATGGGGAGCTCATGTAGATGGGCTTTACACCCAAGGTGCTTGGTCCTCCCAGGAAATGAATCTTCAGATCAAGTTATACCTAAAAATGCGGAATTTTTCCAAGTCCATTTAATAGCGGTCTATGGACTTGTCCTTTAGGAATCTATCTAACCCCTTTTTAAACTCCGTCAAGCTAACCGCCCGTACCACGTTCTCCGGCAACGAATTCCAGAGTCTAATTACACGTTGGGTGAAGAAAATTTTTCTCCGATTCGTTTTAAATTTACCGCACTGTAGCTTCAACTCATGCCCTCTAGTCCTAGTATTTTTGGATAGCGTGAACAGTCGCTTCACATCCACCCGATCCATTCCACTCATTATTTTATACACTTCTATCATATCTCCCCTCAGCCGTCTCTTCTCCAAGCTGAAAAGCCCTAGCCTTCTCAGCCTCTCTTCATAGGAAAGTCGTCCCATCCCCACTATCATTTTCGTCGCCCTTCGCTGTACCTTTTCCAATTCTACTATATCTTTTTTGAGATACGGAGACCAGTACTGAACACATAGACAGTCCACCCAGCTTTTTGTTTCTTTTGATCCCAACAGGATGGGGGTCTTCATTGGGAAACAAACCATTTCAATTTGGCTGGCAGATTGCATTTTCGTATGCCCACGCTGGGCTGGCCTTGGAGGGTCATGTCACTGCTCATAATGTCAGATCCATGGCTGTGTTGAGGTCAGCCTCCATTGAAGATATTTGCAAGGCTGCGATGTGGTCTTCAGTCCAGATATTCACATCACACTGCTGCCTTGAGCAGGATAACCCAACGCAACAGTTGGTTTGGGCAGTCAGTGTTGCAGAATCTGTTTGGGGTCTAGAATCCAACTCCACCCTACTAGGCCCGTTTTATTCAGTTCCAGGCTGCTCTCACTCAGTTTGTATATAGATTTCAGGTTAATCTGTGTTATGTCCTCGCCGTTGTGAGGCCCAATTTATTTATTTTGGGTGAGAATGGATGCTAGGGATTCCCCACTTGTGAGAATATTGGAGCCTGCTTGTCCTCGGAGAAAGCAAAGATACTTACCTGTAGCAGGTATTTTCCGAGAACAGCAGGCTTTATATTCTCACAATCCCTCCCACCTCCCCTTGGAGTTGTCTCCTTTGTAGTTTTTACTTTATTTTTTACTTTAGTATTAAACTGAGGAGACCGTGTTTTTGTGACGGGTGTGTAGGTACCCATTTGTGAGGATATAAAGCGTGCAGTTGTCGGAGAATACCTGCTACAGGTAAGTATCTTTGCTTTATTGGCAAACTAGGCACATGCCTAAGGTCCAGAGTTTAGGGGGGGGGGGGGCATATCAGAGGTGCTCAGGTCTTGGGACAAGAGTGTTCTATTTTCAGGCTTCAACATATTTTTTTGCATTAATGTCCAGTAATTGGAAGAATGGATCTGGACATTTTATTTTATTTTTTTTTCTGAATTTTAACCTATCTACAGATCTTCCATCATCCTTCCTATGGAGTAAGCCTGCCCTGCCTTTTCAGTGAAGCTAGCAACAGAAACTGTGGATAAGATCCAGATAATTTGAAGGCACTAGAGGCTGTAGGGACGCAGCTCTAGTCACAGAACAGCTCTTGAGCTATGCAATTGAAGTTTGTCAGGTCTGGTGCTAGGGTTTCTGGCGCCTTCCTGCATCCTGTTAGTCGGCGACCTACCCTTCCAGGGGCGGGATTACTATGGTTCTGTCCCTACAGTAGCCACACCCCTTTTACCAGCCATGAGGCACATAAACAAGTCATCATTGAAAATATTACACTAGTATAGGAGAAGAAAAATGACACAAAACAAATTAGCATACAGACTCTACAGAAAACTGAAACCAGAAAAACTGAAAGAAACACATTGCTGTACATTGCAAAATAAGACAGCAGATGTAAATTCTCAAATTGGGCATATTCCAAACACTAAGATGAAAATAAAATACATTTTTCTACCTTTGTTGTCTGGTGACTTTGTTTTTCTAATCATGTTGGTCCCAGTCTCAGATTTGTCTGCTCTCTGTTTTCTTAACTCTGTTTCCAGGGATTCCTTTCCATTTATTTCTTTACTTTACTCATTTCTTGCCTTATATCCATAGGTAAAAGCTGTGTCCTCCGCGGACTTGACTGGAGGAGGCATAGATTGGATCCAGCTTTTGCCTATTTTCTCTATCCATGTGCAGTTTTTCTCCTCTTTTTCCCTTATTTATTTATTTATTGCATTTGTATCCCACATTTTCCCACCTATTTGCAGGCTCAATGTGGCTTAAGTAGTCTTGTTATGACATTAACATTACAGGATATTAGATATCATTAGTGATGTGTTAAGATTAAGTGAGGGTAAAGAAATGTGAGGGTATAAAAGAGAGTAAGGTGGGTGAGTATAGAAGGTAAATTGTCTTAACTGGTTGGGTTGGCGAAGTGTTCAGTGGATTATGGGTTTTCTTTGTAGGCCTTGTTGAAAAGATATGTCTTCAGAGATTTATGAAATTTGGTCATTTCATTAGTTGTTTTCAAATCCTTAGGTAGTGCATTCCACAGTTGCGTGCTCATGTAGGAGAAGGTAGTGGTATGTAACAGCTTGTATTTTAGTCCTTTACAGCTGGGGAAGTGCAGATTGAGGAATTTGCGAGCTGATCTTTTAGCATTTCTGGGAGGTAGGTCTACGAGATTTAACATGTAGGTTGGGGCTTCTGCATGGATGATTTACTGTACAATCGTGCATTTCTTGAATGTGATGCGTTCTTTAAGTGGGAGCCAGTGTAGTTTCTCTCTTAGGGGTCTTTCATATTTGGTTTTTCCGAATATGAGTCTGGCAGCGGTGTTCCTTGCCCTCCATCCATATCCATCTCCTCCTTCTCTCTTCCCTTTCCTCCATCCATGTCCAGCATTTTTCCTCTGGTCCCTCCATCCATATCCAGATTTTCTCCTGTCTCTCCTCTCCTCCATCCATATCCGGGTTGTCTCCTGTCTCTCCTCCCCTCCATCCATATCTGGGTTGTCTCCTGTCTCTCCTCCCCTCCATCCATGTTCATCTCACTTCCACTCTCTTTCCTACTACTACTACTACTTATCATTTCTAAAGCACTATTAGACGTACGCAGCGCTGTACACTTGAACATGAAGAGACAGTCTGCTCGACAGAGCTTACAATCTAATTAGGACAGACAGAACAACCAAGAGATAAGGGAATATTAAAGTGAGGATGATAAAATAAGTGTTCTGAACAAAGTGAATAAGGGTTAGGAGTTAAAAGCAGCCTCAAAAAGGTGGACTTTTAGCTTAGATTTGAAGACTGCCAGAGATGGAGCTTGACGTACCGGCTCAGGAAGTCTATTCCAGGCATATGGTGCGTGTTCATCTCACTTCCTCTCTCTTTCCTCCCCTCCATCTCATCTCTCTCTTTCCTCCCCTCCATCCATGTTCATCTCACTTCCTCTCTCTTTCCTCCCCTCCATCCATGTTCATCTCACTTCCTCTCTCTTTCCTCCTCCATCCATGTTCATCACTTCCTCTCTCTTTCCTCCCTCCATGTTCATCTCACTTCCTCTCTTTCCTCCCCTCCATCCATGTTCATCTCACTTCCTCTCTCTTTCCTCCCTCCATCTTCATCTCACTTCCTCTCTCTTTCCTCCCCTCCATCCATGTTCATCTCACTTCCTCTCTCTTTCCTCCCCTCCATCCATGTTCATCTCACTTCCTCTCTCTTTCCTCCCCTCCATCCATGTTCATCTCACTTCCTCTCTCTTTCCTCCCCTCCATCCATGTTCATCTCACTTCCTCTCTCTTCCTCCCCTCCATCCATGTTCATCTCACTTCCTCTCTCTTTCCTCCCCTCCATCCATGTTCATCTCACTTCCTCTCTCTTTCCTCCCCTCCATCCATGTTCATCTCACTTCCTCTTTCTTTCCTCCCCTCCATCATGTCCGAAATTTCTCCTCTCTCCCCTGAATCCATGTGCATCTCCTCCTCTGTCTTCCCTCCTCTCCATCTATGTCCAGCATTTCATCTATGTGCATCTACTAACTCTGTCTTTCCTCTCCGCCATCCATGTTGATCTACTTCTTCTGTCTCTCCTCCCCTCTATCCATCCTCTCTCCCCTGCCCTCCCCTCCCATCCATGTCCAGCAATTCTCCTCTGCCCTCCCCTCCCAACCATGTCCAGTGATTTCTCCTCTCTCTCCAGCCCTCCCCTCCCATCCTTGTCCAGCGATTCTCCTCTGCCCTCCCCTCCCATCCATGTCCAGTAACTTGCCCCAGCCCCCACCTGCCCCCTTTTCAGCCCCCGAGGTCCAGTTCCAACCCTAGCCCCTCCTGCCGGCCCTCTCCCAGAATATCCTACCCTTTTCGTTCCTGCTGCCCTGCGTTTAAATCTTTTATTTTACCTCAAGTCATGGCGGCAGTGAAAGCAGCAGGCTCCTCTCCAGCCTTCCTCTGATGTAATTTCCTGTTTTCGCGAGGGCGGGACACTGAGAGGGAAGGGAAGGCTGGAGGTGAGCCTGCTGCTTCCACTGCTGCTGCAACTTGAGGTAAAATAAAAGATGTAAATGCAGGGCGGCAGGAAGGAAAGGAGGGTTGTCGGGAAGCTGAGGGAGGGCAGGTGAGGACCAAGAGCTTCCTGCAGTTAGAGCTGGAACTGTGAGCCGCCCGGCGGCGGTAAGCATGGCTTGTGGTGCCCTCCAGAGGTCGGCACCCCCTGCCATGCTTATCGGGTTGCACCGGCCCTGGTTTCTGTGTGTAGTAGGAAGGGGGAGAAGAGAAATGAAACCCCAGTCTCACACAAAATGTCCCAGTGCATTTCCATGGGAGAAAAGCAGGTTCAATAGCTGAAGCATACAAATACTAATTCTCTGTGACATAACAATTAAAGAATGGCACCTTTCAAAGTACTCTCTCCTCTTATCTTCTCTCCCAATCAGACATGTAGAAAGGGAAATGGGACTTGATATATTTACATATATACAGGTACTTATTTTGTACTTGGGGAAATGGAAGGTTAAGTGATTTGCCCACAGTCACAAGAAGCTGCAGTGGGAATCGAACCCAGTTCCCCAGGATCAAAGCCTGCTGCACTAACCACTAGGCTATTCCTCCTCCACTCCTCCTCCAACACAGATAGAAATATACATGTATGCATGTGCACATATATGCAAGCATGCATGCAAACCAATCAGAAGGCTATGGGAGTGGGCCACTGGAATGCCACTGTTGTTTATAGCAAGGGAGTTGATGAAGTGGGGGAAGTTCTTGTGGTGTAAGTGAGGCTTCTAGATGAGGGGGTAGGGCAAGGGAAGTGAAGCCTCTTCTCAACACACGCACAATGTACCAGGCATTTCCATAGGAGAAGCAGGTCCAACAGCTGCAGCATACAAACTGTGATTCGCTGTAAGATAGTGGTTGAGTAAATGCATCTTTCAATTCCCTCTCCTCTCATCTCTCCTGATCAGACACTAGAAAATCAACAGATGTATAAATATACATACATGGAAGCATTCAAGCATAAACAGTCATGCACACACACACGTCCAGGATTTAGAAAAAAAATTCCATGAGCCTTGCTCTATGTGCCTTCCCTACTTATCTTTGGTACTCGCAACCTTGATTGTGTAAATTCTGTTTTGGTTTAAGAAGTGGGAGTAAATAGTTTCACTGAACTCAAGTTTACTAGTGTACATTTCGATAACGTCTCATGCTGATATTTTTTCTCTCTTTCTCCAGACAGAACCATTGATGTCTAGCTTTCATGGATTCCAGGTATGATTCTTATACACATATGCCCATCCTCTGTCCATTTGTATTCATCATCATAATCATTATTATTATCATGTTTTTATTCTTGACATGTCACAGCCAATGTTGACTGATTTTTAATTCTATTAATTTGGATTCTGTTAAAGGACCTGATTTGGATTCTGTTAAAGGACCTGGGAATCATAGATATTGGTGTAGAATTTATGCTGTTCTAAGTAAAGAAGTTTTTTTGCAAAATTGATGGAATTATAAAATTTTGAAGTATTTTGTAGTCCAGTGAGATTTCTAATCATATTTATTACCATTTATTTTTTTCCTCTCTTTTTTTTTCCATCTGTTTTTCAATCGCTTCTAATACCAGGTATTACCATATTTGTATGACCCTGATTTCAGGAGTGTTGTGCTCCAAGTGCCTGTCAGCTTGTATTTTAAAATTCCATAAAATCTTGACCTGCTCTTTTTACATTGGAATGATCCCAGTAGTTGCTACAGTAAACCATACTTCCTTATCCTGCTACATCACTTCACTCCAGACCAAGGACTGAGTCCTCCTACCAGCAGATTGAAGTAGAGATACTGAAACGATTCCTGTGATCTCACCAGTATAAGGGCTGGTGCAGAGTATTTCTCTACCTCTAGCAGATGGAAAATAAAGTTGTTAAAAAAAAAAAAAAAGGAAAGAGAAACAAATCTCACACTTCTTGAGGAGTCATTTTGGTTCTGCTGGAGGCAGCTGGGCCCTGGGCGCGAGGAGGGGGGAGGTATTTGTGATGTAATATAACATTTGTATTCTGCCAACTCCCATTAAGGTTCAACGAGGAACATGATTTAATGCAAGAATAAAAAATAAAAGAAGAAACTATAAATATAAAAAGGAAAAGAATCACAAAAAATTCTTGAACAAATAAGTCTTCAAACATTTTCAAAAGGAGTAGTAGGAATTCAAAATTCATAGTTCCTTTGGCAAGCAACACTGGTCTTGAATGGCTTGGTAGCAGACTGAGCTAACTACTAACTTTTTGTAAAACACTGCTGCTGACACTGAAGGAAAACATTATGTGGAGTCATTTGCTCTAGATGATTGGAACTGTTAGAAAAGGAGAACAAACAGGACTAGACTTCAAAAAATGGTATATTTCAAGCATGCCAACTTAAAACTGTTGAACACACAGGGGGCAACCAGTGTAAGCAAATCAGGGCAGGAGTAGTTCTATCAAATTTCTTCAAATAAAAAATCATTTTGGTTGCAGCATTTTGAAGTGTTTGAAGCTTGGTGCAAAATTTAACTGTAAGTGTAGAATACTAGCTGTTGCAGTAATCCAGATTAGATTAAATGAGTGGCCTGAAACAAACAAAGAAAATGTTCTTCTGTAAACAAGGGGGCCTACAGGTGCTTGTAAGTCGGTGTCTAGGGCTGTTATGTTGGAGCCGGCAGCTCAGCACTACTGCTGGTCCCTACTGTCTAAATTATGATGAGTCTGCTCCCATTTCATCCCCAATGATCTTTGTAGTGCTGTGGGGGGAGGGAAATCACAGTGTTCTTGAATCCCTTCTGAGCCCATACACACTGCCCGTGAGAATAGTATCCATGTTGCCACTATTTGTTCTGCTGTGATGCTGCAGGTTGAGAGCAGTCTCTGGGGTGGTGGGGACCAGGGGGTCTAGGGCCAAATGGTTGCAGATTGTTGTGGACTGTGTTAAGCAGGCTGTGACAGGAGGGCACCCTCAGTCCCCGGGGGGCAGGAGCGGAGCTGCTTTTCCTCTCAGTGCTTGGGGGCCTCAAACTCTGGAGCTAAAATATGTCAGCTCTTTGAGTGGATATTCTGACACGGTGGGACCTCCTCTCTTCCCATGTCTCGCTGTATGTAATATGTAAACTGCTTTGGTTGTAACCATAGACAAAGGTAGTTTCCTTGTCATCAACAGCAGATGAATCCATTAAACTGAGGGTTGTATCCACCTACCAGCAGTGTAGATAGAGAACACTGAAAGCACATGGTGTTCCAGGACGCCCAACCCCCCTCTGCCTTCAGTATATCTCTATCTCCCAGCAGGTGTGGACGTCGCTTCTCAGCTCCTGGATTTCTGCCTGGGGTGGCTCCTGTGCTTTGCCAGTAGAGCAGGGGTGTTGTGGCTGGTGGTGCCCACTTTATGTTTTCAACGATTTTTTATTGATGACAAATCAGAAAATACAGCTTTACTATAACACATTAATAGCATGTTTGACATGAAACTCCACAGGTACACATCCTTTATTGATAGTCATCAAACTTTTACATTTTACCCCTCCCCCTTCAACTATTTTAGTTTTCAACATTTTTATGATGACACTTCAAAGAGGTATTTCCAATAACATAAATAAATCGTGTTCAAAAAGATAACATGGCCTCTTGATTAATTGTGAGATTGTGGTTCGTCGTCAAGCTTTTAACCATTTTTATCCTCCCCCCCCCCCATTTGTGCTCAAGAATTGGTATCAACAATGTTACATAAGATGTCAACATATCGATTATATATATTACACAATCAAGCCTTATCATATAAACTGCAGACTTAGAATTATTCATCAACATTAACCTCTTCCCCCCCCCCTTGTCTCCTAATGTTCTACAGCCCACCCTCCCTCAACTGTTATACATCTAATTCCCTGTTATGTTCATGTTGAAATACTGCTCTCTTCACTCTCAGTACTACCATGATGAGATTATACTACGCTTGTATTGGTGTTCATTACTAAACTACGGGCCCTACTACTTAAGGCTTGAACATAGGGCTCCCTTGTTGCCCAGAATTCTTTTTTCCGGTTTAAAGTTCCTCTGGCATCTTTAGCTGTCCCACGTTACTAATAAATGCAGACTATGGTGGTGCCCACTTTAAAGCATACTGGGTTTTTCCCTGTCCCCTGCCTTACCCCATTCCCCCCTCTTCCCGGAGTTCCTCATAGGCTGCCTGCCTCTACTTTCCTCACAGTAAAAAAAAACAAAACAAAAAAACAAAGAGAAGCTTTCTCCTGAGCTCCTGGTTCGGTGCACCTTGACTGCAGCTCGTTTGACTCTGTCTCCTGAGGTGGAGTGGTGCCCAGCACCTCTGGGGAGGCTCTGTGCGGGGTAAGTTTTGGTTTTCTGATCATTTATTTGTTCTGTTGCAGGTCCCCGACGGGGATTTCCAGCCTCTAGGCCACTATAGCCCGATGGCTTAAGGAATTCATTTTTTCGGCTTATCTGCTTTCAGGGCGGTCACTGCCTGAAGCGTTTAAAGCGCACTCTATGAGGGCAATGTCCTCTTCGTGGGCTGAAACGGGTGTTTTTTTTTCTCTTCAGGAGATCTGTCGTGCGGCTACCTGGGCTTCTTGGCTCTCTTTCATGTGGCATTACAGGCTGGATGTGGCAGTTTGGCAGGATGCGCATTTTGGAGCGCAAGTTGCCTGTTCCCACCCTACTTAGGGAGTGTTTTGGTACATCCCATCAGTTAATGGATTCATCTGCTGTTGATGACAAGGAAGGGAAAATTAGGTTCTTACCTTGGTAATTTTCTTTCCTTTAGTCACAGCAGATGAATCCATGATACCTCCCTGACTGACTTTAGTTTTTGTACAGATGTAGCATACAGACATTGTGCCTCATCAGGAGTACTTGAAGACAAGCTATCAGAGTTTCTACATGCTGTTTTTATTGCAGGAGGTTGTTACGTCCCTCCTTTGTTTGGTTATTGCCCCGGGTTCTGGCGCGTTTGTTCTCTGTGAGGAAAATTTATGGTATATTGCCTTTTCTCCGAGGACAAGCAGCTGCTTGTTCTCACTGATGGGTGACGTCCACGGCAGCCCCTCCAATCGGAAACTTCACTAGCAAAGGCCTTTGCTAGTCCTTGCGCGCCCATGCGCACCACGCATGCGCGGCCGTCTTCCCACCCGAACCGGCTCGTGTTCGTCAGTCTTCTTTTGTCCGCGCTCGGTACGGTCGTGTTTTGCGCCGTTCGCGCCCCTTAAGTTGACCCTCGCGCGTCTTTTTGACTTTTCGCTAAAAAAAAAAAAAAAAGAGGGATTCCGGTGAAGGGCCTTTTGGTCTTTTTCCCTTCCCCCTATTTCTAGTTTTTGGCCCCGTTAAGTTTTCTTTCGTTTTCGGGGTAGGCCCTTTTGAGGCCTCGGGTCAAGTTTTTTTCTCCCCATCTTTTTGGTGCCTTACCGCAATTACGAGTTTTGATTTTGCCGGCGTGATTTTTCCGCCCATGTCATCGAAGTCTCCCAGCGGCTTCAAGAAGTGCACCCAGTGCGCCCGGGTAATCTCGCTCACTGATAGGCATGCGTCGTGTCTTCAGTGTCTGGGGGCTGGTCACCGCCCACAGGCCTGCAGTCTTTGCGCCCTTTTACAGAAAAGGACTCAGGTAGTGAGATTGGCCCAGTGGAACGTTTTGTTCTCGGGCTCTTCGTCGGCATCGGCACCGGGAGGATTGAGTGCGTCGACGTCGACAGCGTCAACACCTCCGCCCTCGGCCATGACGGTATCGATTGCATCGAGGCATCGACCCTCTGCATCGTCGGGGCCGAGGCATCGGAAGGCTGCGTTGGCGTCGGTGGTACCGGGACCTCCGCTTCTGCTGATGTCGTCGGACGGTGGTGCTTCGTCTGGAGTGCAGGTGGAGGGCTGTCCATTCCCCTGCTGGTGGCGGTGAGCTCCGGGTGGGTCTCCCCTACCCTGAGGGCTCCTGCGGTACAGCCCCCCCGGAGACCGACCTTCTTCGGCCTTGGCCCCGAGGAAGCGACGTTTGGATTCTACGTCCTCCTCGTCGGTACAGAGAGCTCTGGGTCGACGAGGGAGTCGGCACCCAGTAGGCATCGGCACCGGGAGGACCACTCACCCTCTGTTCAGGAGGTGTCGATGCGCTCCACCTTGGACAGCCCGGAACAGCCTCCACGCCCGGAACAGACTCTGACTTCGACTCCTGCATCGGCTTCCATGTCTTTCTCCACAGCCGCCCTGCACGAGAGTCTCCGGGCCGTTCTCTCAGAGATCCTGGGAGAGCTGTTGCGCCCTTCCCCTCCGGTACCGGGGGTGCTTGCGCCACCGGTTCCGTCGAGTGAGGCGCCGGCTGGCCCCTTGCCCGGGGTGAGGTCTCCGACATCGGTGCCGCTTGCGGTACCGACTGCGGTCGCCTCCCAGGAAGGCTCCCCGACGACGTCGGCGGAGGGAGCTTCGCCGGTGCGGGCGAGGGAGTCTACCTCTCGACGCTCCCACCGTGGCCGTGGTTCCACGGAGTCGAGCTGGGCATGGCTTCAGACACAGGTTCGTGAACTTGTGTCTGATACCGATGGTGAAGCCTCGTGGGAGGAGGAGGAGGACATCAGATATTTCTCTGACGAGGAGTCTGATGGCCTTCCTTCGGATCCTACTCCCTCCCCTGAAAGGCAGCTTTCTCCTCCCGAGAGCCTGTCTTTTGCGGCCTTTGTCCGGGAGATATCTACGGCCATCCCCTTCCCGGTGGTTGTGGAGGACGAGCCCAGGGCTGAAATGTTTGAGCTCCTGGACTATCCTTCTCCACCTAAGGAAGCGTCCACAGTACCCATGCATCATGTCCTAAAAAAGACATTGCTGGCGAACTGGTCCAAGCCTTTAACTAATCCCCACATTCCCAAGAAGATCGAGTCCCAGTACCGGATCCATGGGGACACAGAGCTGATGCGCACTCAGTTGCCTCAATACTCTGGAGTTGTGGATTTGGCCCTAAAGAAGGGTAAGAGTTCTAGGGAGCATGCTTCGGCGCCCCCGGGCAAAGACTCTAGAACCTTAAACTCCTTTGGGAGGAAGGCCTACCATTCCTCTATGCTCGTGACCAAAATTCAGTCTTACCAGCTCTACATGAGCATACACATGCGGAACAATGTGCGGCAGTTGGCGGGCTTGGTGGGCAAGCTCCCCCCTGAGCAAGCCAAGCCTTTTCAGGAGGTGGTCAGGCAGCTGAAGGCGTGCAGAAAATTCCTGGCCAGAGGGGTGTACGACACCTTTGATGTTGCGTCCAGGGCCGCTGCTCAAGGTGTGGTGATGCGCAGACTCTCATGGCTGTGTGCCTCCGACCTGGAGAATAGAATCCAGCAGCGGCTTGCGGACTCGCCTTGCCGTGCGGATAATATTTTTGGAGAGAAAGTCGAGCAGGTGGTAGGGCAGCTCCACCAGCGGGACACCGCTTTCGACAAGTTCTCCCGCCGGCAGCCTTCAGCCTCTACCTCTACAGGTAGAAGATTTTTTTGGGGAAGGAAGACTGTTCCCTACTCTTCTGGCAAGCGTAGGTACAATCCTCCTTCTCGACAGCCTGCGGCCCAGGCTAAGCCCCAGCGCGCTCGCTCTCGTCAGCAGCGTGCGCCTCAGCAAGGCCCCTCGGCTCCCCAGCAAAAGCAAGGGACGAGCTTTTGACTGGCTCCAGCAGAGCATAGCCGACATCCAAGTGTCAGTGCCGGGTGACCTGCCAGTTGGAGGGAGGTTGAAAGCTTTTCATCTAAGGTGGCCTCTCATAACCTCCGATCAGTGGATTCTCCAAATAGTCCGGCAAGGATACACCCTCAATTTGGCCTCAAAACCTCCAAATTGTCCACCGGGAGCTCAGTCTTACAGCTTCCAACACAAGCAGGTACTTGCAGAGGAACTCTCCGCCCTTCTCAGCGCCAATGCGGTCGAGCCCGTGCCATCCGGGCAAGAAGGGCTGGGATTCTATTCCAGGTACTTCCTTGTGGAAAAGAATACAGGGGGAATGCGTCCCATCCTAGACCTAAGGGCCCTGAACAAATATCTGGTCAAAGAAAAGTTCAGGATGCTTTCCCTGGGCACCCTTCTCCCCATGATTCAGGAAAACGATTGGCTATGCTCTCTGGACTTGAAGGACGCCTACACGCACATCCCGATACTGCCAGCTCACAGAGAGTATCTGCGATTTCAGCTGGGCACACGTCACTTCCAGTACTGTGTGCTACCCTTTGGGCTCGCCTCTGCGCCCAGAGTGTTCACGAAGTGCTTGGCTGTAGTAGCAGCGGCACTTCGCAGACTGGGGGTACACGTGTTCCCATATCTCGACGATTGGTTGGTGAAGAACACATCCGAGGCAGGAGCCCTGCAGTCCATGCAGATGACTATTCGCCTCCTGGAGCTACTGGGGTTTGTGATAAATTATCCAAAGTCCCATCTTCTCCCAGTGCAGAAACTCGAATTCATAGGAGCTCTGCTGGATTCTCGGACGGCTTGCGCCTATCTCCCAGAGACGAGGGCCAACAACTTGTTGTCCCTCGTCTCGCGGGTGCGAGCGTCCCAGCAGACCACAGCTCGGCAGATGTTGAGATTACTGGGCCATATGGCCTCCACAGTTCATGTGACTCCCATGGCCCGCCTTCACATGAGATCTGCCCAATGGACCCTAGCTTCCCAGTGGTTTCAGGCTGCTGGGGATCTAGAAGACGTGATCCACCTGTCCATGAGTTTTCTCAAATCCCTGTATTGGTGGACGATTTGGTCCAATTTGACTCTGGGATGTCCTTTCCAAATTCCTCAGCCACAAAAAGTGCTGACCACGGATGCGTCTCTCCTGGGGTGGGGAGCTCATGTCGATGGGCTTCACACCCAAGGAAGCTGGTCTCTCCAGGAACGCGATCTGCAGATCAATCTTCTGGAGTTATGAGCGGTCTGGAACGCTCTGAAGGCTTTCAGAGATCGGCTGTCCCACCAAATTATCCAAATTCAGACAAACAACCAGGTTGCCATGTATTACATCAACAAGCAGGGGGGCACCGGATCTCGCCTCCTGTGTCAGGAAGCCGTCAGCATGTGGCTCTGGGCTCGCCGTCACGGCATGGTGCTCCAAGCCACATATCTGGCAGGCGTAAACAACAGTCTGGCCGACAGGTTGAGCAGGATTATGCAACCTCACGAGTGGTCGCTCAATTCCCGTGTAGTGCGACAGATCTTCCAGGTGTGGGGCACCCCCTTGGTAGATCTCTTCGCATCTCGAGCCAACCACAAAGTCCCTCAGTTCTGTTCCAGGCTTCAGGCCCACGGCAGACTGGCATCGGATGCCTTCCTCCTGGACTGGGGGGAGGGTCTGCTGTATGCTTATCCTCCCATACCTCTGGTAGGGAAGACTTTGTTGAAACTCAAGCAAGACCGAGGCACCATGATTCTGATTGCTCCTTTTTGGCCGTGTCAGATCTGGTTCCCTCTTCTTCTGGAGTTGTCCTCCGAAGAACCGTGGAGATTGGAGTGTTTTCCGACCCTCATCACACAGGACGAAGGGACGCTTCTGCATCCCAACCTCCGGTCCCTGGCTCTCACGGCCTGGATGTTGAGAGCGTAGACTTTGCCTCTTTGGGTCTGTCAGAGGGTGTCTCCCGCATCTTGCTTGCTTCCAGGAAAGATTCCACTAAGAGGAGTTACTTCTTTCTATGGAGGAGGTTTGCCGTCTGGTGTGACAGCAAGGCCCTAGATCCTCGCTCTTGTCCTACACAGACCCTGCTTGAATACCTTCTGCACTTGTCTGAGTCTGGTCTCAAGACCAACTCTGTAAGGGTTCACCTTAGTGCGATCAGTGCATACCATTACCGTGTGGAAGGTAAGCCGATCTCAGGACAGCCTTTAGTTGTTCGCTTCATGAGAGGTTTGCTTTTGTCAAAGGTCCCTGTCAAGCCTCCTACAGTGTCATGGGATCTCAATGTCGTTCTCACCCAGCTGATGAAACCTTTTTTTGAGCCACTGATTTCCTGCCATCTGAAGTACTTGACCTGGAAGGTCATTTTCTTGGTGGCAGTTACTTCAGCTCGTAGAGTCAGTGAGCTTCAGGCCCTGGTAGCCCAGGCCCCTTACACCAAATATCATCATAACAGAGTAGTCCTCCGCACTCACCCTAAGTTCTTGCCAAAGGTTGTGTCGGAGTTCCATCTGAACCAGTCAATTGTCTTGCCAACATTCTTTCCCCGTCCTCATTCCTGCCCTGCTGAACGTCAACTGCACACATTGGACTGCAAGAGAGCATTGGCCTTCTATCTGGAACGGACAGAGCCCAACAGACAGTCCGCCCCAATTGTTTGTTTCTTTTGATCCCAACAGGAGGGAGTGGCTGTGGGGAAACGCACCATATCCAATTGGCTAGCAGATTGCATTTCCTTCACTTACGCCCAGGCTGGGCTGGCTCTGAGGGTCATGTTCACGGCTCATAATGTTAGAGCCATGGCAGCGTCGGTAGCCCACTTGAAGTCAGCCACTATTGAAGAGATTTGCAAAGCTGCGACGTGGTCTTCTGTCCACACATTCACATCTCATACTGCCTGCAGCAGGATACCCTACGCGACAGTCGGTTGGGCAGTCAGTGCTTCAGAATCTGTTCGGGGTTTGGAATCCAACTCCACCCCCTAGGCCCATGTTTGTTCTGTTCCAGGCTGCACTCTCAGTTAGTTGGTAAATTTTTTAGGTCAATCTCAGTTATGTCCTCGCCGTTGCGAGGCCCAATTGACCATGGTTGTTGTTTTGAGTGAGCCTGGGGCTAGGGATACCCCATCAGTGAGAACAAGCAGCCTGCTTGTCCTCGGAGAAAGCGAATGCTACATACCTGTAGAAGGTATTCTCCGAGGACAGCAGGCTGATTGTTCTCACAAACCCGTCTGCCTCCCCTTTGGAGTTGTGTCTTCCCTTCTCTTTGTCTTGCTACATATGAGACTGACTGGCACGAGCCGGTTCGGGCGGGAAGACGGCCGCGCATGCGCGGTGCGCATCGGCGCGCAAGGACTAGCAAAGGACATTGCTAGAAAGTGTTCTGATTGGAGGGGCTGCCGTGGACGTCACCCATCAGTGAGAACAATCAGCCTGCTGTCCTCGGAGAATACCTTCTACAGGTATGTAGCATTCGCTTTAGTTTCTATCATTGGGCATGAAAAACTACAAAGAGAAAGTATTTTTATATTTTTTTTTATTTTTGCTTTTTAAAGCCTTAATATTTACTTCTAATAATGAAAGTGAAAAATAATCCTCTCAACGTAATCGTTAGAAAATCGGCACTTAGCTTGATTTTCTGAGTCCAGTACTATCTTTTAAATGTTTGACGGGGGCCACCGTTTCACCCCGGCAAAAGGCTTCCTCAAGAACAGAGTGCTGATAACAATGCTGAGGGTCTAGGCATATAGAAAATGTAATCAGAAATTTCAAAAGAATGAACTAAGTGATGCACATAACACCACAATCCATATGTACACTTACTTGTGAAGAAAGCGCTCAACGATCCAAAATGGCGCCTCACCGTCAAGCATTGAGCAGCTGGTTTAAATAGAATTATTAAGTGCATTCTTAAAGAATTAACACCTGGAGTATCTAATTAAATTTGTAGTTAAATGATTTAATAGAAAATGTGCCAATCAGTTGAACTATTCAATCCATAAGGCTCAATTGTATTGAGGTCAAAGATCCACTTAGCTTCCCCTCTAGATGTGTGCTCGCTCTACACTTCTATTCTGCAGGAGGATGCCATGTCAACTATAAAAATTACATTGGAATCCAGGACTAAACCACATCTAATACCGACTGATTTTTTTTACTATCACTGGCAAGGTTAGCTCTGAAAGAAAATTATTTTCTATTCAATGGGAGCTTCTATTTACAAACTAGTGGAGTAGCGATGGGAGCTACTTTCGCTCCCTCCATCGCAAACTTGTTCATGACCCAGTTCGAACATGAATGGATGGCCAATTCACCATTTAGTGTTGCTATGACACACTGGTGGAGATTCATCGATTCCTTTATGCTTTGGAAAGGCACAACAGCAGAACTAGAAAAATTTATGTTATGGATCAACAGCTGCAACCCTGATAATTCAATTCACAGAACAACATTTATTCTCCACTATTCATTATTTAGATGTAGAAATATCGATCAGAGACAACAAATTTGCAACTAAAGTTCACAAGAAAAATACTGATCGCAATACTTTCCTCCATAACTCTAGATGTCATCCAGCTCAGCTCAAGAATAGTCTTCCATTCTTACAAATGCTCAGGATCAGAAGAATCTGCACTGATCAAAATGATTTCAAGCAGCAAGCTAGAATTCTGATGGATGATTTAGAATGAAAAGGTTACTCCAAAAAAAATTCTTGAGAGCATACAGAAGAGCAAAATTCAATAATAGGGAATTACTTTTATCAAGCATCAATAAAAGAAAAGATGATGATGATGATAACACCTTCACTATGGTGATGAAGTTCACTGAAACAAGTTCCCATTTGGTGCAAATAGAAACAGATGGGATGTTATGCAATCAATTCCTATTTTTCAGAACTAAAGCTTGCGGGTGGCATTCTCGAGAGGAAGCAACTTCAAAGACATTCTTAGTCCTGCAGACGTTGCGTTGAGGAATAAAAGCAATGTAAATAAGATTTGCGGTCATTACAAATGTGGAACATGTCAGATTTGCAAAATCACCAGACAAACTAAGACATTTTTTTAATGCTTTAACTAGCAAGACTTTTTAGCTTTATCATTTTACTGTCTTTCTGACACATTGTTTATCTCATCAGGTGTCCCTGTGATAAGAAATATATCAGCATGATGATAGAGCTTTAAAGATCAGGATTTTAGAGCATAGATCAAACATTCAGAAGAATGGCTCATAAGAACCGCTTGTAGAACACTGCATAGAGAAACACAGATTTGAGGATCTGGAACGTTTTGCTATAAATAAAGTGAATAAATTGAACAGGTGGCGATCGAAAGTTATCATTACAAAGTAGGGAGTGTGTGTCCTGGGGTGTTTATAGTTGTAGGTTTAGATCTCTCTTATCTGCACCCTTCTTCTCCACCGCTAACTCCAGACTCTATTCCTTTTATCTTGCTGCACCATACGCCTGGAATAAACTTCCTGAGCCGGTCCGTCAAGCCCCATCTCTGGCCGTCTTCAAATCTAGGCTAAAAGCCCACCTTTTTGATGCTGCTTTTAACTCCTAACCCTTACTCACTTGTTCAGTACCCTTATTTATCATCCCCACCTTAGTAATTCCCTTATCTCTATTTGTCCCTGTTTGTTCTAATTAGATGTAAGCTCTGTCGAACAGGGACTGTCTCTTCATGCTCAAGTGCATGCGCTGCGTACATCTAGTAGCGCTACAGAAATGATAAGTGTAGTAGTAGAAGCAATCAAAGTACTCAAAACAACTCTAAATCCATACTAAACCTAAAAAACGAAGTCTAAAAACACTGAAAAGACGTAAAAAGAAAAAAGAAATAAAAGGAAGAGAATGCTGATAACAATGCTGAGGGTCTAGAAATATAGAAAATGTAATCAGAAATTTCAAAAGAAAGAAGTAAATGATGCACATAACACTACAATCCATATGTACATTTGTGAAGAAAGCGCTCAACGATTCAAAATGGTGCCTTAGCGTCATGCATTGAGCAGCTGGTTTAAATAGAATTAAGCGCATTCTTAAAGAATTAACACCTGGAGTATCTAATTAAATTTGTAGTTAAATGATTTAATAGAAAATGATTTAATAGAAAATGTGCCAATCAATTGAACTATTCAATCCATAAGGTTCAATTGTATTGAGGTCAAAGATCCACTTCCCTTCTTTGTAATGATAACTTTCGATCGCCACCTGTTCAATTTATTCACTTTATTTATAGCAAAACGTTCCAGATCCTCAAATCTGTGTTTTCTCTATGCAGTGCTCTACAAGCGGTTCTTTATGAGCCATTCTTCTGATGTTTGATCTATGCTCTAAAATCCTGATCTTTAAAGCTCTAGTCATCATGCTGATATATTTCTTATCACAGGGACACCTGATGAGATAAACAACGTGTCAGAAAGACAGTAAAATGATAAAGCTAAAATGTCTTGCTAGTTAAAGCATTAAAAAATGTCTTAGTTTGTCTGGTGATTTTGCAAATCTGACATGTTCCACATTTGTAATGACCGCAAATCTTATTTACATTGCTTTTATTCCTCAACGCAACGTCTGCAGGACTAAGAATGTTTTTGAAGTTGCTTCCTCTCGAGAATGCCACCCGCAAGCTTTTGTTCTGAAAAATAGGAATTGATTGCATAACATCCCATCTGTTTCTAACTATTTGCACCAAATGGGAACTTGTTTCAGTGAACTTCATCACCATAGTGAAGGTGTTATCATCATCATCATCTTTTCTTTTATTGATGTTGATAAAAGTAATTCCCTATTATTGAATTTTGCTCTTCTGTATGCTCTCTTAAGAATTTTTTTTGGAGTAACCTTTTCCTTCTAAATCATCCATCAGAATTCTAGCTTGCTGCTTGAAATCATTTTGATCAGTGCAGATTCTTCTGATCCTGAGCATTTGTAAGAATGGAAGACTATTCTTGAGCTGAGCTGGATGACATCTAGAGTTATGGAGGAAAGTATTGCGATCAGTATTTTTCTTGTGAACTTTAGTTGCAAATTTGTTGTCTCTGATCGATATTTCTACATCTAAATAATGAATAGTGGAGAATAAATGTTGTTCCGTGAATTGAATATCAGGGTTGCAACTGTTGATCCATAACATAAATTTTTCTAGTTCTGCTGTTGTGCCTTTCCAAAGCATAAAGAAATCGATGAATCTCCACCAGTGTGTAATAGCAACACTAAATGGTGAATTGGCCATCCATTCATGTTCGAACTGGGTCATGAACAAGTTTGCGATGGAGGGAGCGAAAGTAGCTCCCATCGCTACTCCACTAGTTTGTAAATAGAAGCTCCCATTGAATAGAAAATAATTTTCTTTCAGAGCTAACCTTGCCAGTGATAGTAAAAAAAAATCAGTCGGTATTAGATGTGGTTTAGTCCTGAATTCCAATGTAATTTTTATAGTTGACATGGCATCCTCCTGCAGAATAGAAGTGTAGAGCGAGCACACATCTAGAGGGGAAGCTAAGTGGATCTTTGACCTCAATACAATTGAGCCTTATGGATTGAATAGTTCAATTGATTGGCACATTTTCTATTAAATCATTTAACTACAAATTTAATTAGATACTCCAGGTGTTAATTCTTTAAGAATGCACTTAATAATTCTATTTAAACCAGCTGCTCAATGCTTGACGCTGAGGCGCCATTTTGGATCGTTGAGCGCTTTCTTCACAAGTAAGTGTACATATGGATTGTGGTGTTATGTGCATCATTTACTTCTTTCTTTTGAAATTTCTGATTACATTTTCTATATGCCTAGACCCTCAGCATTGTTATCAGCACTCTGTTCTTGAGGAAGCCTTTTGCCGGGGTGAAACGGTGGCCCCCGTCGAACATTTAAAAGATAGTGCTGGAACTCAGAAAATCAAGCTAAGTGCCGATTTCTAACGATTACGCTGAGAGGATTATTTTTCACTTTCATTATTAGAAGTAAATATTAAGGCTTTAAAAAGCAAAAATAAAAAAAAATATAAAAATACTTTCTCTTTGTAGTTTTTCATGCCCAATGATAGAAACTAAACGCCTTATACGTCAGAACACATCAAGTAAGAGCGTTCAAAACCTTCGGCAAAATTGTTGTCTGTTTCTGAGGGCTTTTCTCCAAAGTATTCTTTCAGCACTTTATGCAAATGATCTGCTGAGTTTGTATTTTTTGTATTAGGCTGATACTTTGGCCTGAATTCCTGCTGAGATTTCTGGTGTGGAGAGGTAGATCTGGGAGTCATCAGCGTAAAGGTGGTACTGAAAACCATGGGATGAGATCAGAGTACCAAGGGAAGAAGTATAGATGGAGAAAAGAAGAGGTCCCAGGACAGATCCCTGAGGTACACCAACTGACAGTGGGACAGAAGTGGAGGAGGATCCACCAGAGTATACACTAAAGGTATGATGGGAGAGATAAGAAGAAAACCAGGAAAGAACAGAGCCCTGAAATCCAAGCGAGGACAGCGTATCAAGGAGTAGGCTGTGATCAACCGTGTCAAAAGCAGCAGATTGAGAAGGATGAGGATAGGTTAGAGGCCTTTGGATCTGGCCAGGAACAGGTCATTGGACACTTTAGCAAGTGGTTCATTAATATGCATGTTTTTAATTAGCTATAATATATTTTATTTTCTTTTTCTTTTCCTGATTACTCCCTTTTTTTGTTGGATTATATATTTTAGTGTTTTGAGTTTTTCTTATTTTAAACATTTTGTTAGTGGCTTTGCTCCCTGGCAGGAAGCATATTTAAATGTGCTAGCACAGCAGTAGGCAGAGTTCTCTTGAATGAGGGAGACTGTTGCCGTGTTTGTATGTACCCTGCAAGCTGTGGGTATGTATTTTGACTACTTAGTTCTGGATTTTATGAGGGAGACTGTTGCCGTGTTTGTATCTACCCTGCAAGCTGTGAGTATGTATTTTGACTACTTAGTTCTGGATTTACACACATACACACACACACAGTATTGCACTTACTCTGAGTCCCGGGTCCCTGGCCCCAGGACCTGAGCCGCAACTCCCCTGCTAATCACTCACCGTTGTGACTGTCATAGCCCCACAGATGTGCCATCCTCTGTCTGCCTCTGTCCCGGTAAACGTGTGGCCCCAGCTCGCTGTCTCAGCCCACGGCTTCTTTCTGGGGCTTTTTATGGGCTCCCCCTGCCTCTATCTCCCGCTGACCGCAGCAGGTGGGTTTGGCTCCTGGAGCTCAGCCTGCCTCTCTCCCGGTGAACGTGTGGCCCCGGCTCGCTGTCTCTCTCAGGCTTTGGGTTCCTTCTGGGGCTTTTTATAGGCTCCCCCTGCCTCTATGTCCTTGTGACCACAGCAGGTGGGTTTGGCTCCTGGAGCTCAGCCTGCTCAGGGGCGGAGAGAGAAGCACATGAATCCTGTATCCCCCCTCTATCACCTCCTTCTTCCCACACCCTCCAACCCTAGCCAGCCAGACCCAGTGCTTGCGGCCAGAGCCGTCCGGATTCATGGCCCCGCAGCTGCGGTTCAGACCCACTGATTCCCCCCCCCCCCCCCAATCACATCACCAGCTTTCCTCGCCAAGGCACCAGATACAAAGAACCCCCTCCTAACGATGTTCTGCATCCCTTTGAAGGCTCTCGTACTCGCTCGTGTTCTCTCCGCTGCCCGGGCGTTGTGGATTTCTGTACTGGCGCTGGTCCGTCCTGCCTCTAACCACATTGGGAGTGATCTGTGACGTGCTGCTCATATTCAATTTTGCGATTTTGATTTAGAGGTGGTAGTTTCTAAGGTTTTTAGTTTGTTTTATTTTAAGCACCATTGACACTTCTTATTGCTGGCGTTTCTTTAGTTGGTCATATAGTTTGATTTATTATTTATTAAACTTTTAAATAGTTATTTAAATAACTCAGTACCTGTGTTGACTTTGATTTTTGTTTTAATTTTAGTTCTCAAATTGGTTTTTGCATACAAAAGGAGAAATGATTAAAAAGGAATACAACCATAATGCAGGCCCAGCAGTAAGAGGACCCCCCCCACCCCAAATTTCTACCTTACCAGAGGAAAACAATCAACTTCAAACATTACCAGATAAAAATACCTTCAGTGTGGATCATCTATTCAAAAATCGTTGCACTTGCCCCCTACATTCAACAATAGATGCCTCATATTTATAAAACAGACATGATGCCACCAAAAATGTTAAGGTTACTAGCCTGTTTCCAGTTTCTCAATAATAAGATGAATTGCTGTAGCAGTTATTCTCCGAGGACAAGCAGGCTGCTTGTTCTCATGAATGGGTGACGTCCACGGCAGCCCCTCCGATCGGAGATCTTAACTAGCAACAGCGTTTGCTAGCCTTCGTGTGCGCACGCACGACCATCTTCCCACCCGAACGCGCTCGTGTTCGTCAGTCTTATTTTTTCCGCGGCTCAGGATGGCTGTTTTTCGGTCGGTCTGTGCCCCAAGGAGACCCCTCGTGTCTTTTCACCGTGTTTTTCTGTTCGGAAGTGTCCGGTATTTCTCTTTTTCCGTTGTCTCTTAGTTTAAAAAAAAAAAAAAAACTTCCCTTACGTTGAGTTTTTCCCCGTAAGTTTCCTTTTCTTGTCGGGTGCAGCCTTCCATACGGGTTTTTTCTAAATTTTTTAGTGCCATTAGCCATCATCGCGAATTTTGACTTCGCCGGCGTGATTTTTCCGCCCATGTCCTCGAAGCCTGCCAGAGGCTTCAAAAAGTGCACCCAGTGCAGCCGGACTATCTCCCTCACTGACAGGCACGTTTCGTGCCTTCAGTGTCTGGGGGCCGGGCATCGCCCCCAGGCCTGTACTCTCTGCCTTCTCTTGAAGAAGCGGACTCAGGCGGTGAGATTGGCCCAGTGGAATCTGTTGTTCTGGGCCTCGTCCGGAGCTTCGACGTTTTCGGTATCGAGGTCATCGTCCGGTGCGTTGATGTCTGCGGTACCCAGCTCTTCTGCCGGTGGTCCAGCGTCTACGATACCGAGGTCATCGGTGGTATCGATGTCGTCGGAGGGTGCTTCGTCTTCCAGAGTGCAGGTGAGGGCTGTCTATTCCTCTGCTGGTGGCGGTGAGCCCTCGAGTAGGACTCCGCTTGCCTCGAGGGCTCCTGCGGTACAGGCCCCCCCCCGGATTGACCTCTTTCAGACCCGGCCCACAGGAGACGTTTGAATTCGACGTCCTCCTCTTCGGTACCCGCACCCAAGTGTCGACATCGGGAGGACCGCTCACCTCCATTCAGAAGGTGTCGATGTGCTCCCCTGTGGACAGCCCGGTACCGCCTCCGCGTCCTGGACAGATTTGCAGCTCGTCGCCGGTACCGGACTCCTTGCCTCTCTCGACAGCCGCTCTGAACGAGAGCCTCAGGGCCATCCTTCCAGGGATCCTGGAAGAGCTGTTGCGCCCTTCTCTGGTACCGGGGGTGCTTGCACCGCCGGTACCGACGGCTGAGGCGACGGCTGGGCCCTCGTCCGTGGTGAGGTCTTCGCTGCCTCCCAGGCGGACTCCCCGACGACATCGATGGAGGGAGCTCCATCGCCGCCGGTACGGGAGTCTTCCTCTTGACGCTCCCACTGTGGCCATGTTCCTACGGAGTTGAGGCGGGCACGGCTTCAGACAGAAGTTCATGAACTGGTGTCCAACACCGATGCTGAGGCCTCGTGGGAAGCAGAGGAAGACATCAGATATTTCTCAGATGAAGAGTCTAACGGTCTTCCTTCTGATCCCTCTCCCTCTCCTGAAAGACAGCTTTCTCCTCCCGAGAGTCTATCTTTCGCGGCCTTTGTCCGGGAAATGTCTACGGCCATTTCCTTCCCTGTGGTTATGGAGGATGAGCCAAGGGCCAAAATGTTTGAGCTTTTGGACTATCCTTCGCCATCTAAGGAATCATCCACAGTACCCATGCATCATGTCCTCAAGAAGACATTGCTGGCGAACTGTGCGAAGCCGCTAACTAATCCCCACATGCCCAAGAAGATCGAATCCCAGTATCGGATCCATGGGGACCCGGAGTTGATGCGGACTCAGTTGCCTCATGACTCTGGTGTGGTGGATCTGGCCCTTAAGAAGGTCAAGAGTTCTAGAGAGTATGCTTCAGCGCCCCCGGGCAAAGACTCTAGAACCTTGGATTGTTTTGGGAGAAAGGCCTACCATTCTGCAATGCTCATTTCCAAAATCCAGTCCTACCAGCTCTACACAAGCATTCATATGCGGAATAATGTGCGGCAGTTGGTGGACTTGGTGGACAAGCTCCCCTCTGAGCAAGCCAAGCCTTTCAGCAGGTGGTCAGGCAGCTGAAGGTGTGTCGTAAATTCCTGGCCAGGGGTGTTTACGATACTTTTGATGTCGCGTCCAGGGCCGCTGCTCAAGGTGTGGTGATGCGCAGACTCTCATGGCTGCGCGCCTCAGACCTGGAGAATAGGCTCCAACAGCGGATAGCAGACTCTCCTTGCCGGAGAGGATAATATTTTTGGAGAAAAGGTCAAACAGGTGGTAGAACAGCTCCACCAGCGGGACACCCCTTTCGACAAATTCTCCCGCCGGTCGCCTTCAGCATCTACCTCAACTGGTAGACGTTTTTATGGGAGAAGGCGGACTGTTACCTATTCTTCTAATAAGCGTAGGTACAGTCCTCCTCCTCCTCGCCAGCCTGCTGCCCAGGCCAAACCCCAGCGCGCTCGTTCTCGTCAACATTGTGCGCCTCCACAGGCCCCTGTAGTTCCCCAGCAAAAGCAAGGGATGGGCTTTTGACTGGCTCCAGCAGAGCATAGCCGCAATCAAAGTGTCTGTGCTGGACGATCTACTGGTCGGGGGAAGGTTAAAATTTTTTCACCAAAGGTGGCCTCTCATAACCTCCGACCAGTGTGTTCTTCAAATAGTCCAGCTAGGATACTCCCTCAGTTTGGTCACAAAGCCACCAAATTGCCACCAGGAGCTCAGTCCTTCAGCTTCCAGCACAAGCAGGTACTTGCAGAGGAACTCTCCGCCCTTCTCAGCACCAATGCGGTCGAGCCCGTGCCACCGGGGCAAGAAGGGCTGGGATTCTATTCCAGGTATTTCCTTGTGGAAAAGAAAACAGGGGGGATGCGTTCCATTCTAGATCTAAGGGCCCTGAACAAATATCTGGTCCGAGAAAAGTTCAGGATGCTTTCCCTGGGCACCCTTCTCCCCATGATTCAAGAAAACGATTGGTTATGCTCTCTGAACTTAAAGGATGCTTACACTCATATCCTGATACTGCCAGCTCACAGACAGTATCTTCGATTCCGTCTGGGAACACGGCACTTTCTGTATTGTGTGCTACCCTTTGGTCTCGCCTCTGCGCCCAGGGTGTTCACAAAATGCCTGCCTGTTGTAGCGGCGTCTCTACGCAGACTGGGAGTGCACGTGTTCCCTTACCTCGATGATTGGTTGGTGAAGAACACCGCCGAGGCAGGAGCTCTACAGTCCATGCAGATGACTATTCGACTCCTGGAGCTACTAGGTGTGTGAAATTATCCAAAGTCCCACCTTCTTCCAGTTCAGAAACTCGAATTCATAGGAGCTCTGCTGGATTCTCAGACAGCTGGTGCCTACCTTCCGGAAACGAGGGCCGACAATCTTCTGTCCCTCGTTTCCTGGGTGCGGGCGTCTCAGCAGATCACAGATCGGCAGATGTTGAGATTGCTTGGCCACATGGCCTCCACAGTTCATGTGACTCCCATGGCCTGTCTTCACATGAGATCAGCTCAATGGACCCTAGCTTCCCAGTGGTACCAAGCTGTTGGAGGTCTAGAGGATGTAGTTTAGCTGCCCACCAGTTTTCTTCAATCCCTGCAGTTGTGGACAATTCGCTCCAATTTGACTCTGGGACGTCCCTTCCAAATTCCTCAGCCGCAAAAAGTGCTGACGACGGATGCGTCTCTCCTGGGATGGGGAGCTCATGTCGATGGGCTTCACACCCAAGGGAGTTGGTCCCTCCAGGAACAAGGTCTACAGATCAATCTCCTGGAGTTACGAGCGGTCTGGAACGCTCTAAGGGCTTTCAGGGATCGGCTGTCCCATCAAATTATTCAAATTCAGACAGACAACCAGGTTGCCATGTATTACATCAACAAGCAGTGGGGCACTGGATCTCGCCCTCTGTGGCAGGAGGCCGTCAGAATGTGGCTTTGGGCTCGCCGATACGGCATGTGTGTTCAGGCCACATATCTGGCAGGCGTAAACAACAGTCTGGCCAACAGGTTGAGCAGGATCATGCAACCTCACGAGTGGTCGCTCAATTCCAAGGTGGTACACGAGATCTTCCAAGCGTGGGGCACCCCCTTGGTGGATCTCTTTGCTACCCGAGCCAACCACAAGGTCCCTCAGTTCTGTTCCAGACTTCAGGCCCACGGCAGGCTAGTGTTGGATGCCTTTCTCCTGGATTTGGGGGAAGGCCTCCTGTATGCTTATCCTCCCATACCTGAGGACAGCAGGCTGATCTCACCAACCCGCCCGCCTCCCCTTTGGAGTTGTGTCTTCCCTTGTCTATGTCTTTGCTATCTACTAGACTGACGAACACGAGCGCGTTCGGGCGGGAAGACGGTCGCGCATGCGCACGGTGCGTGCGCATGCGAGGGCTAGCAAACGCTGTTGCTAGTGAAGATCTCCGATCGGAGGGGCTGCCGTGGACGTCACCCATCAGTGAGAACAATCAGTCTGCTGTCCTCGGAGAATACCTTCTACAGGTATGTAGCTTTCGCTTAATGTTCTATAGAAATCTATTTTTCTCCAGTATAAAGGATTGATTGGAAGAAAATGCAAAAAGGATATGGTGATAGGGTAGTCTGAAAACCAAAAATAACACTGTTTTGACCAGACGTTTTGTCAGACTAGGTGAATTGGAGTACAAAAAAAAAAAAAAGAACATATGGTCCAAGATGCCCACTGATGTAGAGCACGACCATCAACAGTTTGTCTCAGTCAGTTTCATAGTTTTTAATTTTGCTGTGGTCAAGAGCGTTGTGCGACATACAAAAAATAAGGATTGGTTCAGAGCTGCCAAAGCAGAGCACCGAACTAAGCTAGTCCATAGCAAGTCCCATTCTCCCTCTGAGACTGTAATTTGAACCTCTGCTTCCCAGATATGTTTGAGTATCGTAGATGGTTTCTGCTGGGAGGCAAGTTGTAGATGTTTATAGAAGGAGGTTTTGATGTTCTGAGTAAGTTGCAGGATTATAGATGAAAGATGCCTGGATCGACTGGCATAATCCCTAAATTGATGAAGTGCAGTTTTTATTAATCATTTATTTGGTTAGTGACATTTGACCCCTTTTCAAAGCATCCGCATATAACTGCAGCTATGAGAATGATATTCAGTCATGCTGCTAGTTTTGTGCTGAGCTGATTTTCTGTATTAAGCTGCCATCTTGTGCATAACATTAGTAAGTTCTGCTGGTCTTTTCTTTTTGCTTTGCTAGTTTTGTGAGCCTGTAGGCAGCTTGTAATTGGCACTTTTTATTCTTATTTTTCTAGCTTAAGAAGCAGGCTGGTGAGATTTTATTTTACAACACCGTTTGGGTAAGTGTCTCTTTCACCTCTATATTTATGTATGTACTTTATATTTTGGATTTTGTTCCTTTACATGTTGGTAATTATTTGATTCTCTGTGTTACATATTTATGTACATGTTTTGGTTTTGATTTTAATCATAACATTCCATATATTTTATCTTCATTTTTACTATATGAACTAACATATTTTAAAATTTTGCTGTTAGCTGTTTTTTTTTTTTTGCCCCTGACTCAGACCTTGCACGGGCAAAACATGGCCAGTGTTGGGCATTTTTTGTGTTCCATTTGTTTTAGTGATTGAAGAAAAGAAATTGTGATATGCCACTTTTTTCCACCGAAGTGGTCTTAAAGAAGGGCAGTGCTTTTTGTCCCATCCTAGACCTCAAGAGGGTGGATGCTTGTCTGTGGGTCCTATATTTTCGAATGGAAACCTGCTTGGTCATTTCATTGATACGGCTGGGGAATTTTTGACTTCCCTGGTCCTCAAGGAAACCTACCTCCAGAGTCCCATCGCATCTCATCACAAGAGATATCTGCACTTCTGTGTGTTGAGTCAGCACTTTCAGTTTCAGGCCTCGCCTTTTCGCCTAGCTAAGGTGCCCCGTACATTTTCCAGGGTTGATGGTTGTAGTGACTACACACCTCTGATGCCAAGGTATTCAGGTTCATCCCTTCCTGGACACCTGTTTGATTCGGGCCAACTTGGCTGCAAAAGTCAGTTTGGTCACCTCTGAGCTATAATTTCCCTCCTGTAATTGTTTTATTTATGTTTTTTTGAAACATTGTTTTTTTTTATTATTAAATAGAGCAGAGCATATAGTCCATACAGAACTGATGAACACACAAATTACAAAATGAGCAAGTAAATACCCCTGAATTAGTACATGAATACAGTTATGACCCTCAAGCACCCAACTTTTCTTCTTAGGGAACTCCCACCTTACATCAAATACAATTGACATAGATCAAGCCAGTATCACATCCCCATGGAACCAGCCCGAACATTCCCCTTTGGGTGAAAGCAAAATGGCCATGAGAGAACAATTAACAACCAGTTTAATAGGATTCCTTACTTCACCATACTCCTTACTCCACCATAGAAGCCCTGCACCGTATGGACTATACCCCTCCCCCCCATTCCCCAAATGTGAAACAAACCACAGTTCCTTGTCATCAAGCAGATGAAGCCATTACGTATGGGTTGTGTCCATCAACCAGCAGGGGGAGAGAGAGAGCACTCAAATTTCACAGTGCCACATGGTCAGCTAGCTCCACTGCTTCTTCAGTATTCTCTATCTCCCCAAGCAGGGTGGTTGCAGCTTGATCAAGCTCCTTAAAAAATCTGCCTGGGGGTGGCTCCTGGCTTGCCAGTTGTTAGCCGGGGTTAGAGGCTATAGCAGCTTCACTTTAAAGGCACATAGGTTAGCCCTTTCCCTGCCTTACCCATCCCCCCAGTGGATGTGAGCACATTAGTTTCACTTTTCCCTGCTCTTTCCCACTCTATACTTGGTGGATGCAGGCACATTGGTTCGCCTTTCCCAATGTTCTGTACCTCCGGAGTTGATTTGATTACCTCTTTTGCTGTTTTCTCTACTTTCCTCACAGTGTTAAAAAAAAAAAAAAAAAAAAAAAAAAAGCAAGAGGTTTTCTTCAGTTTCTACAGCGTGACCGGAGCTTGTATACTCGGTCCAGTGAAGTAAGAGTGTTTTCTGACTCCTCCGGGGAGGGCCCGTGATTGGGACGTTTTTGGCACAAAGCCGCCATTTTGAATTTTCCGCTGTTTTTTGGCGATGGCTGCAGAGAGTGTTAAGCGCTGTTCCAAGTGTGGCAAGCGCAGATCAGCAGCGGGGCTCTCTAAAACGTGCTGTTCAGGCGTAAGAACCGGCCCGAGCATGGCGAGAGATAATTCTTCCCGCTCGGTGGAGCTGGCAGCGGGCGACATTTTGAAAGCACCACATGGCGCAACCCCCGCTGAGGTGGAGGGTCTGGAGACCGGAGGGGACCCTCGAATTGAGGCTGGTCAAAGAGCTACTAGCCCCAGACTGGAACCGGGTGCCCAGGGCGAGTTTTTCTCCCCTGACTTTGTATTATTGCTTCATAATGCATATATGCTTAAAAGAGCTCAGCCACAGGGGTTTTCTACGGCCCCCCTTACTGCCCCTCTGGTGGATGCAGGCCTGGGATTGCCCTCTGAGGCGTTTTTCCCTGATAGCTGGCCGCAAGAGAAGCGCAGAAAGGTAAATTCCCCTTCAGAGAGTGGCGCCACCCCCCTTCCCCCCCCCCCCCCCCCCCCCCCCCGTGGTCGGGATGTGGTGACTCTGAGGGGTCCGGCAGGCCCTCGTGGCCAGAGGAAACAGAGGAAGGTGCAGAAGGGCCACTGGATCCAGATGATCCGTCCGCGGTGAGGATTTTCCACCGTGATGAGCTGCCAGCCCTTATTTCAGATTGTCTTACAGGTCCTCTCTTTTGAAGATCCTGGGAGTGGCGTGGCCTCCTCTGGAAATCCGAGGATGGCTAGTACCAAAAAGCCTGCTCGAGCCTTTCCTTTGCTTGACTCCATCCAAGAGCTTATTTAAGCTCAATGGACTGACCCCGAAGGACCTTTGAAAGTTTCCAGGGCTATGGGGCAATTATTCCCTTGAGTGAGGAGCATTTGGCTCGCTTTGCAGTGCCTAAGGTGGATGCCCTAGTCACAGCTGTGACAAAGAGAACTACCCTCCCGGTTGAAGGAGGTGTTGCCCTGAAGGACATGCAAGACCGTAGACTGGAATCAGCACTTAAACAGTCATTTGAAATTGCTGGTCTTACTATGCGGACGTCTGCATGCAGTTGTTATGCTGCTGGAGCCTGCCTGGCATGGTTGCAACAGGCAGTGGAACAGCATGGTGATGGAGCGGAGCCCTTGTCTGAAGTGGCTCCGCGAAAGGAGTCGGCCTTGTCCTTTTTGGCTGACGCCCTTTCTGATATTGTCAGAGCTTCGGCTAAACAGATGGCTGTAGCAGTGGCGGCTCGCCGTCTTCTGTGGCTACGGCATTGGGCGGCGGACATGGCCTCTAAGCAAAGGTTGGTGAAGTTGCCCTTTCAAGGCCTTCTCCTGTTGGGTGAGGAATTGGAGAAAATTGTGAAAGGCCTGGGAGATGCTAAACCCCAGCGCTTACCCGAGGATAGGCCGCGGCCTCCCTCCAAGGGTCAGGCGGTTCACTCCTCTTATAGACCTCGCTTCCGTGAAGCTAGATGGTACCGCCCGGGGCATTCTGCTGGGTCCACATCTCGTGGCCGGTTTTCAGCAGAGGAACTCCTTTCGCTCGGACAAACGTTCCGTAGCAGCAGGCTCAAGACCTGGAGTTCACAGGCGACCCTCAATGAGGGTGCGCCGGCCCCTTCCTCGTTTCCTGTTATAGGAGGACGTCTTTCCCTCTTTCTCGAGGAGTGGGCCAAGATTACCTCAGATCAGTGGGTCTTGGACCTGATCAGAGAAGGATACCGAATAGAATTCGATGCCCCGATAAGAGACGTGTTTGTGGAGTCCCGATGCGGTTCTGCCGCCAAACGGGCGGCGGTAGAGGAGACCTTACAAGGCTTGATTCACATTGGGGCTGTTTCCCCCAGTGCCTCCGCCGATTTCGGCTGCGGCCGCTACTCCATTTACTTTGTGGTGCTGCGAAAAGATGGGTCTTTTTGCCCTATTCTGGACTTAAAAGAATTAAACAAGTCCCTAAGAGTGCGGCATTTTCACATGGAAACCCTGCGCTCCGTCAGTGCGGCGGTACAAGCAGGAGAGTTTGTCACGTCTCTGGACCTGAAAGAAGCTTACTTGCACATTCCAATTTGGCCCCTGCACCAGAAGTTTCTGCGGTTTGCGGTGATGGGAAAACATTTCCAGTTTCGGGCCTTGCCTTTTGACCTCGCCACAGCTCCCTGCACCTTTTCTAAGGTAATGGTGGTAGTAGCTGCTTTTCTCAGGCGAGAAGGTATCCGGGTTCACCCGTACCTAGACGACTGGCTTATCAGAGCGGACTCCGCAACAGAGAGCCATCAAGCTACAGCCAGAGTGGTCTCAGTACTGCAATCTCTGGGCTGGGTCGTCAATGTAGCCAAAAGTCACCTGACCCCCCTCGCAATCTCTAGAATATTTGGGGGCACGGTTCGACACAAACTCGGGATATGTATTCCTACCCGAGCAAAGGCTGTGCAAGCTTCAGAATCAGGTCCGTCTGCTCCTGAGGATTCCCTGCCCGCAAGCTTGGGGCATTGTCCAGCTGTTGGGATCAATGACGGCCACCTTGGATTTTGTGCCCTGGGCGAGAGCGCACCTGAGACCTCTGCAGTATTCCCTGCTTCAACGATGGTCTCCAGTATCTCAGGATTATCAGTGCAGACTCTCTTGGCTCCCTGCGGCCCGACTCAACATGCAGTGGTGGCTCTCAGACAGCATGCTGCGGCGAGGAATGCCGCTGGCGCTCCCCGATTGGTGCCTAGTGGTGACAGATGCCAGCCTGAAGGGCCGGGGCGCACATTGCCAGGGGAAGCATGCCCAGGGTCTTTGGACACCCGAGGAGTGGGAGTGGTCCATCAATCTCCTAGAGTTGAAAGCGGTGTTTCAGGCGCTTCTGGCCTTTCAAGTGACCCTGGAAGGATTGGCTGTCAGAGTGATGTCGGACAACACGAGAACAGTGGCCTACATAAACCGACAAGGTGGCACTCAGTGCAGAGCACTGGCCGCGCAGGCCGAACAGATTTGCTACTGGGCCGAGCTGCATCTACAGATTCTGTCGGCAGCTCACATTGCAGGTCAGAGCAACGTGCAAGCCGATTATCTAAGCAGGCATCAAATCGATCCAGCGGAATGGGAACTAGCAGATGAAGTATTCCTGCAGATATGTGCCAAATGGGGCAAGCCCGTAATGGATCTTATTGCGACAAGCTCAACTGCCAAAGGCCCGTGCTTCTTCAGCAGACAGAGAGATCCTCGCTCAGCCGGGTTGGATGCCTTGGCTACTACTACTACTACTACTACTACTTAACATTTCTAGAGCGCTACTAGGCTCAACCCTGGCCTCTGGGCCTCTGGTATGTGTTCCTTCTGTGGCCCTTGATAGGGCATGTGCTCCTGCGGATTCGGCTTTACCCAGGAGAAGTGGTTCTCATCGCCCCGGATTGGCCCAGGGGTCCTTGGTATGCGGACCTCCGACAGATGCTAGTGGAGGCTCCCCTTCCTTTACCTCTGGTACTGAACCTGTTGTCGCAGGGACCGGTGGCCATGGAGGACGCCTGCCGTTTTGGTCTTACGGCATGGCTATTGAGAGGGCGCAATTGAGAGGCAAAGGCTATTCCAATAATGTTATTTCCATTCTCCTGCAGGCCTGCAAGCGTTCCACTTCCGTGGCTTATGCCACGATCTGGCGCCAGTTTGAGACTTGGTGTGTTTCAAAAGCGATCACACCCATGCGGGCTCCTGTCTCGCCGATTCTGGACTTTTTGCAGGATGGTGTACAAAAAGGCTTGGCCTATAATTCCCTGCGGGTGTAAGTGGCAGCATTGGCCTCCCTTCATGGTAAGGTTGCAGGCGTGTCTTTAGCTGCTCATCCAGATGTGGCACGGTTTCTTAGAGGTGTGCTTCGGCTCCATCCTCCCGTGCGGGCACCTTGTCCAGCTTGGAACCTGGGGCTAGTTTTGAAGGCTCTGCAGGGTTCTCCTTTTGAGCCGCTACAGCGAGCTTCAGAGAAAGATTTGACACTAAAGGCCGTTTTTCTTGTGGCCATTACTTCGGCGAGACGGGTGTCAGAACTCCAGGCGCTGTCCTGTCGAGACCCATTTCTGCAATTTTCAGAGTCCGGGATCATGGTTCGTACTGTGCCTTCCTTCATGCCTAAGGTGGTTTCAGCGTTTCACCTAAACCAGCCTATTTTTCTACCTTCTTTTGTTAAGGAGGAGTTTCCAGAATCCTTTGGGCAGTTGCACCTGTTGGATGTGCGCAGGATTCTGTTGCAGTATCTGCGAGTTCCTAATTCTTTCAGGACCTCTGATCATTTGTTTGTTTTACTATCAGTTTCTCGCAGAGGGTCTCCAGCGTCTAAAGCCACTATTGCCTGCTGGCTCAAAGAAGCTATCTTTTCAGCTTATCTGCTTGCCGGCCGGCCTCCGCCTGTAGCCTTTAAGGCACATTCTACAAGAGCGATTTCTTTCTCTTGGGCTGAAACTGGAGCACTCTCTCTTCATGAGATTTGCAGTGCAGCAACATGGGCTTCGAAGCTCTCATTTGCCCGACAATACAGGCTGGATGTGGCTGCTAGGAGGGATGCGTGTTTTGGAGCACAAGTGCTAGCGCATGGTGTGACTTGTTCCCACCCTATATAGGGATTGCTTTGATACATCCCATACGTAATGGCTTCATCTGCTTGATGACAAGGAAGGGAAAATTAGGTTCTTACCTTGGTAATTTTCTTTCCTTTAGTCATAGCAGATGAAGCCATGAGCCCTCCCTGTATGATTGTCTGTATGATGTGAATCTGTTTCAGGTTCTGTTCTTGTTTCCTGAAGTTCTAATCCTTCATTGGGAGAAAGTTGGAAAACAGTCTTCAGGATTCTTGTTCACTTATAGGAGGATGAGTTCATTCCCTCCAGTTCATGTGTAGGAGGTTGAGTTCATTCCCTCCAGGATGATGTGTGTATTCCCTCTATAAATACAAAGAGGAGGACGAGTTTATTCCCTCCAGGAGGATGTGTTCATTCCCTCCTTTTGAGTTCATGCCCTTGTTATGGGGGCCATCGTTCGCTGTGAGGAAAGTTCATGTTATTCCCATTGCGGTTTGTTATACTGCTTTGGAAGCTTCAAATACTGAAGAGGCAGTGGAGCTAGCTGACCATGTGGCACTGTGAAATTTGAGTGCTCTCTATCTCCCCCTGCTGGTTGATGGACACAACCCATACGTAATGGCTTCATCTGCTATGACTAAAGGAAAGAAAATTACCAAGGTAAGAACCTAATTTTCCCATAGATGTGAACCCCACGGGTAGGAAACCCGGTATGTATAATAAGTAGTATTAATAATATAATAGTGTAGTAGGCACCCTGTGCCTTTCATCCCTTCACTAAATGCCACTTCTGGTCAAACAGATGCCCGTTTCCTTTAATTCCAAAGTGATCTTATCAAATAGACCAATCTCGGTAATAGATAATTTCCACGTCGAGAGTAACGGTCCAGTACTCCCTTTCCAACATCGAACAGTACCCATTTTAGCTGCTAATATTAGTAGTTTGGCAATTCCTGTTGGGATATCCTCCTCTGGTAGAACATGAGGCAGTAAGCCTAACAGACATGCAAACTTATTATCCGCCCAGTCTTCCCCTGTCCACTCCTGCATTTTGGATCAGATGAAACGCCAGTATACTTGAACAGGGCAATCCCACCACATGTGCTCCAATGTGCCCCGCTACCCACATAAACACCAGCGTTGACCCTGCACTCGTCCCCCAAGGTGCTCCTCTCTTGCCGGTGTCCAATATGTTCTATGAAGGATTTGGAATTGTAGCTGATTGTATTTAGTAATAGCTGTATATTTATGGCCATGCAGTATATCCGCTTTCATTCATCTACCCCTAAAAAAGGAGCTGTTCACCTGTACCTTTTCTCCTCTGCTGTTCCTCTGGAACAAGGGTGCAGGAGAGTGAGTTCTGCATACAGATGTGAAAGTAGTCTCTTCCAGTGGCTGTCCTTAAACAGAACCACTTCCATCTGGGGCCCAGATGCACTAAGATCCCTGTTAAGAATCCATTTGTATTTTCAAATTGGTAAAAATTATTGATTTGGAAATGCAGATGGACTCCCAAAGAGAATCGTATGCAAATGAGCTGCTCATTGCTTTTGCGACCCAGCTCATTTACATGCAGTAAGGGGGAACTGAGCAATCACAATCCAGTCGGCCACATCGCTAAGTATGACCGACTGGATTGGCTCTCATACATGCAGACAGTACGAGAGCCGGTGTAGCTTTTTTTTTTCTTTATTTCCCTTTCAAAAACAAGCCGGGAGCCTGCACTCCTTTGCGGGGGGAATGAGGAGGGTCCGCTGATGTTGGGAACCTGGAGTTAATCTCAGCCTAACAGCCTCAATCTACTTCCCAGATCCTTTCCTTTAATAAGAACAAACTATCGGCTTGTTCTGTGGATTCTTCATTATCATGACAATGTTCAAACTCTGCTGAGAGCAACTTTTTATCTGTAGAAAAGCCAGAAGGAGTGCCTGTAGTGTGGTCTTTGGCCCCAAGGGGACCACCACTTTGTTTATGAGTGTAATCCAAGGATTTTATAAAGCTTTCTATGACCTTAATGTTGTCAAAGACATGCTTCTTCCATTTCGGAAAATAACCAATCTAGCTGGGTACCACGCTCCAGCCTGAAGGCCACACTCAATCAACACTTGTTTATAATAAGCTCCACATCTTTTTGTTTATGCATGGTTTCAGCACTAAGATCAGGAAAAATTCTAAGTTCTCAGTTCTCAATTTACACACCACCTGCTTGCGAGCCATATTCAACACATACTCCACTTCTACATATCTCAAAAGTTTAACTATAAAAGCACGAGGAGGAAGGTTGGGGTCAGGCCTGGGACGCAACTCTCTTATGTGCTCTTTCCACTTCAAATTTCAGTTGTGTTGGTGAATTCGGGAAACAGGCACCCAGAACCTTCTGCACAAAGGAAATGGGCTGCCCACCCTCCGTGCCTTCCGGGATACCAAGTCCTCCAGTTTCTCGGTTTTCAAATGCACTGATTTAATTTGATAGTGCAACAAATCGCCACCATGCTCCTGCACTACTTCTACCTCGTGGAGTCTCCCCTCCAGATAGTTCATGTGCTCCGTCGACTCTGCCATTTTTGTCGCCAGCTTACTAACAACCAAGTCTGCAATTTCAAGTTTAGCCGCTCTCAACTCTTGTAGAACCAAGGCAAGTGCATCCTCAGCAACTTTACTTGTTAACGCTGTCTTTGGAGGTGTATGTTGCACACTACACCCCACTAATGGCATGCTTCCTACTGGGCTGCTACCCCCCAACTGCCCCTTGCTTAGGGGCCTTACCGGCATACATCTCCTTAATCGATGGGGTGCCGCTGCCTTTCAAAATCTGCAGCATCGCTCCTCACAGTTCTTTCACTGACACACTGCTGTTGCTCTGTTAGCTTTGTTCTGTTGCAGTGACTCAAATTGAGAGGGTAGAGAGTTGAGATTGCGGAGCGACTTTACTCATGTCCGCCCAGCATGGATGCTCAACTGGAAGACTCCTGTAATCTCTAAGCTAGGTTGTGAATCAGCCCAAGAGCCATCTGGTTCTGTCTCAGTCTCTTGAGTACGGTACGATGCAGCCGGGGGGGGGGGGGGGGGGGGGGGGGGGGGGGGGGTTGTGTTCCTTCCAGAGGACTGGAAGGAGAAGCTTCAGGCACAGTAGCACATGTTGTGTGAGCTCCCGGTGCTGCTGGTCTGGGACTATTTGCAGCTCCTGGGTTCCAGTGACTCTGGAGGTGGTCTTTGGGTGGGAGCTCACATACACATTCAGTAGGCCCTGTTGTCCCTCTGGGCTCTGGCCTTGCAGGACTTCCATTGTTCTTTGCCTCTCCTGCCCAAGGTGAATCTGTCTGGCTTGGTGGGATAGCTGGGTTCACCTGCTGAGAGGGGTTCCCATGCGTCCCCTTCAGTGGGTTCTTGTTACCTCTGCAGCTGGGGAGCTCACTGGGTTGGGTGGCTCAAGGAACCTGGTCAAACCAGGTGATATCCTGGTCCATCAGTTGTCTGTAGAGTCGGGAGGTTCGTCTAGCCCAGTGGAAGTTTTGGCTGCTCAAGGAGAAAGCAGTCGCAGTGCTGTCAAACAATTGTACATCAAGAGACGGGGCAGAACCAGGAGTCAGCCAGTAGCTCTGGAGGCCATGTGTCTGTCGGTGGGTAGAGAACCATCTGCAGGCACTCTCAGTGGTTCATATTGAGGTATGGACAATGTGGAATTGGACTTTCTTAGTCACTCTTGAGACTCTGAGAATGGGAGCTGGGCCGCCAGGCCTTTCAGCTCATTCTGGATCGCTGGGGCCCTCTGGGGTTTGTCCTGATGGTGTCCTTGGACAGTGTGAGAGTAAAGCATTTTTTCAGTTGATGGAGGGACCCAACCTCACAAGGAATAGATGCCTTGGTTGAACTGTGGCTGTTGAAGGATCCTCTGTACATCTTCTCTCTTTGACCTCTGATTGGACGCCTGCAGCACAGGATTGTACATCATCCTCATCTGATTTTACTAGTGGCTCTGGACTGGCCTTGCAAGCCCTGGTATACGTATCTCCAGTGCCTCATGGTGAAGGATCTTCTTCCACTGCCCAGGGATTGGTCTACTTAGGCAAAGGCTAGTAGAAATGGAAGACCTGGATCCCTTTTGGATTACATTTTGGCCATTGAGAGGAAGCGCTTAGAGAAGCATGGGTTCTCCCCCCTCAGTAGTTTCTACTGTGCTCTAAGAAGTCCTTTATGTCCTGGCTTATGCCAGGATCGGACGTTTTTGGAACCCTGGTGTGGGGATCGGCTCTTGTCTCCCTGGAGGGATCAGATTCTTGATATCTTGGAGTTTCTGCAGCAAGGTCTGGAGCAGGGGCAGGCTTTGAACTCTGAGGGTCCACGTAGCTGCTTTTTTGCAGTTTTCGGTGGAAAGTGAAGGGTGCCTCTCTGGCCCTGCATAGAAAGGTGGCTCAGTTCCTGAAGGGGGTGGTGCATCTACACCCCCCGCTTTGTGGGACCTCTTGGTTCTACGGATGCTAGTGAGGCCCTTGTTGAGCCTCTGCCTCCTTCAAGGATCTTACTCTGAAGACTGTATTCTCCGAGGACAAGCAGACTGTATCATACTCACAAGTGGGTTGACGATCCGTGTCTGCCCAGGAACTGGCATAATGCATAGCAATAAAAAAAAAAGGTTTTGCTAGAGCCTTCTGGCGCGCATGCTGCACTGCACATGCGCGGAGTGCCTTCCTGCCCTGTCGCATGACCGCATTCCTCAGTTCATCTTTTTCCACGTGAGGAGCAGCTGTGTTCTCTGCGGCTCCTCTACTGCCCAGAAAACAGCCTACCTTCTTTTTGTCTTTGCCTTTCGGCTATTTTTTACCTATTCTGCTTTTATTGTTCAAAAAAAAAAAGTCCCTTATTTTTCGTTAGTTTTTTTTGGCCCACGTTTAAGTTTTGTTTATTTTTCCGATATAGGCCGTACTTAGGCTTGCTCAGTTGGGGTAATACCTATTTTTGTGCTTTTATTTTTTTCATAGGCACAATCAAGCCTTTTGATTTCACCGAAGCTGTCTTCCCTTCCATGTCATCGAAGACTCCCAGTGGCTTCAAGCATTGTACTCGGTGCAACTGGACCATCTCGGGTACTGATACACAGTCTTAGTGTATCCAGTGCCTCGGACTCGACTATAGCTCGGTAAATTACATTCTTTGTCTTCGTATGAAGAAAAGGACGCAAATTTCCCAAGAAGCTCAGAGAGAAACTTTTTAGAGATCAGACCAGTCCTTCGGCATTGGCATCAAGGTCAACGGATGCATCGACATCTGGAGTCACAGTAGGGATGGCTGTTGCTGTAAGACCCAGGGACACTGGGAGTAGTGAGGCGTTGAGTAGGTCTCCACCGGTCTCAAAGCCTCCTGTTGTGTAGGCTCTCCAGGACCGACCGCCATCGGACCCAACCCCAAGGTATTGTGCTGATTCCATGTTGTCCTCATTGGCACCGAGGAGTCTCAGTGAGGTGCATCAGGCGAAGGCCAAGAAGCACCAACACCAATCTCCTTTGATGCATGGTGCCAGGAGATCTGAGACATTGAGGTATCCAGCGCCCGAGAAGCGTCAGCGTTGGGAGGAGCGCTCTCCCTCCATTCAAGAGGAGCCGGCATGCCTGTCTCACAGCAGCCGAAATCTTGCTCCCACACCCCAGGCAGTTAAGCAACCTGAGCCCGCACCGGCCCTGAAGCCAATGGCTGCTCTGTACGGGTGTCTCCGGGCCTTGCTCCCAGAGCTTTTGGAGGCTTTTATGCAGCGATGTGCATCGAGGGTGTCTGTGTGCCTACCGTGCCTTCCACTGCATCCATGCCTGGCCTATCCGAGGTGCGGCCCCCGACACTGGTGCTGCTTGCGGTTCCGGTGTCTACTGCCACCCAGGCCAGTTCTCTTTCGACATCGGTGGGGGAAGCTTTGCCAGAGTCGAGGCCAGAACCAACGACTCAATGCCATTCTCAGGGCCATGGGTCCTCGAAGTTTAGGCGGGCATGGTCTCGGACATCCGTGAGGGAAGTGCTGTCCTACACCGAGGAGGAGCGCTCGGAGTCTGAAGAGGATCCCAGCTACTTTTCCTCCGATGAGTCCTTTGGTATTCCTTTGGAACCTTCACCTGAGAGAAGGCTATTCCCACCTGAGAGCCTCTCTTTCACCTTGTTTGTGCAGGAAATGACTGAGGCCATACCCTTCCCAGTAGAAGTGGAGGATGAGCCCAGGGCTAAGATGATTGAGGTCCTGGACTATACTGATCCACCTAAGGAGGCAGTGACAGCCTCCCTGCATGAGGTACTCAAGGCAGTCCTCATGCGGAACTGAGCGTCCCCTCTGCTCCTGTGGTCCCAAAGAAAACTGACACGCAGTATCAGATCCACGGGGAACCTGGGTTGGCGAAGTCTGTTACCCCACAACGCCATGGTGGTGGATGCCATTCTCAAGAGAGCCAAGAGTACTAGGGACTGTGCTTCAGCTCTCCCAGGCAGAGAAGCTAGGACCTTGGACTCTTTTGGAAGAAAAATGTATCAGGCCGATGCTTATAGCCTGTATTCAATCATACCAGCTCTTCACGAGCGTCTGCTTGCGGAACTCGGTGAGGCAGCTGTCTGACTTAGTTGATGCACTCCATTTGGCGCACGCTGAGCCTTTTAGCCAGCTGGTCAAGCAGCAGAAGGCGTGTCGCAAGTTCTTGGCCAGGGGCACTTATGACACTTTTGACATGGCATCCCAGAATCTCTGCCCAGCGTATAGCGATGCACAGACTCTCATGGCTGCGTGTCTCTGACCTGGACCATTCGGTTCAGCAGAGAATGGCGAATGCCCCATTCCAGGGGATAATCTTTTTGGAGAGAAGGTCAAAGAACTGGTTGACCAGATTAAGAAGCATACCGATACTATGTTTTCTCTCTCCTGCCAGGCGCCTTCTGCTACCACCTCCTCATTTAGGAGGTATTTTGGTGGGTCCCAGAGTACTTCTTATGCCTGTTCTTAGGCGTAGGTATGTTCCGGTGGCTCTCCAGACTGCTCAGGCTACATCCCAGCGCGCCCCTGCTGCTCCCCAGCAAAAGCAAGGGACGGGCTTTTGAGAGACTCCAGCAGAGCATAGCCACCATAAAAGTGTCCGTGCCGGACAACTTACTGGTTGGGGGGAGGTTAACATTTTTTTCACCAAAGGTGGGCTCTCATAACTTTTGACTGGTGGGTTCTTCAAATAGTCCGGTTAGGATACACCCTCAATCTGGTATCCAAACCTCCAAATTGTCCACAAAGGGCTCATTCATTCAACTCTCAACAGAAGCAGGTACTTGCAGAGGAACTCTCCGCCCTTCTAAAGGCCCATGGGTTTGAACCCGTTCCACCAGGGGTTTTATTCCAGGTACTTCCTTGTACAGAAAAAGACATGGGAGATGCATCCCATCCTAAACCTGAGAGCCCTGAACAGGTTCCTGGTCCGAGAAAAGTTCAGGATGGTTTCCCTGGGCACCCTTCTTTTCATGATTCAAGAGAACGATTGGCTGTGCTCTCTGGATTTAAAGGATGCTTACACACACATCTCGATACTTCCAGCTCACAGGCGGTATCTTCGATTTTCGGCTGGGAACAGAGCACTTTCAGTACCGTGTACTGCCCTTTGACTTGGCACCTGCACCCAGGGTTGCTTCTACATCCCAACCTCCATTCTCTGGCTCTCACAGCCTGGATGTTGAGAGCCTAGAATTCGCTTCCTTGCCCATGCTGGGCTGACTGTAGAGGGCCATGTCACGGCTCATAATGTCGGAGCCATGGCTGCGTCAGTAGCCCACTTGAAGTCAACCTCCATTGAAGAGATTTGCAAGGCTTCAACGTGGTCTTCAGTCCACATATTAACATCTCACTTCTGCCTTGAGCAGGATACCCAGCACAACAAGTGGTTGGGGCAGTTACTGTTGCAGAATCTGTTTGGGGTTTAGAATCCAACTGCACTCTTCTAGGCCCATTTTGTTCTGTTCCAGGCTGCACTCTCAGCTAGTTAGTATATAGTTTCAGGTTGATATACGTTATGTCCTCGCCGTTGCGAGGCCCAATTGACCAATGTTTGTTGTTTTGGGTGAGCCTGGATTGTAGGGATTCCCTGCTTGTGATTTTGATACATCCTGCTTGTCCTCGGAGAAAATGAAGAATACCTGCTAAAGGTAAGTATCTTTGTTTTCCTGGTTACTGTCACCTCTGCTTGTAGGGTGTCTGAGCTGTAGGCTCTGTCTTGTTGAGATTTGTATCTTTCCTTCATGAAGTACTCAGTGTCCCTTCTTACAGTCCCATCCTTTCTGCTGTAGGTGGTGTCTCAGTTTCATGTGAATCAGGAGGTCTGCTTGCTTTCCTTTGTGGCTGAGGGTTTGACTCCTGTGGACTGGAGGCTCCACAAGCTAGATGTCCAGAGGATAGTGCTCCGGTACCTGCAGGAGATGAATGAGTTTGGTTTATCTGATCACCTCTTTGTCCTTTTCCATGATCCTCGGAGGGGCAAGGTGGTCTCTAAGGCCTCCGTTGTGAGGTGGATCAAGGCAGGTATTAAATCTGCCTACATCTGCAAGAATCATCCAGTACCTCAGGGGCTGAAGGCTAATTGCCAGAGCTTAGTTTTCTTCCTGGGCGGATGCTTCCTAGGAGGTTTGTAGAGTGGTGACTTTGTCGTTGCTCCACACTTGGAGTTTGGAAGAGTGGTCATTCAATCGATGGGGTTGTCTTCTCCCACCCAAGAAATCTGCTTTGGTATATCCTGTTCATGCACAACAGTGAAGCTGATGCTAAGGTAGGAGAAATTGTTCTACATGATAATTTTCTTTCCTTTAGTCAGCTACATGTTCTGCATCCCGCCCTTAAAGACCTCAGCCAGGGGTTCTGGGTGTGCTCTGCTTCCTTTTTAGTTGTTTAAAAAAAAAAAAAAAATCAAACAGTTTAGTCTGATTGTGATTGGCAGCAGTATGAGATTCCTGTGATATTGCTATATCCTGGTATACGTAGGGTAGCAAGTTGCCACTCTGTGGTGTTATTCTCACTTGATTATCATTGCAGCTGCAGTGGTTGGTTGTGCATGGGTGCATTAACATAAGGGGACCTTGTGCTACTTGGGCAGATGCCTACTGGATTGTTCCAGGAAGCACCTTCACTTATACCAGTGATGTCACTGGTAGAATTCAGTTTTCTCTACCTCCACCTGCTGGTAGGACCCAATAACACCCCATTCATGCAGAACAGTATAGCTGACGAAAAAAAAGACATCAGGTAGGACATAATTTATCTATAACATTCCTATTGCTGTTTTGAAAACTATACTTCAGAACTGGGAAGCAGGGAATGCTGATTCAACTTTCCATTTGTGCTGAAATTCAGTATTTATTTGCATTTTTTGGTATACTTCTATTCATGAAAATATGGCAGTTTACAAAAGGTGGTGTGGTTAATACCAGTGCTATAAACAAAACATGGTTATTCTCCGAGGACAAGCAGGCTGCTTGTTCTCACTGATGGGTGACGTCCACGGCAGCCCCTCCAATCGGAATCTTCACTAGCAAAGTCTTCCCGCCCGAAACCGGCTCGAGCCGGCCAGTCTTCTTTTGTCCGCACTCGGTACGGTCGTATTTTCGCCGTGTCGAGCCCCGGAAAGTCGACCTCGCGCGTCCTTTCTCTTCGACGTGTTGTTTTTTCTTCGGAAAATCTTTCAAAATTGTTGGGAAGTGCTCCGGAAGCCCCCTCGGGTTTCATTTTCCCCTTCCCGTATTTTCAGACTTTGCCCCGGTAAGTTTTCTTTCGTCGTCGGGGTAGGCCTCTTTTCGGCCTCGGTCGAGATTTTTCTCCCTCAAAGTTTTTGGTGCTCATTTTCGTCATTTCGGATTTTGATTTCGCCGGCGTGATTTTTCCGCCCATGACATCGAAGCCTTCCAGCGGCTTCAAGAAGTGCACCCAGTGCGCCCGGGTTATCTCGCTCACTGACAGGCACGCATCGTGTCTTCAGTGTCTGGGGGCCGAGCACCGCCCTCAGGCCTGTAGTCTGTGTTCCCTTTTGCAAAAGCGGACTCAGGTAGCGAGATTGGCCCAGTGGAACGTTTTGTTCTCGGGCTCTTCGTCGGCATCGGCACCGGGGGTATCGAGTGCATCGACGTCTTCAGCGTCCAGAGCTTCATCCTCGGCCGCCAGTGCATCGAGTGCATCGAGGCATCGGCCCTCTGCATCGGCGCCGAGACATCGGATAGCTGCATCGACGTCGGTGGTACCGGGACCTCGTCTGCTGATGTCGTTGGACGGTGGTGCATCGTCGGGAGTGCAGGTGAGGGCTGTCCATTCCCCTGCTGGTGGCGGTGAGCCTTCGGGTGGGTCTCCCCCTACCCTGAGGGCTCCTGCGGTACAGCCCCCCCGAGACCGACCTCCTTCGGCCTCTGCCCCGAGGAAGCGACGGCTGGATTCTACGTCCTCCTCATCGGTACCGGGAAGCTCCGGTGACATGCTTCGTTCCAAGAAATCGAAGAAGCATCGTCACCGGTCCCCTTCCCGTGTCGGTACCGAGAGCTCTGGGTCGCCGAGAGAGTCGGCACCCAGTAGGCATCGGCACCGAGAGGACCGCTCACCCTCTGTTCAGGAGGTGTCGATGTGCTCCACTCTGGACAGCCCGGAACAGCCTCCACGCCCGGAACAGGTTCTGACGTCGACGCCTGCATCGACTTCCATGCCTTTCTCCGCAGCTGCTCTGAACGAGAGCCTCCGGGCCGTTCTCCCAGAGATCCTGGGAGAGCTGTTGCGCCCTACCCCTCTGGTACCGGCGGTGCTTGCGCCGCCGGTACCGTCGAGCGTGGCGCCGGCTGGTCCATCACCCGAGGTGAGGTCTCCGGCGTTGGTGCCGCGTGCGGTGCCGGCTGCCGTCGCCTCCCAGGAAGGCTCCCCGACTACGTCGGCGGAGGGAGCTTCGCCGATGCGGGCGAGGGAGTCTACCTCTCGACGCCCCCATCGTGGACGTGGCTCCACGGAGTCGAGTCGGGCACGGTTGCAGACACAGGTCCGTGAACTTGTGTCTGACACCGAGGGTGAGGCCTCGTGGGAAGAGGAAGAAGACCCCAGATATTTCTCTGACGAGGAGTCTGAGGGTCTTCCTTCCGATCCCACTCCCTCTCCTGAAAGACAGCTTTCTCCTCCTGAGAGTCTGTCTTTCGCTTCCTTTGTCCGGGAGATGTCTACGGCCATCCCCTTCCCGGTGGTTGTGGAGGACGAGCCCAGGGCTGAAATGTTTGAGCTCCTGGACTATCCTTCTCCACCTAAGGAAGCGTCCACTGTTCCCTTGCACCATGTCCTAAAAAAGACATTGCTTGCGAACTGGACAAAACCCTTAACTAATCCCCACATCCCCAAGAAGATCGAGTCCCAGTACCGGATCCATGGGGACCCAGATCTGATGCGCACTCAGTTGCCTCATGATTCTGGAGTTGTGGATCTGGCCCTAAAGAAGGCTAAGAGTTCTAGGGAGCATGCTTCGGCGCCCCCGGGCAAGGACTCTAGAACCTTAGACTCCTTTGGGAGGAAGGCCTACCATTCTTCTATGCTCGTGGCCAAAATTCAGTCTTACCAGCTCTACACGAGCATACACATGCGGAACAATGTGCGGCAGTTGGCGGGCTTGGTTGATGCTCTCCCCCCTGAGCAAGCCAAGCCTTTTCAGGAGGTGGTCAGGCAGCTGAAGGCGTGCAGAAAATTCCTGGCCAGAGGGGTGTATGACACCTTTGATGTTGCGTCCAGGGCCGCTGCTCAAGGTGTGGTGATGCGCAGGCTCTCATGGCTGCGTGCCTCCAACCTGGAGAATAGAATCCAGCAGCGGATTGCGGACTCGCCTTGCCGTGCGGATAACATTTTTGGAGAGAAAGTCGAGCAGGTGGTAGAGCAGCTCCACCAGCGGGACACCGCATTCGACAAGTTCTCCCGCCGGCAGCCTTCAGCCTCTACCTCTACAGGTAGAAGATTTTTTTTGGGGAAGGAAGACTGTTCCCTACTCTTCTGGCAAGCGTAGGTACAATCCTCCTTCTCGACAGCCTGCGGCCCAGGCTAAGCCCCAGCGCGCTCGCTCTCGTCAGCAGCGTGCGACTCAGCAAGGCCCCTCGGCTCCCCAGCAAAAGCAAGGGGCGAGCTTTTGACTGGCTCCAGCAGAGCATAGACGACATCCAAGTGTCAGTGCCGGGCGACCTGCCAGTCGGAGGGAGGTTGAAAGCTTTTCACCAAAGGTGGCCTCTCATAACCTTCGATCAGTGGGTTCTCCAAATAGTCCGGCAAGGATACACCCTCAATTTGGCCTCGAAACCTCCAAATTGTCCACCGGGAGCTCAGTCTTACAGCTTCCAGCACAAGCAGGTACTTGCAGAGGAACTCTCCGCCCTTCTCAGCGCCAATGCGGTCGAGCCCGTGCCATCCGGGCAAGAAGGGCTGGGATTCTATTCCAGGTACTTCCTTGTGGAAAAGAAAACAGGGGGGATGCGTCCCATCCTAGACCTAAGGGCCCTGAACAAATATCTGGTCAAAGAAAAGTTCAGGATGCTTTCCCTGGGCACCCTACTTCCCATGATTCAGGAAAACGATTGGCTATGCTCTCTGGACTTGAAGGATGCCTACACACACATCCCGATACTGCCAGCTCACAGACAGTATCTGCGATTTCAGCTGGGCACACGTCACTTCCAGTACTGTGTGCTACCCTTTGGGCTCGCCTCTGCGCCCAGGGTGTTCACAAAGTGCTTGGCAGTAGTAGCAGCAGCACTTCGCAGGCTGGGGGTGCACGTGTTCCCATATCTCGACGATTGGCTGGTGAAGAACACGTCCGAGGCAGGAGCCCTGCAGTCCATGCAGATGACTATTCGCCTCCTGGAGCTACTGGGGTTTGTGATAAATTACCCAAAGTCCCATCTTCTCCCGGCACAGAGACTCGAATTCATAGGAGCTCTGCTGGATTCTCGACGGCTCGCGCCTATCTCCCAGAGGCGAGAGCCAACAACTTGTTGTCCCTCGTCTCGCGGGTGCGAGCGTCCCAGCAGATCACAGCTCGGCAGATGTTGAGATTGCTGGGCCACATGGCCTCCACAGTTCATGTGACTCCCATGGCCCGCCTTCACATGAGATCTGCCCAATGGACCCTAGCTTCCCAGTGGTTTCAGGCTGCTGGGGATCTAGAAGACGTGATCCACCTGTCCACGAGTTTTCTCGAATCCCTGTATTGGTGGACGATTTGGTCCAATTTGACTCTGGGACGTCCTTTCCAAATTCCTCAGCCACAAAAAGTGCTGACCACGGATGCGTCTCTCCTGGGATGGGGAGCTCATGTCGATGGGCTTCACACCCAAGGAAGCTGGTCCCTCCAGGAACGCGATCTACAGATCAATCTTCTGGAGTTGCAAGCGATCTGGAACGCTCTGAAGGCTTTCAGAGATCGGCTGTCCCACCAAATTATCCAAATTCAGACAGACAACCAGGTTGCCATGTACTACGTCAACAAGCAGGGGGGCACCGGATCTCGCCCCCTGTGTCAGGAAGCCGTCAGCATGTGGCTCTGGGCTCGCCGTCACGGCATGGTGCTCCAAGCCACATATCTGGCAGGCGTAAACAACAGTCTGGCCGACAGACTGAGCAGGATTATGCAACCTCATGAGTGGTCGCTCAACTCCCGAGTGGTGCGCCAGATCTTCCAAGCGTGGAGCACCCCCTTGGTGGATCTCTTCGCATCTCGAGCAAACCACAAAGTCCCTCAGTTCTGTTCCAGGCTTCAGGCCCACGGCAGACTGGCATCGGATGCCTTCCTCCTGGATTGGGGGGAGGGCCTGCTGTATGCTTATCCTCCCATTCCTCTGGTGGGGAAGACTTTGTTGAAACTCAAGCAAGACCGAGGCACCATGATTCTGATTGCTCCTTTTTGGCCGCGTCAGATCTGGTTCCCTCTTCTTCTGGAGTTATCCTCCGAAGAACCGTGGAGATTGGAGTGTTTTCCGACCCTCATCACGCAGGACGAAGGGGCTCTTTCTGCATCCCAGCCTCCGGTCCCTGGCTCTCACGGCCTGGATGTTGAGAGCGTAGACTTTGCCTCTTTGGGTCTGTCAGAGGGTGTCTCCCGTATCTTGCTTGCTTTCAGGAAAGATTCCACTAAGAGGAGTTATTTCTTTCTATGGAGGAGGTTTGCCGTCTGGTGTGACAGCAAGGCCCTAGATCCTCGCTCTTGTCCTACACAGACCCTGCTTGAATACCTTCTGCACTTGTCTGAGTCTGGTCTCAAGACCAACTCTGTAAGGGTTCACCTTAGTGCAATCAGTGCATACCATTACCATGTGGAAGGTAAGCCGATCTCGGGACAGCCTTTAGTTGTTCGCTTCATGAGAGGTTGATTTTGTCAAAGCCCCCTGTCAAGCCTCCTACAGTGTCATGGGATCTCAATGTCGTTCTCACCCAGCTGATGAAACCTCCTTTTGAGCCACTGAACTCCTGCCATCTGAAGTACTTGACCTGGAAGGTCATTTTCTTGGTGGCAGTTACTTCAGCTCGTAGAGTCAGTGAGCTTCAGGCCCTGGTAGCCCAGGCCCCTTACACCAAATTTCATCATAACAGAGTAGTCCTCCGCACTCACCCTAAGTTCTTGCCAAAGGTCGTGTCGGAGTTCCATCTGAACCAGTCAATTGTCTTGCCAACATTCTTTCCCCGTCCTCATTTTTGCCCTGCTGAACGTCAGCTGCACACATTGGACTGCAAGAGAGCATTGGCCTTCTATCTGGAGCGGACACAGCCCAACAGACAGTCCGCCCAATTGTTTGTTTCTTTTGATCCCAATAGGAGGGGAGTGGCTGTGGGGAAACGCACCATATCCAATTGGCTAGCAGATTGCATTTCCTTCACTTACGCCCAGGCGGGGCTGGATCTTGAGGGTCATGTCACGGCTCATAATGTTAGAGCCATGGCTGCGTCGGTAGCCCACTTGAAGTCAGCCTCCATTGAAGAAATTTGCAAAGCTGCGACGTGGTCTTCGGTCCACACATTCACATCTCATTACTGCCTGCAGCAGGATACCCGACGCGACAGTCGGTTCGGGCAGTCAGTTCTTCAGAACCTGTTTGGGCTTTAGGATCCAACTCCACCCCCCGAGGGCCCTGTTTGTTCTGTTCCAGGCTGCAGTCTCAGTTAGTTGGTAAATTTTTTAGGTCAATCTCAGTTATGTCCTCGCCGTTGCGAGGCCCAATTGACCATGGTTGTTGTTTTGAGTGAGCCTGGGGGCTAGGGATACCCCATCAGTGAGAACAAGCAGCCTGCTTGTCCTCGGAGAAAGCGAATGCTACATACCTGTAGAAGGTATTCTCCGAGGACAGCAGGCTGATTGTTCTCACAAACCCGCCCGCCTCCCCTTTGGAGTTGTGTCTTCCCTTGTATCTCTTTTGCTACTTATGAGACTGGCCGGCTCGAGCCGGTTTCGGGCGGGAAGACGGCCGCGCATGCGCGGTGCGCGCGGGTGCGCGAGGGCTAGCAAAGGACTTTGCTAGTGAAGATTCCGATTGGAGGGGCTGCCGTGGACGTCACCCATCAGTGAGAACAATCAGCCTGCTGTCCTCGGAGAATACCTTCTACAGGTATGTAGCATTCGCTTTACATGGATATGCATGCAACTGGATTAGGTCAGAGGCATAAGCATAGAAAAATAATCAGATAAGGAAAATCAATTTGCAGCATCAGAAAAGACCATCCTACCTATCAGCAGAGATCAAAGGAGAATTTTTGGTAACTTTGTTCTTAAAAGCAAAGAATTCTGTAGAACAGGAGCAGTGCACCAAAATGGTAAGCAATGTGTTTGCTTCAGCTATAGGAGTCAATTTTTTGAAATTATTAGGGGTGCTAAACCCAATGGAAATTACATCTCTCTGGACAAAGTCAATGAGTTTGGTTAATATTTTGGGAGTGCTCAAGCGCCCATAGCTCCCATATAGCTGACTCTTATGGTTCCAACTTCCAGCCTAATATGTAAAATGGAAGGAACAGATAAGATTAATATCTTGAGAGGAGTGTAGAGAGTATGGTTTGACTGTATGGAATCAGAAGAGAACCCCAGCAGAATGGCAGCAGTCTAGTATGAAAGGCTTTGATGTCATTAATAGCATTTTGAGTTTATTTTCTGACCAGGGTGGGCAGCCAGTGCTGTTCATACAAAAAATGGAGTGAAATGATCCCATTGTTTTACATTATAAACTAATTTGATGCCAGTATTCTGAATGAATTGTAAGCACTTGAGAGAGGATACTAGAAGAGCATCAAACAAAACAATATTGTAATCTAAATAATTGATGATTGAAGCATGGACAAGAGTAAGAAGAGCTTTCTGATCAATAAATAGCCTAAGAGTGAAGATATTATATAAAGCACAAAAGGATTTTCTTGTCAGTTATGAAAAGTTCAATTTAAAGGTTAATTTACTATCAGTAGTTACGTCTAGAACTGTCAGACTGTAAATGAAATAGAGAAATCAGCGATAGTTGGTGATATTGAACACAACCTCACGCCATGGTGGGAATCTGTGGGATATAAATGTTCTAAAATAAATAAATATTAGTGCAGAGATAGAAAACCAAATGTCCAGGCTTGGTAGATTGATTTTTCAGTCTGAGTAGTGAGCCAGTGAGTTATTACATTAAGGGGCTAATGCAAAAGGATAGCACAGTAGAAAAGGGAGTTTTGTGTAGAAACTAACCCTGTGCAAAAACTTAAGTTAGACACTAGTACACAGCATGTTAAAATCAATGTTAGTGAGGCTACTAGCTATTGTGTTCTGATGCAGCGTAGAAGACTAGGGCAAGCAGAACACAGCGTAGAAGACTAGGGCAAGCAGAACACAGCGTAGAAGACTAGGGCAAGCAGAACACAGGAACTTGAATGCTAGGTCTGAGGAGGCAAAAAGAGTTAACTTGTTCTTCTGCAGTAGCATCTGTGAGGATTTAAAGCCTCTTTTTTGCTTTGAGCTTAACAGTACCTGCAATTTTTAAAGTTAGAATGGGGGTAGTGACACTACTGCGCACAACTGTGACTGGAAAATATTGTATCATTTCTAATTGTCTTAATAAACCAGTCCAAATCAATGAGTTGTACCTCTTCCTGACCAGCAGATGAAGGTAGAGATACCGGTACAAGAGGCTAGTAGGCTGGCATTCTCCAGTATTTTCTTTCTCCAGTAGATGGTGAGGTTTAATCTCAAGCTGTATATCTTCATGTAAGCTAATTGATGTGTATTGCACTGAACACTAGGATGGGGGATATTGGCGGTATATAAGACATGATTTGATTTGAGGTTGGTTGGTGTATTAAGGCTTGGTAAGGTAGGCCCGATCCCCTGGCTAGTATACCATGGCCTTCAGGTTGATCAAGTTGCGTGTGTCTCCGTTTTCTTTTTCTCTCGAGTCTTCAGTTCCTTCTCATCTGCCGCTTCATCTCTGTGTGGAGAGAAGGTGACTTAGTGGAGATTCTCTCATTCTCTATTTCAAAGCTGGAGTCTGGAACTTATTTGCATTTTGGGACTGGCTGATGTGAGATTGGTTGGTACACAGGGCCGGGCCAATACGGTAAGCGGGGTAAGCATGGCAGGGGGCGCCATCCTTTGGGGGGGCGCCGCCGCACCATGCTTACCTCGCCCTCCCGCTCCCGCAGCAAGAAGATCCCTTTCCTTTTTTTCTTCTTTTAATTTTACCTCCGTCCGGCAGCGCAGCGTCAGTGAAGGAGGCGGCGCTCCCGACGTGTCTACTGTCTAGCCTTCCCCTTCGCTCATGTTCCGCCTTCTTCTGACGTCATTTCCTTGACGTCAGAAGAAGGCGGTACATGAGCAAAGTGAAGGCTAGACAGTAGACACGTCGGGAGCGCCGCCTCCTTCACTGACGCTGCGCCTGCGCTGCCGGATTGAGGTAAATTTAAAAGAAAAAAAAGGAAGGGATGTTGGAAGGTGGGGGGGGGGGGGGGGAGAAGAGGGCGGGCAGTTGGGACATGGGAGCGGGAGGGCAGGGGAGAGGAGCATGCGAGGGCAGGGTTCATGGAAGGGAGAGAGGGGAATTGCTGGATAGGGTCAGGGATGAATGGAGGGGGCAAGGGACAGATGGGAGGGTAGGGCTCAGGGAGAGGGGAATTGCTGGATAGGGATGAATGGAGGGGGCAGGGGACAGAGGGGCATGGATGGATATGGATTGCAGGGCAGGGCTCAGGGAGAGAGGGGAATTGCTGGATAGGGATGAATGGAGGGGGCAGGAGACAGAGGAGCATGGATGGGCATGGATTGGGAGGGCAGGGCTCAGGGAGAGAGGGGAATTGCTGGATAGGGATGAATGGAGGGGACAGAGGAGCATGGATGGGCATGGATTGGGAGGGCAGGGCTCAGGGAGAGAGGGGAATTGCTGGATAGGGTCAGAGATGAATGGAGGGGGCAAGGGACAGATGGGCATGGATTGATGGGAGGGTAGGGCTCAGGGAGAGAGGGGAATTGCTGGATAGGGATGAATGGAGGGGGCAGGGGACAGATGGGCATGGATGGATATGGATTGCAGGGCAGGGCTCAGGGAGAGAGGAGAAATTGCTGGACATAAAGGGGAGGGAAGAGAGATGAAGGAGATGAAATGAGGGAAAAGGAAGAGAGGAGAAAAACTGCACATGGATGAAGAAAATAGGCAGAAGCTGAGGACCAGAAATGAAGAAGAAAGGAGAAAAGGAAAGAAATAAATGGAAAGGAAGCCCTGGAAATGGAGTTAAGAGTACAGATAGCCGCAGAATCAGATACTGGGCCAGCATGATCAGAAAAAGAAAGTCACCAGACAACAAAGGTAGAAAAAAATCATTTTATTTTCATTTTAATGTTTGGAATATGTCCACTTTGAGAATTTACATCTGCTATCTTATTTTGCAATGTATAGCAATTTGTTTCTAAGAATATTGCTGACAATTCCTGTCAGTGTGGCAAGTGGTGAGCGATCATGTTAACTGGGGTGGGGGTGGGGGCGCCAACTGATAGTCTGCAGGGGGGCGCCAGAGACCCTTGGCACGGCCCTGTTGGTACACTACCAGGATCAGGTGCCTAAAGGGTTTGATTGTGTTGAAAAGCTCCTGGCAGTTTGGGCAGGCAGTGGTCTTGGATTTTCCAGCAGAGCCAGGGCTGTGCATAGGATGGAGTGTAACAATAGTTCAAGGAGTTGAGTTCTCAGTGGGTGGAGGCTCATTTGTTTGTATTCTCTGTGGCTCGCTCTCCTGGCGGACAGCTGATAGGACTAGAAGTTGGATTCTCAATCTTCCCAGGCCATGAGGGGTGATGAATTTTCTGATCATCAATTAGTGGGTTTTTTTTAGAATGCCAAAGGGCCTGGTTCTTTGGTTGAAGATCGGTAAGTGAAGATCTGCTCTGTTACGCTGGCTTTTTGTCAGTACTGTTGTACTGGCTTCTAGTCAGGAAGTTGTAGTTGTGATAGTGAGCCCTTTGGATCAGATATTTCTCAGTGGGGAAGTCCGTTCTAAGGTGGGAACAGCTACGGTTACCTCTAGGATCTGGAATTAGCTCTCTTCTTTAGGGTATGCTGTTTATTGTAGGCTCTGGCCTCTCGTGTGGTCCTTGGGAATATCCAACATAGAAGTTGGGGATACCAGCAACTGTAATTCAGCACTATGCAAGGTAGTGTATGCCCTTCCCCCTCCTCAGTCTTACATTCAGTTCTGGTGTCTGTCTTAAGCCAGTGTTCAGTTGGTTGAGTTGCTTGTAAGGAGGACGTGATCATGGGCCTGAAAATTCCCTTGGTATGAGTGTGTCTGTTCAGTGGTTGATGGAGTGACCTTAGAGGTGGTTGTCAGATCTCCTGGGTGTGGCCCTTTCTTTGGGTAGAGCTTGTGTTCTTCCCTGTGTTTGATTTTTGTTGTTGGAGTTGCAACATGGTTAAATGCACTGGTGTGTTCCTTGTTTGGATGATTGATGCTTGTGGCGTAAGGGTCTTTTTTTCTCTGAGGACAAGCAGGCTGCTTGTTCTCACGATTGGGTCGACGTCCGCGACTGCCCAGGAAACCGGGAAAACTTTGCAAGCAAAATAAAAATCTCTGTAGAATGCTCCGGCGCTTGAGCAGAGCGCACTGCGCATGTGCGAATGGCTTCCTGCCCGCGGCACGAGCGTGACATCGTCAGCTACTTTTTTCCCACGACTGAGGTGACACAATTTTTTTCGGTTCTGTGTTACCTTCGGCCCAGGAGATCGTAGCGTGTTCCCTTTTCTTTTTTGCTGCTTCTCTTTTTGTTTAGTTTTATCAAAAATTAAAAAAAAAAAAAAAGTTGTATTTAGTCCCTTATTTTCTTAGTTTTCTCCCTGAGTATAAGTTTTCTTTCTTTTTCGTCGTTGCCCTCTTTTAGGCTGCACTGTCGGGTTTCCTTTTTCCCTTTTTTTTGTGCCTTTTAATTGGCACAATCGCATCTTTTAATTTCGCAGCCGCCGCTTTTCCATCTGTCATCGAGGGCACCCAGCGGTTTCAAGCGTTGCACTTGGTGCAACTGGACCATCTCAGGTACTGACCTCTACTTGTGGTGTCTCCAGTGCCTTGGGCCCGATCATCTTCCAGCTGCTTGTAAGCTGTGTCCTTTAAAGAAAAAACGTACCCAAGTGTCTTGGGAGGCTCAACGGGAAAAACATTTTGCTGATTGGTCCGGTCCTTCGGCATCGGTACAGAGGTTGGTAGCGTCAACGTTGAGGAAAGCATAGACTTCAAGAGCACAGGTAATGGCTGCTGAACGATCACGTCGGTCCCGGCCCCGAGGAGGCGTGAGGATTCCACATCCTTCTCTTCGGTACCGAGGAGTCTCGATGACGGGCGTCGAGCGAAGGCTAAGAAGCACCGTCATTGTTCTCCTTCCATGCGCGGTACTGAGAGCTTCAGGGGGCTGAGGGATTCGGCACCCGAGAAGCGTCGGCGCAGAGAGGACCGCTCACCCTCTATCCAGGAAGTGCCAATGCGTCGGTCTTCTGGCAGCTTAGTACCGGCTCTCGAGCCTCCTCAGATTCTGCCACTGGCTCCTGCACTGGCCCCACAGCCTTTTCCGATGGAGGCTCTCGACGAGCGCATCAGGGCCCTTCTTCCAGAGCTTCTGAAGGGATTGCTACACCAGTCTACTTTGGTGCCATGGGTGCTTGCGCCTTCTGCACCGTCTGTTGAGGCGGCATCTGGTCCTTCACCTGTGGCGAGGTCTCCGACCTCGGTGCCGCTTGCGGCATCAGCTGCCAACCAGGTCGACTCTCCTTTGACTTCAGCAGAGGAAGCTTCGCTGCAGTCCAGGCAGAGGTCGACTTCTCGACATCCCCCTCGAGGTCGTCGTTCCTTGAAGTTGAGACAGGCTCGGGTTCGGGCTGCTCTTAGAGAGCTTTTGTCCGATACTGATGATGAGTGCTTGTGGGAGGAAGAGGAAGATCCCAGATACTTTTCTGAAGAAGAGTCCTATGGGGTTCCCTCTGATCCTACTCCGCCCATTGAAAGAAGGATGTCTCCGCCTGAGAGTCTTTCTTTTTCCTCCTTTGTTCGGGAAATGTCTAAGGATATTCCCTTCCCTATGGAGGTTGTGGATGAGCCCAGGGCCGAGATGCTTGAGGTCTTGGATTATCCTTCTCCACCTACAGAGGTTGCAACGGCTCCCTTGCATAATACACTCAAGGAAGTTCTTATGCGAAACTGGTCGTTCCTTCTCTCTAATCCAGTGGTCCCCCAAAAAGCTGAGTCCCAGTACAGAGTCCACGGAGAGCCGGAAATGGTGAAGTCTCAGCTACCTCATGATTCTATGGTGGTGGATTCTGCTCTCAAGAGAGCCGAGAGTACTAGACTATTCCTCGGCGCCCCCAGGCAGAGTCTAGAACCTTGGATTCTTTTGGGAGGAAGACGTATCAGGCCGCTATGCTCGCAGCCAAGATACAGACATACTAGCTCTACACGAGCATCCACTTGCGGAACTTGGTGAGGCAACTGTCCAGTTTGGTCGAAGCGCTTCCTACGGAGCTCGCTGAAACTTTTCACCAGGTGGTCAGGCAGCAGAAGGCGTGTCGCAAATTCCTGGCCAGGGGTACTTACGACACTTTTGATGTAACATCCAGAATAACTGCTCAAGGTAGACTCTCATGGCTGCGTGTCTCTGACCTTGATCATAAGATCCAGCAGCGAATGGTGGATGTTCCTTGCTGTGTGTGTGTGTGGGGGGGGGGTAACCTTTTTGACGAAAAAGTAGAGGATGTGGTCGATCAGATCAAAAAGCACCATGATGCTATGGATTCTCTCTCCCGCTGGGCGTCTTCTTCTGCTACTACCTCCTCATCTAGGAGGTTTTTTGGAGGAAAGAGGAGTGCTCCCTATTCTATAATAGGCGTAGGTACACTCCTGCTTCTCGGCAGTCTCTTCAGGTTCAGTCCCAGCATGTTCGTTTCCGTCAATGGCATGCGCTTGAGGCCCCTGCGGCTCCGGGACAGGCTTTTGACTGGCTCCAGTGCAGCACAGCCAAAGTGCAAGTGTCCGTTCCGGACGACTTACTGGTTGGAGGGAGGTTAATATTTTTTCATCAAAGGTGGCCTCTTATAACCTCCGACCGGTGGGTTCTTCAAATAGTCCGGTTAGGATATACCCTCAATATGGAATCCAAACCTCCAAATTGCCCACCAGGAGCTCATTCTTACAGCTCCCGGCACAGGCAAGTACTTGCAAAAGAACTCTCCGCCCTTCTAAAGGCCAGTGCGGTCGAACCCGTTCCACCAGGGGAAGAAGGGCTGGGAATCTATTCCAGGTGTACTTCCTTGTGCAAAAGAAAACAGGGGGGATGCGTCCCATCCTAGACCTAAGGTCCCTGAACAAATTTCTAGTCCGAGAAAAGTTCTGGATGGTTTCCTTGGGCACCCTTCTTCCCATTATTCAGGAAAACGATAGGCTATGCTCTCTGGACTTAAAGGATGCCTGTACACACATCTCGATACTCCCAGCTCACAGGAAGTATCTTTGATTTCGACTGGGAACTCCGCACTTTCAGTACTGTGTACTGCCCTTTGGCCTCGTGTCTGCGCCCAGGGTTTTTACAAAGTGCCTGGCTGTAGTCGCAGCATCGCTACGCAGACTGGGAGTGCATGTGTTCCCTTATCTCGACGATTGGCTGGTGAAGAGCACCTCGGAGGCAGGTGCTTTATAGTCCATGCGGATGACTATTTGAGTTCTAGAGCTACTGGGGTTCGTGATCAATTATCCCAAGTCTGAATAATTCGGGGTTATTCCCAGTCCCTGAGACACCCCCAGACCAAATGGAGGTATTTCGAGCACAGGAAACTCCCTAAGGCTGCTTTTAATATATTCACCTCGTATATATGAACTTACTTACCAGAGCTGTGTACCAGCTCATAAGTAGCCAAGAACACATACTGAATATAGTTAAGAGTATAAGTAGGTATCTTTTATTTCTTAGGTATCAAGTATAATTACAATTAGCCATTAGTCTGCAGACACAATTTACAGAACACTATTTGTCATGAGAAATACCATTCAATTGGTTATAGGAATATATAGGTGCTATCTGGGTTTTAGTCTTATGTGATATATTTTATCACTCAAAGGTATTCATGGGAAAGCAATTGGGTAATTTGCCAATTCTGACACAATATATTGGTTTCCCACAGAGAGTGAGAGTGACCACCCCTCTCTCTAACTTGAAGCAGGAAGTACCCTAACTTTTATATGCTCATACAGGATACTGGTAATATGACAGTAAGCACATCTGATAGGATCTATGTTATGTCATGGTTAGCACTGATTGGCTATGCAAATGAATAGCTTCGAATCTTAGCTTTAACCACAAACTTGTGCAATTCTCTTGCATCTGGTCCACTAACCACAAACTTCCTTTCCCACCATGTTGCTAAACAGTCACTCTGTCAGTTAGACCCCCACCCTTGTGGTTTCCTGTTGTTCTCTGCAGTGCTCAAACACTGGAGGCCAAGTCAGAGTTACAGAGGCCTGCAAGCTTTTCTCTCATTTTGGAGCCTGAACCAAAGCTAGGCATGGGACCAAGGCTCATAGCTGTAGCACTATTATACAAGTCCCATCTAGTCCCGGTTCAAAAATTGGAGATCATTGGAGCTCTATTGGACACCCAGACGTCTCGAGCTTATCTTCCCCAGGCAAGGGCAGACAATCTCCTGGCCCTCGTGTCCATGGCTTGAGCATCTCAACAGATCACAGCTCGGCAGATGTTGAGACTCTTAGGACACATGGAGGCATATTTTCAAAGCACTTAGCCTTCCAAAGTTCCATAGGTTTCTATGGAACTTTGAAAGGATAAGTGCTTTGAAAATGAGCCCCATGGCCTCCACAGTTTATGTAACTCCCATGGCACGTCTGCATATCAGATCAGCTCAATGGACCCTAGCTTCCCAGTGGTGCCAGGCTACAGGGGATCTAGAGGATGTCATCCATCTCTCCACCGACTTTTGCAGTTCCCTTCAGTGGTGGACCATTCGATCCAATTTGACCTTGGGACGTCCATTCCAAATTCCTCAGTCACAAAAAGTGCTGACGACAGATGCATCCCCCCTGGGGTGGGGAACTCATGTACATGGACTGCACATTCAAGGAGCTTGGTCCTTTCAGGAAAAGGGTCTTCAGGTCAACCTCCTGAAATTACGAGCGATCTGGAGCGCTCTCAAGGCTTTCAGAGATTGACTGTCTAACCAAATCATTCTGATTCAGACAGACAATCAGGTTGCTATGTATTACACCAACAAGCCGACAGACTGAGCAGGGTAATGCAACCTCACGAGTGGTCACTGAACATGGGCGCAGTCTGCAAGATCTTCCGATCGTGGGGCACCCCCTCGGTGGATCTTTTTGCCACTCAGATCAATCACAAGGCCCCTCAGTTCTGTTCCAGGCTTCAAGCCCACGACAGACTAGCGTCAGATGCCTTTCTCCTGCATTGGGGGACAGGCCTTCTGTATGCGTATCCTCCTATACATCTGAAACTCAAGCAAGACCGCGGAACAATGATCCTAGTTGCTCCCTTCTGGCTTCGTCAGATCTGGTTCCCTCTTCTGGAGTTGTTTTCCGAAGAACAGTGGAAATTGGAGTGTTTTCCGACCCTCATCACTCAGAACGAGGGGTCGCTTCTACATCCCAACATCCAATCTCTGCTCTCAAGGCCTGGATGTTGAGAGTTTAGAAGTGGCCTCTTTAGGTTTTTCAGAGGGTGTCTCCCGTGTCTTTGCTTGCTTCCAGAAAAGATTCCACGAAAAGGTGTTATTCTTTCAAATGGAGGAGGTTTGCTGTCTGGTGTGACAGCAAGGCCCTAGATCCTTTTTCTTGTCCTACACAGACCTTGCTTGAATACTTTCTATCAGATTCTGGTCTTAAAACCAACTCCGTAAGAGTTCACCTTAGTGCAATTAGTGCTTATCATCAACATGTAGAGGGTAAGCCTATATCTAGACAGCCTTTAGTTGTTTGCTTCATGAGAGGTTTGCTTTTGTCAAAGCCCCCGTCAAACCTCCACCAGTGTCATGGGATCTCAACGTTGTTCTCACCCAGCTGATGAAAGCTCCTTTTGAGCCGCCGAATTCCTGCCATCTGAAGTACTTGACCTGGAAGATCATGTTCTTTGTGGCTCGTAGTGAGCTGCAAGCCCTTGTTACTTCAGCTGGTAGAGTCAGTGAGCTGCAAGCCCTGGTACTGCATGCACCTTATATCAAGTTTCATCATAACAGAGTAGTGCTCCACACTCACCCTAAGTTCTTGGCGAAGGTGGAGTCGGAGTTCCATCTGAACCATTCATTCCTTGTCATCAAGCAGATGCAGCCATTACAGATGGGTTGTGTCCATCAACCAGCAGAGGGAGATAGAGAGCACACTTTTTTCAGTGCCTCATACCAGCTTGCTCCACTGCCTCTCTTCCGTATTCTCTATCTCCCCTAGCAGAGTAGCTGCAGCTTCTTTGAGCTCCATCTAAAATCTGCCTGGAGGTTGCTCCTGTGCTTTTGCCAGTTGTTAGCAGGGGTGTTGGAGGCTATAGCAGCTTCACTTTAAAGGCACATAGGTTCGCCCTTTCCCTGCCTTACCCATACTTCCGTGGATGTGGAAACATTGCTTAGCTTTCCCTGTCCTTCCCCACCAGTGGATGCAGGCACATAGGTTCGCCCTTTCCCTGCCTTTCCCACTCACCTGAGCCTCCGGAGTTCTGTTTACCTCTGCTTTCCTCACAGCGTTACAAAAAAAAAAAAAAAAAAAAAAGCGCTTAGACGCTGGAACAGAGGTTTTTCCTTGCCTTTTTCTGTGGGACTGGAGCTGTGATACTCAGTCCAGTGAGGAAAGAGTGTTTTCTGACTCCTCCGGGGTGGGCCCGCGATCGGGGCGATTTTGGCGCGAACCGCCATTTTGAATTTTACCGCTGTTTTCGGCGATGTTTGTGGAGACAGTAAAGCGCTGTTCCAAGTGTGGCAAGCACAGATCAGCAGCGGGGCTCTGTAAATCGTGCTGTACAGACGTTAGAGCCGGCCCGAGCATGGCGAGCGACGATTCTTCGCGCTCTGAGCTGGCAGCGGACGCCATTTTGAATTTACCACATGGCGCGACCTCCGCTGAGACGGAAGGGGGGAGGCCTTGGAGTGAGGCTGATATGGGAGCTACTAGCCCTGGCAGAGATCCAGGTGCCCAGGGTGAGTTTTTCTCCCCTGATTTTGTCTTATTAATGCATAAAGCATACATGCTTAAAAGAGCTCTCCCACAAAGCCCGGCACGGGCCTCTTCTAATGCCCCCCCCCCGGTGGATTCTAGCCTGGGTATGCCCTCTGAGGCGTTATTCCCTGATAATTGGCAGAATATGAAGCGCAGAAGGGCTCATTCCCCTTCAGAGAGTGCTGCACCTCCTCCTCCCCCCCCCCCCCCCTCGTGGTCGGGCTGCGAGGATTCGGAGGACTGTGGCAGGCCTTCATGGTCTGAGGAGCAGAAGTGACTCAGGATCTGGACGATCCCTCCGCGGTGAGGATTTTCCACCGTGATGAGCTGCCAGCGCTTATTTCTGATGCCCTGCAGGCTCTCTCTATTGAGGACCCTGCCAGTGGCACAGCCTCCTCTGTGAATGCTAGGATGGCTAGTACCAAAAAGCCTGCTCGAGCCTTTCCTTTGCATGACTCCATCCAAGAGCTTATTTCGGCTCAATGGGCTGACCCCGAGGGACCTTTGAAAGTTTCCAGGGCTATGGGGCAATTATACCCTCTGAGTGAGGAGCATATGGCTCGCTTTGCTATGCCTAAAGTGGATGACCTAGTCACAGCTGTGACAAAGAGAACTACCCTCCCGATTGAAGGAGGTGTTGCCATGAAGGATATTCAAGACCGTAGACTGGAATCAGCACTTAAACGGTCCTTTGAAATTGCAGGTCTCACTATTCGGGCATCTGCATGCAGTTGTTATGCTGCTAGAGCCTGCCTGACTTGGTTCCAACAGGCAGTGGAACAGCCCGGTGATGTAGCGGAGCCCTTTTCAGATGTGGCTCCGTGGATGGAGTCGGCCTTGTCCTTTCTTGCTGACGCCCTTTATGATATTGTCAGAGCTTCGGCTAAACACATGGCAGTAGCAGTGGCGACTCGCTGTCTTCTTTGGCTACGGCATTGGGCGGCGGACATGACCTCTAAGCAAAGGTTGGTGAAGTTGCCCTTTCAAGGCCTTCTCCTGTTTGGTGAGGAGTTGGAGAAAATTGTGAAGGGCCTGGGTGAGGCTAAACCCCAGCGCTTACCCGAAGATAGGCCTCGGCCTTCCTCTAAGGGTGCGGCGGTGCACTCCTCTTACAGACCTCGCTTTCGTGAAGCTCGAAGGTACCGCCCAGGGCGCTCTGCTGGGTTCACTGCTCGTGTCCGTTTTCAGCTCGGACAAACGTTCCACAGCCACTGGCTGAAGCCCTGGAGTTCAGGGGCGACCCTCTCAATGATGGTGCGCCGGCCCTCTCCTCGAGTCCTGTCATCGGAGGATGTCTTTCCCTCTTTGCCGAGGAGTGGGCCAACATTTCCTCAGATCAGTGGGTCTTGGACCTGATCAGAGACGGTTACAGAATAGAATTCGACGCCCCTGTAAGAGACGTGTTTGTGGAGTCCCGATGCGGTTCTGCCGCCAAACGGGCGGCGGTAGAGGAGACTTTACAAGGTCTGATTCAGATAGGGGCCATGTCCCCGGTACCTCCCGCCGAACATGGCTGCGGCCGCTACTCCATCTACTTTGTGGTGCTGCGAAAAGGAGGGTCTTTTCGCCCTATTCTGGACTTAAAAGAATTAAACAAGTCCCTGTGCGGCATTTTCACATGGAAACCCTGCGCTCCGTCATTGCAGCGGTACAACCAGGAGAGTTTCTCACGTCTCTGGACCTGAAAGAAGCTTACTTGCACATTCCAATTTGGCCCCCGCACCAGAGGTTTCTGAGGTTTGTGGTGATAGGAAAGCATTTCCAGTTCTGGGCCTTGCCTTTTGGCCTCGCCACAGCTCCCTGCACCTTTTCGAAAGTTATGGTGGTAGTAGCTGCCTTTCTAATGCAAGAGGGTATTCGGGTTCACCCGTACCTGGACGACTGGTTCATTCGAGCAAACTCTGCTGCAGAGACTCAGCATGTAACAGCCAGAGTGGTCTCAGTACTTCAATCTCTGGGCTGGTTCGTCAATTTGGCCAAATGTCACCTGACCCCCTCGCAGTCTCTAGAATATTTGGGGGCCTGGTTCGACACAGCCTCGGGGTATGTGTACCTACCCGAGCAAAGGCGGTGCACGCTTCAGAATCAGGTCCGTCTGCTCCTGAGGATGCCCCGCCCGCGAGCTTGGGACATTGTCCAGCTGCTTGGATCGATGACGGCCACCATGGAACTGGTGCCCTGGGCGAGAGCGCACCTGAGACCTCTACAGTATGCTCTACTCCAAAGATGGTCTCCAGTATCTCAGGATTACCAATGCAGACTCTCTTGGCTCCCTGCAGCCCAACTCAGCATGGAGTGGTGGCTCTCAGACAGCATGCTGCGGTGAGGAATGCCACTGGCGCTCCCCGATTGGTGCCTAGTGGTGACAGATGCCAGTCTGAAAGGCTGGGGCGCACATTGCAAGGGGAAGCATGCCCAGGGTCTATGGACACCCGTGGAGTTGGAGTGGTCCACCAACCTCCTAGAGTTGAAAGCGGTGTTTTCAGGCGCTTCTGGCCTTTCAAGTGACCCTGGAAGGATTGGCTGTCAGAGTGATGTCGGACAACACGACAGCAGTGGCCTACATAAATCGACAAGGCAGCACTCAGTGCAGAGCTCTAGCCGCGCAGGCCGAACAAATTTGCCACTGGGCCGAGCTCCATCTACAGTTTCTGTCGGCAGCTCACATTGCAGGTCAGAGCAACGTGCAAGCCGATTAAGCAGGCATCAGATCGATCCAGCGGAGTGGGAACTTGCAGACGAAGTGTTCCTGCAGATATGTGCCAAGTGGGGCAAGCCCGTGATGGATCTAATGGCGACAAGCTCCAATGCCAAAGTCCCGTGCTTCTTCAGCAGACGGGAGAGATCCTCGCGCGGCGGGGTTGGATGCCTGGGCTCAACCCTGGCCTCTGGGCCTACTGCATGTGTTCCCTCCGTGGCCCTTGATAGGGCGAGTGCTCCTGCGGATTCGGCTGCATCCAGGAGAAGTGGTTCTCGTCGCCCCGGATTGGCCCAGGAGGCCTTGGTATGCGGACCTCCGACAGATGCTCGTGGAGGATCCCCTTCAGTTACCTCTGGTTCCCAACCTTTTGTCACAGGGTCCAGTGACCATGGAGGACGCCGGCCGATTTGGTCTTATGGCCTGGCGATTGAGAGGGTGCAATTGAAAGGCAGAGGCTATTCCAATAAAGTAATTACCACTCTCCTGCAAGCTCGCAAGCGTTCCACTTCCATGGCTTATGCCAGGATTTGGTGCCAGTTTGAAGTCTGGTGTGCTTCCAGAGAGATCACACCTCTGCGGGCTCCTGTCTCGCCGATTCTGGACTTTTTGCAGGATGGTGTACAAAAAGGCTTGGCCTATAATTCCCTGCAGGTGCAAGTGGCAGCGTTGGCCTCCCTGCGTGGCACGGTTGAAGGCGTGTCTTTAGCTGCTCATCCGGATGTGGCACGGTTTCTTAGAGGGGTGCTTCGGCTCTGTCCTACCGTGCGTGCACCTTGTCCAGCTTGGAACCTGGGGCTATTGCTGAAGGCCCTTCAGGGTGCTCCCTTTGAACCGCTTCGGCGTGCTTCAGAGAAAGATTTGACACTGAAGGCCGTCTTGTTAGTGGCCATTACTTCGGCGAGACGGGTGTCAGAGCTCCAGGCGCTGTCCTGTAGAGACCCTTTTCTGCAGTTTTCAGAGTCCGGGGTCACAGTTCGGACCGTGCCTTCCTTCTTGCCTAAGGTGGTTTCAGCGTTTCACCTAAACTAACCTATTTTCTTGCCCTCCTTTGTCGAGGAGGAGTTTCCAGAATCTTTTGGGCAATTGCACCTGTTGGACGTGTGCAGGACTCTGCTGCAGTATCTGCGAGTTACTAACTCTTTCAGGACCTCTGATCATCTGTTTGTTTTGCTATCAGGTCCTCGCAGAGGGTCTCCAGCGTCTAAAGCCACTATTGCCCGCTGGCTTAAAGAATCTTTCAGCTTATTTGCTTGCCGGCCAGCCTCCGCCTGATGCCTTTGAGGCACATTCCACTAGAGGAATTTCCTCTTCTTGAGCTGAAACTGGAGCACTCTCTCTGCAAGAGATTTGTAGTGCAGCAACATGGGCTTCTAAGCTCTCTTTTGCCCGACATTTCAGGCTTGATGTGGCTGCCAGGAGGGACACACATTTTGGAGCGCAAGTGCTAGCGCGTGGTGTGGCTTGTTCCCACCCTATCTAGGGATTGCTTTGATACATCCCATCTGTAATGGCTGCATCTGCTTGATGACAAGGAAGAGAAAATTAGGTTCTTACCGTGATAATTTTCTTTCCTTTAGTCATAGCAGATGCAGCCAGATCCCTCCCTGTCTGAGTAAATCTATTTCAGGTTCTGTTCGTGTTTCCTGGAGATTCCGTCCTTGGGAGAAAGTCGGAAAACAGTCTTCAGGATTCTTGTTCAGTTAAAGGAGGATGACTTAATTCCCTCCAGTTTCATGTTTTGGAGGATGAGTTTATTCCCTCCGGGAAGATGAGTTTATTCCCTCCAGTTATGTCTCAGTGGAGGATGAGTTTATGCCCTCCGGGAGGATGTTTCATTCCCTCCATTCTGAATTAATGCCCTTTGTTGTAGGGCCATCGTTCGCTGTGAGGAAAGCAAGCTCATGTTATTCCCATTGCGGTTTGCCATACTGCTTTGGAAGCTTCAAATACTGAAGAGAGGCAGTGGAGCAAGCTGGTATGAGGCACTGAAAAAAGTGTGCTCTCTATCTCCCTCTGCTGGTTGATGGACACAACCCATCTGTAATGGCTGCATCTGCTATGACTAAAGGAAAGAAAATTATCATGATAAGAACCTAATTTTCCCATTGTCTTGCCAACATTTTTCCCCATCCACATACCTGCCCTGGTGAGGACAAGTTGCACACCTTGGACTGTAAGAGAGCGTTGGCCTTACATGGAGCGGACAAAGCCCTATAGACAATCTGCCTAGTTATTTGTTTCTTTTGATCCTAACAGGAGGGGAGTCACAGTCACCATTGTAAAACGCACAATCTCTAATTGGCTAGCGGATTGCATATTCTTTACTTATGCCCAAGCTGGGCTGACTCTCGAGGGCCATGTCACGGCTCATAACGTCAGAGCCATGGCTGCCTCAGTCTCCCTTGTTATTTTTACTTTAATTTTTGCTATAGTATTATTCTGAGGAGACCGTATTCTTGTGGAAGGCGGGAAGGCACTCACGCCTGCTTGATAGAGCACATCTTGCGCTTCACAGAGCTCTCATTTAGCTTTGGTAAATTCTAGGCTGGGTAACACGGATCCCCATCATCCACTTGTGAGAATATAAAGCCTGCTGACCTTGGAGAATAACTGCTACAGATAAGTATCTTCTCTTTATGTATGTTTATTCATCTCTGTAGTTAGTTGGAATTTAATTGGTCCTTCCCTACTTTTCCCCTGAAACCTCCAACAGGGTCATGGTATCTCAGTTACTCTCACTCAGCTGGTGAATCGCAATTTGAGCTGCTTGGGTCCTTCCATATGAAGCTTTTGACCTGGAAGTTTTTGTTCTTGGCGGTCACTTCTGCCCGCAGTTAGTGAGCTTCAAGCTGTTGTAGTTGATCATCTTATATAAGATTTCATTACAACAGGGTAATTCTTCACACACATCCTAAGTTCCTTTCAAATGCTGTCAGAATTGTATCTTAATCATTTGATTTTCCTGCCAACATTCTTCCCCAGACCTCTTGCCCATCCTAATGAAAGCAGATGACACACCTTGGACTGCAAGAGAGCATTGGTCTTTTCTCTGGAGTGGACTAAAGCCCATAGACAGTCCACTAAGTTTTTATTTCTGTTGACCCTAACAGGCTTGGGACAGCCATCGGCAGGCACACTCTTTCCAGTTGGTTAGAATATTGCATTTCCTTTACTTACGCCATGCAGGATTGACTTGAGCTGGTTATGTGATGGCTTATAATATCTGAGCCTTGGCTACATTGTTATCCCTACGTGAGATCAGCCTCTATTGAGGAGACTTGCAGTGCTGCAACGTGGTTATCTGTCCACACATTCACATCTCACTACTTTCTTGAACACGATTCCTGACATGTCAGTTGGTTTGGTCAATTAGTCCTACAGAATCTTGTCTAGAATCCACCCCGCTAGGCTGATTTTCTTTCTGTTCCAGGCTGTTAAAAAAAATAAAATAAAAATGAAATGGTTATAGACCTGTAGGTTGTTGCAGGCCTCATTCATTTTTCCTCTGTTTATTTTGAGCTGCCTGGTAGCTAGGGTTTCTTATATGTGTGAATTGTTCTGCTTGTACTTAGAAAAAGCGAAGTTACTCACATGTACAGATGTTCTCTGAGGAAAGCAAGACACATATTCACACATCGAGCTCTCTTCCCCTAGGTGTTATATTCTATTAGCTTTCTAATGGATTGGCTGATACCACGTAATCATAGTAAGTGGGAAGGTGCACACTCCTGTGCAGTGGGATTCACTAAAGATTCTGGTGAAGAAGATGGAAATTTTCCAGTGTTGTGTGAATGCGTCTTGATGTCCTTGGAGAACATCTGCAATAGGTGAGTAACTTTGCTTTAAGGGTTGGGTACAATATAGTTATTTACAATATGTTGGATGCATATGAGAGAAAACTTGTGATTCCAGGCTTGACTATAGCCCTCCTAAATTTTATAAATTGTCAGATGGCTCCCATGCTCCCCACCCCCCAGCTGGTGAGAGTTCTTGCATCTTTGTAGAAGACAGTACAGCAAGTGCAATCAGAGAATCATAACAGAACAAACAATGTTGTTTGGACCTGTTTTTTTCCAGAAGACTCCTCATGTCTGGGTATCTCTAAGTGAGTATATTGTAGTGCAGACTCTGCAAATCAGGCTTGAGCTGCCCATAGAGAAAGTGAATGGAAAAAAATCTTAGTGGCATTAATTTTGAAAGTAGCATCTTACTGAATACCCCTGTAATGTGGAAAGGTTGTTTTAGACCTGAGAGAGGAGCAATGAACAGAGATAACTAATCCATCAGAACATGCAGCAGATGATCAGATTCTGGAATTCTGCCAAGAAAGAAAACAAGAGGGCATTTCACTGCTGAAAACATTTTTCAGTTTTGCTTCAAAGGAGGACATGTTGGAAGGTAAGATGCTTTGAGTTTGAACATGATACAGTTTTGTAGTTGTATAAATTTTCACTTTTGGTAGTAAGGGATGAAGGAATTTGAGTACAATTTAAAAACTGCATGTGTTGTAGTGGAATGAAGGACACATTGCTTTTGTGTTGGAAGTTATGGTGCATAAATGTGAAATACTGATACCCTGGCCCTCATTAATTATGCTTGCTATTAGTACTACTTTCTGTACAGAATTTAAATACCATAATTTATTAACATTGGTCTGTGTTTGGGAAGACCGTTTTGTTACCCTCTTTTAGTTATGGCAGCAAATGGGACTGACCTTTTCAGGCAGGAATCAAGCATATCTGTGTGTGAAAGGCATATATTAATGTCTGTGTCTTTTTGCATTAGTATATATGTACATTTTCTGCTTTTATGAGCTCCACCCTCCCCTGCTTTAGTAAAAGTATGGAGATGCGTTGATTTTTTTTTTCTCTTATTAGTTGAGTGGCAGTGAAGAGTAATTCCCTGCAGGCAAAAGGCAATGCAAGGAGTGTGCTCTTACACGCCAGCACAGACACACAGGCTGGGAGCTCCCAGAGAGAGGGAGAAAGAGAACAACAGCACAGAAGAGCGTGAATAAGGCAAGGAGAGAACAACAAAGCTAATTTGAGTTCTTTTTCACTGTGGGAGTTTGATTTTTCTGTCGGTGAGAGTGCAGGGTTATCACATTGACCTGCTTGTGTGGAAGTCCTGTGGTTTTCTTTGACTAAAATGATGTACCTTTGGGTAAGTAAGTAATGCTGAGGAGATCGTATTCTGAACATATAAGGAGTTGAGAGGAAAGCCTGATGACACAATATAAGGAAAGGAAACCCCTCCTAAAGCCAACAGTCTAAAAAGCAGAAAGCCTTGGAACTGGTGCCTTGAAAAAGGGAAAGCCCTGGGATAGGAAATGGTGTAAAAAGGAGAATGGGTTAGATGATTGTAGGAGACGGAAGGCCTTGTGATAAACATTAAAGAGAATAAGCAGGCACAGTATCTTTATTGACTTCTTGCTATACAGCATATATTTTAGGCTTATAAATCTCGCCAAATTATTATTATTTTTTTATCAGTCAAGGCTTGGATGTGTGTCGTGCATGCACACACACATGGATAGATTTTGAACAATCATATGACATCTCGCCCCAATGAGATTTGTTATAAGTTTGGGTACTGATCTCCCAGTGGAGTGGATTTGACACTCACTATTTAAGGTTGATATTAAATCAGACCTTACTGCATTTCTTGTTTTTATAATTTATAATTTGTTCAAATATTGATTGAAAATTTTAAATTGAAATAGCTTTATTTGTAGATTTTTGTCAGAAAGTTGTGTCAGTCTGTACTGTTCTGTATGAAAGTTTTTCTGAACTTATTGATGTAGTGGTAACCTAGTAGCTTTGTCAGATTTATAGTGTGCTCCTAATACCTTTATATATGTTTGTTTTTCATGTTCTTGCTAAAGAGCTTGTTTGATTTAATTTACAGTATTTTTGCTTTTAGAAACGTAATGTTGATATCTAACAGAAGATGGATGCTGCAGGGATGACTCTTGCTTGGGAATAATAGGCTTCTTTCTAGCTTTTTACCTGCAGTAGGCCCTGTATTTCTTGATGTGTCTATGCAAGGGAAATGTAACTGGTATGGACATTGGTTCATTTTTTGCCATTATACTTTTCATCACGTGTTGATTAGAAAGAAACTTCTTCACAAGACATTGGTCAAATGTATTGCAGTATATGGTGGACTTTTTTTTTTAAGTGTCTGTTTCTTCTAAAGAAGTGTATGTATGTGTTGTGAGAGATTTAGAACATGTATCTATGCTTTTCTTAGGTAAATGTTTAATAACTGTATTCTAGAAAGGGAGCCTTTTTTTTCTATTTTGATAGACTTGCAGTTCACGTCTGCAAAACAGCTATTTTACTACAATATTGATTTGATCTGTAGTGATTGCATGATTTTATATAATTGTTACAGGTTACATAGCATCAGATGACTTTAAAAATGTCAGTTTTGCACCACTAGGGGTAATGTCATAACAGGGTACCTGAGTGAAATATCCAAAAAGGCTCATACAGTGGCTCTCAGCAGAGTACACGTTCTGCTTCACAAATTTGCACTTGTTCTGAAGAAGTTGTATACTATATACGTGTACAAGTGCTCTGTGTATACTCATTTGTTTTATAAAACATTTATAGCTCTGCCCCATCCTGACCCAAAGTACATACTCAGAAATGCCCGCCCGCAGATGGTGAAAAAATAGGTGCAGTTGCGGTGCACGTGCTCTTTACATATGTATATCTCTGCACAGATTTTTAACAACAATTTCCCAGGTGTAAAACAAGCTTTATACATAGTAAATGCTTTATAAATTTACCCCCATTATATGCCTATTTCATATGTACTTTTAGAGTGAAAATCAAACAAATTTGGTACTTTTTTTTGTATGTGCATGTTAAGTGTGCAAAACAGTTGCATGTAAAGTATGAAAGATTAAATTTGGAATGTAGTAAAGCAGGATATTTCTTCAAAATGTTTTGCCCTGAAGGTAATAGATGTGAAAAAAATGTAGTAGACTTTATTGCCTAATGCTGTTTAGAGAACGCTGGTATTTTTAAAACCCTTTTATCTGAACTTTGGTGAGAATTGTGGTTTTACCACTGATCTAGAGGAATGAATGTATTTGTTAGATACTTGATATATAGCTCCTTTCTGTGGTATAAGCAAAGTTACGTACTGGTGTGTTCTCTGACCCTACAGAGCTCACAGTTTTGTTTTGTACCTGGAGCAGTGGAGGGCTTGAGTGATTTGCTCAGGGTCAGAAGGAGCCACAGTGGGAATTGAACCCAGTTCTCAGCCTGCTGTACTAACCATTAGGCTACTATTGAGCAGAGTGACACAAAGTCTGATTCAGAGAATATGTTTGGCATTCAGCCTTCTAATTTGAAAAGGATAAAGGGTTATCCTGATTTAACATTCAAGTAATTGGCTTTCTATCTGTTTTAGAATGATGGTGAGTAAGAGCATTCTTTTTAAGCATTGATACTCGCTTTTTTTTTTTTTTTTTGAGCCGCATACAGATTGTGGAACACTTTGGATGGTTAATGGTATAGTGTCTATTTTTTTTTTCTTTTTAGTAAAAGTGATTACAGATGGCAGTAGTAAGGTAGCAGGAGGACAGCCCACCAAAATACCTCTGATACTCGTAAGAGGACAAAGCCTAGATCATGTTGTCCCTTGGCATCTGATATCCACTGAGTGTTCTGGCTGCATTTCTCTAGCAAAGTGTATCTGTGCAAAAAGCAGGGCTTTTTTTGAGGGGGTACTGAGTACCGGCACCTTTTCCATTGTCTGCTAAAATTGACCCCAAGTTTTAATGAAAGAGCTCAGGCTCTACACACCAATTCTGCCCTGTCATAGATTCTGTGATTGGTTGCAGGAGGCCTGGCTATTTTGGGGTGGGTCCCTCAGTGATCACCCCACCCCTGAAGGTTAGCCTGGTATTTGAGTACTGGCACCTTTTTTGCTAGAAAAAAACACACTGGCAAAAAGTATTATCATAACCAATGCATGTGGAAGTGAGTGTGTATTCTTTCGTGCATGGAGGAATGTTTTGTTATCAAGCCTCATGGAAATGTTGTCCAGCTTTCCCTGTTGCAATATCAGCTTTTACAGTGTATATTCATTATATTCATTGACTTTCTCTGCTGGTTCAGCTGGTCCTGGGTTTGAATGTAATTTCTCTATCTGGGAGGAAGTAGTGTGAAGGTTGTTCATCCATTTGAATGTACTGAAACAAGTTTTTTTGAAAAAAAGAAAAACTACACCTTTGCATTGGGCTAACAATGCATTTGTTGACTAGTTTTCGGGTTCTAACACCCCCTTCCTCAGGTCAGAACAAAATGAATAAGAGATGGTAATACCAATATTTCAATATCAGTCTGTGGGGGAAGAGAGATGATTAGACGGGGACAGGTATTAGAATTTTATGGCTCATAATGCGTTAAAAAGCCCAGTTCCTTAGTGTCATCAGCAGATGAATCCAGAAACATATGGGTTGTGTCCATCTTCCAGCAGATGGAGATAGAGAACACTGATTTGTACAGTGCCTAGTGGGTGTCACACTTCCTGGCTAGTCTGTATTCCCTATCTCCGGCAGGTGAAGGATGTGTTCCACTGGCTCCTGGCTTGGTTTGCTCCTGTTCTGCCTTTGCTGGTTCAGTAGAGCTGGGGGTGTTCTGACTGAATGGCACCAGCTTTAGGGGGTACACCTGGTCACCCTAGTTCCCTCTCCCACCCCTACTCCTCTCCCGGGTGTTTATCCTCCAGCCTTCCCTTCCTCACAGATTTGCTTTGGGGGAAAAAAACAAACAACAAAAAAGTAGCTTTCTTTGCTGGTAGAACGAGAGGACATGATATGAGAGTAAAGGGGGGCAGACTCAAGAAAAATGTCAGGAAGTATTCTTTCACGGCGAGAGTGGTAGATACTTGGAATGCCCTCCCGCGGGAGGTGGTGGAGATGAAAACGGTAGCAGAATTCAAGCATGCGTGGGATAAACATAAAGGAATCCTGTGCAGAAGGAATGGATCCTCAGAAGCTTAGCCGAGATTGGGAGGCGGGGCTGGTGTTTGGGTGGTGGGGCTAGTTCTGGGCAAGACTTCTACGGTCTGTGTCCTGAAAATGGCAGATTCAAATCAAGGTAAGGTATACACAAGAAGTAGCACATATGAGTTTATCTTGTAGGGCAGACTAGATGGACCGTGCAGGTCTTTTTCTGCCGTCATCTACTATGTTACTATTCTGTTATGCTCATGTCCAAGATCCAATCATACCAGCTCTACACGAGCATCCTCATGCGGAACAGTGTGCGGTAGTTGGCGGACTTGGTTGATAAGCTCCCGTCGGAGCAGGCCAAGCCTTTTCAGAAGGTGGTCAGGCAGCTGAAGGCGTGTAGGAAATTCCTGTCCAGGGGTGCCTACGATACTTTTGATGTGGCGTCCAGGGCCGCTGCTCAAGGTATAGTGATGCGCAGACTCTCATGGCTGCGTGCCTCTGACCTGGAGACAGGGCCGGTCTTAGGCCGAGGTGACTGAGGCGAACGCTTAGGGTCTCGCGCTTAGGGGAGGCCCACGCGGCGCGCCTCAGCCTCGTTCCAACTGCCCGCCCTCTTCTTGCCCCCAAGACCCCTTTCCTTTTTTTTCTTTTAAAGTTACCTCCAGTCCGGCAGCGCAGCGATAGCGTCAGTGAAAGCGCTCCCAGTAAAAGCGCTTCTCTTCGCTCAGTGTCCCGCCTTCACTGACGCTATTGCTGCGCTGCCGGACTGGAGGTAAATTTAAAAGAAAAAAAATTTGTTTGGGATTTCATCAAACTGGAAGAGGGGCTAATCACATTACAGTACTGGGTTGGGGGCAAATATAACACAGTTGAATGATGGTTTATAATACTTGGTCTTGCTGGATATAGTCCCTGCTTGACTTTAGTAGCTTAAATAATGCAGATGCCAAATTGGTACCGTTTATAATAACAATGTTGGCACCGTAGTATTAGGGGGAAGGGGTAGAGATATATGTTAAAGGATTACTGCTGGACTGTATTAGAAGGTCTCAATTGAAATTCATTGCATTTGTTTGATTGTTATTGCTGATATATGACTCATTTGTGTCCTTGGTGATGTCATTCATAAAAAACCCGAAAATGTTGAACATAAAGGAGCGGGTGGGTGGGGAGGGAGGGAGAAAAGGAGAAAACATTGTAGACTGGGGTCAAAGAAGGGCTCCACTATGGGGGATGTATTAGTTATGATGTTCGCAGTCAAGAGTATTGGATTTGTTAATTTACTAATACAAATTATTGAAATATAAAAGAAAAAAAAAAGGAAAGGGATCTTCTTGGGGGGGAGAAGAGGGTGGGCAGTTGGAGCAGGGGAGAGAGGGACATGGATGGGATGGCAGGACTCAGGGAAAGAGGGGAATTGCTGGATATGGGTGAATGGAGGGGGGCAGGGGAGAGAGGAGCATGGGAGGACAGGGCTCAAGGAGAGAGGGGAATTGCTGGATATGGGTGAATGGAGGGGGGCAGCAGGGGAGAGAGGAGCATGGGAGGGCAGGGCTCAAGGAGAGAGGGGAATTGCTGGATATGGGTGAATGGAGGGGGGCAGCAGGGGAGAGAGGGACATAGATGGGAGGGCAGGGCTCAGGGAGAGAGGGGAATTGCTGGATAGGGATGAATGGAGGGGGCAGGGGAGAGAGGGACATGGATGGGAGAGCAGGGCTCAGGGAGAGAGGGGAATTGCTGGACATGGAGGGCAGGAGAGAGAAGAGAAATGTTGGGCAGGAATGGAGGGAAGGAAAGACAAAGGAAGGAGATGCACATGGAGGGGAAGGGATAGAGGAGAAATGCTGGACATGGATGTAGGGGAGGGGAGGAAAGTAGATGCACATGGAAGGAGGGGAGTGAGGAGAAATGCTGGATATGCATGGAGGGGAAATTGCTGAATTTAAGGGCTGGATTGGAACACTTTGAAGACAGATGCTGAAACTGGAGAAAGGATAGGAACAGGGCTACAGATGGTAGACAGGACACATAAGGACAAAGGAAAATGGTGGACATGGTGAGAGAAAAAAATATCAAATGGAAAGAAGATACTGGGACCAAAGCGAATAGAAAAACCAAATGATCAGACAACAAAGGTAGAAAAAAGTATTTTATTCAGAATTTATTAATTGGAATATGTCAGCTTTTGGAAATGTGCATCTGTGGTATTTTGCTTGTAAGTTTCAATTTTTCTAGTATTGCTGCATGCTGAGTCTGACTTCTTGAGGTAACTTTCCAGTTCAGTATTTTGCATTCATATCTGTTGTCATGTGTTTTTCATGTGTGATCAAGGTGCAGTATCCTGCTAGCGTGTAGCATTTGCAGCCCTTTTTGTTTTGTTTTTTTCACGAGGTAGTGTATTGGTGTTTTAGAGCCTGGTGTAATTACAGTTTTGCCTTTCCACGCATAAGGTTGTGCTCGTCCTGTCCTTGGAATTAGTGCTGTTATGGTTTGGTAAGGTTATGAGTGTGTTTTTGCACAAGTTTGTGTGTAGTGTTTTGCAGTGGAGAGATTGTGTGTCCGCACCTCTGACCCCCCCCCCCCCCCCGGGGTTATGAGAATTGGAACTACTAATTGTAGTGGACTTGAACTGAATAATTTCAGGGGGGGGGGGGGTTCATGATAGCATTGTGCTTTTCCTTGTCATCAAGCAGATGAAGCCATTACGTATGGGTTGTGTCCATCAACCAGCAGGGGGAGATAGAGAGCACTCAACTTTTCACAGTGCCTCATGGCCAGCCAGCTCCATTGTCTTTTCAGTATTCTCTATCTCCCCAAGCAGGGTGGCTGCAAATTCTTCGAGCTCCATCAAAAATCTGCCTCGGGGTGGCTCCTGGCTTGCCAGTTGTTAGCTGGGGTGTTAGAGGCTATAGCAGCTTCACTTTGAAGGCACATAGGTTAGCCCTTTCCCTGCCTTACCCATGCCCCCGTGGATGTGGACATATTAGCTTGCTTTTCCCTGTCCTTTCCCACTCAGTGGATGCAGGCACATTGGTTCGCCTTTCCCTGCCTTTCCCACTCATCTGAGCCTCCGGAGTTCTTATTACCTCTGCTTTCCTCACAGCGTTTAAAAAAAAAAAAAAATGGAACAGAGGTTTTCCTTTGATTCTTCTATGGGACCGGAGCTGTGATACTCGGTCCGGTGAGGTAAGAGTGTTTTCTAACTCCTCCAGGGTGGGCCCGCGATCGGGGCGTTTTTGGTGTGAAACCGCCACTTTGAATTTTCCCGCCGTTTTCGGCGATGGCTGCAGAGAATGTAAAGCGCTGTTCCCGTTGTGGCAAGCGCAAATCAGCAGCGGGGCTCTGTAAATCGTGCTGTACAGGTGTAAGAGCCAGCCCGAGCATGGCGAGTGATTCTTCCCGCTCAGAGCTGGCAGCGGACACCATTTTGAATTCTCTGCATGGCACGGCCTTTGTAGAGACAGAGAGCCCTGAGCCCGGGGGGGGGGGGGGGGGGGGGGGGGGGAACCTCGAATTGAGGCTATTCAGGGAGCGGCTAGCCCCGGACGGGATCTGGGTGCCCAGGGTGAGTTTTTCTCCACTGATTTTGTGGTGTTATTGCATAAAGCATACATGCTGAAAAGAGCTCTCCCTCAAGGGTCGTCTGAGGCCCCTTCTATTGTCCCCCCCCCCCCCCCCCCCCCCCCCGGTGGATTCTGGCCTGGGACTGCCCGCTGAGGCTATTTTTCCCTGATAATTGACATAAAGAAAAGTGTAGAAGGGCTAATTCCCCTTCAGATTGTGGTGCACCTCCTTCCCCCCCCCTCCCCCCCGTGGTCGGGCTGTGAGGATTCGGAGAGCTCTGGCAGGCCTTCGTGGTCTGAGGAGCCAGAGTCAGGTGCAGAATTACCACAGGATCTGGATGATCCCTCCGCGGTGAGGATTTTCCACCATGATGAGCTGCCAGCGCTTATTTCAGATGCCCTACAGGTCCTTTCTATTGAAGAGCCTGCCAGTGGCACAGCCTCCTCTGTGAATCCTAGGATGGCTAGTACCAAAAAGCCTGCTCGAGCCTTTCCTTTGCATGACTCCATCCAAGAGCTTATTTCCACTCAGTGGGCTGACCACGAGGGACCTTTGAAAGTTTCCAGGGCTATGGGGCAATTATACCCTCTGCGTGAGGAATATTTGGCTCGCTTTGCAATGCCTAAAGTAGATGCCCTAGTCACTGCGGTGACAAAGAGAACTACCCTCCCTGTGGAAGGAGGAGTTGCCCTGAAGGATATACAAGACCGTAGGCTGGAAGCAGCACTTAAACGGTCCTTTGAAATTGCAGGTTTTACTGTTCGGGCATCTGCATGCAGTTGTTATGCTGCTAGAGCCTGCCTGGCGTGGTTGCAGCAGGCAGTAGAACAGCCTGGAGATGGAGCGGAGCCCTTCTCGGATGTGGCTCCGCGGCTGGAGTTGGCCTTGTCCTTTTTGGCTGATGCCCTTTATGATATTGTCAGAGCTTCGGCTAAACAAATGGCAGTAGCAGTGGTGGCTCGCCATCTTATTTGGCTACGACATTGGGCAGCGGACATGGTGAGGAGTTGGAAAAAAAAATTGTTAAAGGCCTGGGAGATCCTAAACCCCAGCGCTTGCCCGAAGATAGGCCGAGGCCTTCCTCCAAGGGCCAGGCGGTCCACTCCTCTTATAGACCTCGCTTCCGTGAAGCTAGAAGGTACCGCCCGGGGCGTTTTGCTGGGTTCACTTCTCGTGCCCGTTTTTCAGCAGAGGAACTCCTTTCGCTCGGACAAGCGTTCCGCAGCCACCGGCTCTAGGCCTGGAGTTCAGGGGCGACCCTCTCAATGATGGTGCGCCGGCCCCCTCCTCGCTTCCTGTCATCGGAGGACGTCTTTCCCTCTTTCCCGAGGAGTGGGCCAATATTTCCTCAGATCAGTGGGTTCTGGACCTGATCAGAGATGGCTACAGAATAGAATTCAATGCCCCAGTAAGAGACGTGTTTGTGGAGTCCCGATGCGGTTCTGCCGCTAATCGGGCGGCGGTAGAGGAGACTTTGCAAGGTCTGATTCAGTTAGGGGCTGTGTCCCCGGTACTTCCCGCTGAACACGGCTACGGCCGATACTCCATCTACTTTGTGGTGCCGCGAAAAGGTGGGTCTTTTCGCCCTATTTTGGACTTAAAAGAATTAAACAAGTCCCTGAGAGTGCGGCATTTCCATATGGAAACCCTGCGCTCCGTCATTGCTGCGGTACAGCCAAGAGAGTTTCTCACGTCTCTAGACCTGAAAGAAGCTTACTTGCACATACCAATTTGACCCCCACACCAGAAGTTTCTGAGGTTTGCGGTGTTGGGAAAACATTTCCAGTTCCGGGCCTTGCCTTTTGGCCTCGCCACAGCTCCCTGAAGGTAATGGTGGTAGTAGCTGCTTTGCTCAGGCGAGAAGGTATCAGGGTTCACCCGTACCTAGACGACTGGCTCATCAGAGCAGACTCTGTAACAGAGAGCTATCAAGCTACAGCCAGAGTGGTCTCAGTACTTCAATCTCTAGGCTGGGTCGTCAATATGGCCAAAAGTCACCTGACCCCCTCGCAATCTCTAGAATATTTGGGGGCCAGGTTCGACACAGACTCGGGCTATGTATACCTACCCAGAGCTAAGGCGGTGCACGCTTCAGAATCAGGTCCGTCTGCTCCTGACGATGCCCCGCCAGCGAGCTTGGGACATTGTCCAGCTGCTGGGATCGATGACAGCCACATTGGAAGTGGTGCCCTGGGCGAGAGCGCACCTGAGACCTCTACAGTATTCCCTACTTCAAAGATGGTCTCCAGTTTCTCAGGATTATCAATGCAGACTTTCTTGGCTCCCTGCGGCCCGACTCAGCATGGAGTGGTGGCTCTCAGACAGCATGCTGTGGTGAGGAATGCCGCTGGCGCTCCCCGATTGGTGTCTAGTAGTGACAGATGCCAGCCTGAAGGGCTGGGGTGCACATTGCAAGAGGAAGCATGCCCAGGGTCTATGGACACCCGAGGAGTCGGAGTGGTCCATCAACCACCTGGAGTTGAAAGCGGTGTTTCAGGCGCTTCTGGCCTTTCAAGTGACCCTGGAAGGATTGGCTGTCAGAGTGATGTCGGATAACACGACAGCAGTGGCCTACATAAATCGACAGGGCGGCACTCAGTGCAGAGCTCTAGCCGCACAGGCTGAACAGATTTGCCACTGGGCCGAGCTGCATCTACAGTTTCTGTCGGCAGCTCACATTGCAGGTCAGAGCAACGTGCAAGCCGATTATCTAAGCAGGCATCAGATCGATCCAGCAGAATGGGAACTAGCAGACGAAGTATTCCTGCAGATATGTGCCAAATGGGGCAAGCCCGTGATGGATCTAATGGCGACAAGTTCAAATGCCAAAGTCCCGTGCTTCTTCAGCAGACGGAGAGATTCTCGCTCGGCAGGGTTGGATGCCTTGACTCATCCCTGGCCTCCGGGCCTACTATATGTGTTCCCTCCGTGGCCCTTGATAGGGCGCGTGCTCCTGCGGATTCGGCTGCACCCAGGAGAAATGGTCCTCATCGCCCTGGATTGGCCCAGGAGGCCTAGGTATGCGGACCTCCAACAGATGCTAGTGGAGGCTCCCCTTCCTTTACCTCTGGTACCGAACCTGTTGTCACAGGGCCCGGTAGCCATGGAGGACGCCTGCCGCTTTGGTCTTATGGCATGGCGATTGAGAGGGCGCAATTGAGGGACAAAGGCTATTCAAACACAGTCATTTCCACTCTCCTGCAGGCCCGCAGGCGTTCCACTTCCGTGGCTTATGCCAGGATTTGGCGCCAGTTTGAGTCTTGGTGCGCTTCAAAAGCGATCACACCCATGCGGGCTCCTGTCTTGCTGATTCTGGACTTTTTGCAGGATGGTGTACAAATAGGCTTGGCCTATAATTCCCTGCGGGTGCAAGTGGCAGCATTGGCCTCCCTTCGTGGTAAGATTGAGGGCGTGTCTTTAGCTGCTCATCCAGATGTGGCACGGTTTCTTAGTGGGGTGCTTCGGCTCTGGCCTTCCGTGCGAGCACCCTGTCCAGCTTGGAACCTGAGGCTAGTTTTGAAGGCCCTGCAGGCTTCTCCTTTTGAGCCGCTTCGGCGAGCATCGGAGAAAGATTTGACACTAAAGGCCGTTTTTCTTGTGGCCATTACTTTGGCGAGACGGGTGTCAGAGCTCCAGGCGCTGTCCTGTAGAGACCCATTTCTGCAATTCTCAGAGTCCTGGGTCACGGTTCGGACCGTGCCTTCCTTCATGCCTAAGGTGGTTTCAGCGTTTCACCTAAACCAGCCTATTTTCTTGCCCTCCTTTGATAAGGAGGAGTTTCCAGAATCTTTTGGGCAGTTGCACCTGTTGGATGTGCGCAGGACTCTGCTGCAGTATCTGCGAGTTACTATCTCTTTCAGGATCTATGATCATCTGTTTGTTTTGCTATCAGGTCCTCGCAAAGGGTCTCCAGCGTCTAAAACCACTATTGCCCGCTGGCTGAAAGAAACTATCTTTTCAGCTTATCTGCTTGCCGGCCGGTCTCCGCCTGCAGCCTTTAAGGCGTATTCTACCAGAGCGATTTCTTCCTCTTGGGCTGAAACTGGAGCACTCTCTCGTCAAGAGATATGCAGTGCAGCAACATGGGCTTCTAAGCTCTCTTTTGCCCGACATTACAGGCTGGATGTGGCTGCTAGGAGGGATGCACGTTTTGGAGCACAAGTGCTAGCGCGTGGTGTGACCTGTTCCCACCCTATATAGGGATTGCTTTGATACATCCCATACGTAATGGCTTCATCTGCTTGATGACAAGAAAGGGAAAATTAGGTTCTTACCTTGGTAATTTTCTTTCCTTTAGTCATAGCAGATGAAGCCATGAGCCCTCCCTGTATGATTGTATGCTGTGAATCTGTTTCAGGTTCTGTTCTTGTTTCCTGAAGTTCCTTCCTTGGGAGAAAGTTGGAAAACAGTCTTCAGGATTCATGTTCACTTATAGGAGGATGAGTCCATTCCCTCCAGTTTATGTTTTGGAGGATGAGTTTATTCCCTCCAGGAGGTTGCGTGTATCCCTTCCAGTTATACAATAAGGAGGACGAGTTTATTCCCTCCAGGAGGATGTGTTCATTCCCTCCTTTTGAGTTCATGCCCTTGGTATGGGGGCCATCGTTCGCTGTGAGGAAAGTTCATGTTATTCCCATTGCGGTTTGTCATACTGCTTTGGAAGCTTCAAATACTGAAGAGGCAGTGGAACTGGCTGGCCATGAGGCACTGTGAAAAGTTGAGTGCTCTCTATCTCCTCCTGCTGGTTGATGGACACAACCCATACGTAATGGCTTCATCTGCTATGACTAAAGGAAAGAAAATTACCAAGGTAAGAACCTAATTTTCCCATTATTTCAATCAGTTTTTCTGTACAAGTTTAGCTTCATTTGTCTTTATTTCTAAAAATTGAATAATAGTGGGGGGCGGGGTGGGGCTAGGATGGGGTCCCACCAAATTGGCCTGCATAGGGCCCCGCAGTTGCTAAGACCAGCCCTGCCTGGAGAATAGAGTTTAGCAGCGGATTGCGGATGCTCCTTGCCGGGGGGATAATATTTTTGGTGAGCGTGTGGAACAGGTGGTAGAACAGCTCCACCAGCGGGACACCGCATTTGACAAGCTCTCCCACCGGACGCCTTCAGCATCTACCTCTTCTAGTAGACGTTTTTATGGGGGAAGGAGGAATGCTCCTTACGCTTATGGTAAGCGTAAGTACAATCCACCTGCCCGCCAGCCTGCTCAGGCTAAACCCCAGCGCACTCGTTCTTGTCAACAGCATGCGCCTCAACAGGCCTCTGCAGCTCCCCAGCAAAAGCAAGGGATGGGCTTTTGACTGGCTTCAGGTGAGCATAGCCGAGATAAGTGTCTGTGCTGGATGATCTGCCGGTCGGAGGGAGGTTAAAGTTTTTTTCACCAAAGTTGGCCTCTTATAACCTCCGACCAGTGGGTTCTTCAAATAGTCCGGCTAGGATACGCCATCAATTTGATCTCAAAACCTCCAAATTGTCCTCCAGGAGCTCAGTCTTACAGCTTCCAGCACAAGCAGGTACTTGCAGAGGAACTTTCCGCCGTTCTCAGCGCCAATGCGGTCAAGCCCGTGCCACCGGGGCAGGAAGGGCTTGGGTTCTATTCCAGGTACTTCCTTGTGGAAAAGAAAACGGGGATGCGTCCCATCCTAGACCTAAGGGCCCTGAACAAGTATCTGGTCCAAGAAAAGTTCAGGATGCTTTCCCTGGGCACCCTTCTTCCCATGATTCAGAAAAACGATTGGCTATGCTCTCTGAACTTAAAGGATGCTTATACTCACATCCCGATACTGCCAGCTCACAGACAGTATCTTCGATTCCGTCTGGGAACACGGCATTTTCAGTACTGTGTGCTACCCTTTTGTCTCGCCTCTGCACCCAGGGTGTTCACGAAATGCCTGGCTGTATTGGCGGCATCTCTAGTCAGACAGGGAGTGCATGTGTTCCCTTATCTCGACGAATGGCTGGTAAAGAACATCTCGGAGGCAGGAGCTCTACAGTCCATGCAGGTGACTATTCAACTCCTGGAGCTACTGGGGTTTGTGATAAATTATCCAAAATCCCACCTTCTTCCAGTTCAAAGACTAGAATTCATAGGAGCTCTGCTGGACTCCCAGACTGCTTATGCCTACGTCCCTGAGTCCAGGACGGACAATCTTTTGTCCCTGGTCTCCTGGGTACGAGCATCTCAGTGGATCACAGCTCGGCAGATGTTGAGATTGCTTGGCCACATGGCCTCCACAGTCCACGTGACTCCCATGGCCCATCTTCACATGAGATCTGTTCAATGGACTCTAGCTTCCCAGTGGTATCAAGCTGCGGGGGAACTAGAAGATGTGATCCAGCTGTCCATAGTTTTTCGCAGATCCCTACATTGGTGGACAATTCGCTCCAATTTGGCATTAGGACGCCCCTTTCAAATTCCTCAGCTGCAAAAAGTGCTGACTACGGATGCGTCTCTCCTGGGGTGGGGAGCTCATGTCAATGGGCTTCACATCCAGGGATGTTGGTCCCTCCAGGAAACAGGTTTTCAGATCAACCTCCTGGAGTTACGAGCGGTATGGAATGCTCTAAAGGCTTTCAGAGATTGGCTATCCAACCAAATTATCCAAATTCAGACAGACAATCAGGTTGCCATGTATTACATCAACAAGCAGGGGGGCACTGGATCTCGCCCCCTGTGTCAGGAAGCCGTCAGGATGTGGCTTTGGGCTTGCCGCCATGGCATGTTTCTCCAAGCCACGTACCTGGCAGGCGTAAACAACAGTCTGGCCGATAGGTAGAGCAGGATAATGCAACCTCACGAGTGGTCTCTCAACTCGAGAGTAGTATGCAAGATCTTTCAAGCATGGGGCACCCCCTTGGTAGATCTTTTTGCCACTCAGATCAATCACAAGGTCCCTCAGTTCTTTTCCAGACTTCAGGCCCACAGCAGACTAGCGTCGGATGCCTTTCTTCTACATTGGGGGAAGGGCCTCCTGTATGTGTATCCTCCCATAACCTTGGTAGGGAAGACTTTGCTGAAACTCAAGCAGGACCGTGGAACCATGATTCTGATCGCTCCATTCTGGCCGCGTCAGATCTGGTTCCCTCTTCTTCTGGAATTGTCCTCAGAAGAACCATGGAGATTGGAGTGTTTTCCAACCCTCATCACTCAGAACGAAGGGGCGCTTCTGCATCCCAACCTCCAGTCTCTGGCTCTCACGGCCTGGATGTTGAGAGCGTAGACTTTGCTTCCCTGGGTCTTTCTGAGGGTGTCTCCCGAGTCTTGCTTTCAGAAAAGATTCCACAAAGAGGTGTTATGCTTTCAAGTGGAAGAGGTTTGCCGTCTGGTGCGACAGCTGGGCCCTAGATCCTCGTTCCTGTCCTACACAGACCTTGCTTGAATACCTTCTTCACTTGTCTGAGGCTGGTCTTAAGACCAATTCCGTAAGAGTTCATCTTAGCGCAATTAGTGCTTTTCATAACCTTGTAGAGGGTAAGCCTATCTCGGGACAGCCTTTAGTTGTTCATTTCATGAGAGGTTTGCTTTTGTCAAAGCCCCCTATCAAATCTCCTACAGTGTCATGGGATCTCAATGTCGTTCTCACCCAGCTGATGAAACCTCCTTTTGAGCCACTGAATTCTTGCCTTCTGAAGTACTTGACCTGGAAGGTCATTTTCTTGGTGGCAGTCACTTCAGTTCGTAGAGTCAGTGAGCTTCAAGCCTTGGTGGCTCATGCTCCTTATACCAAATTTCCTCATAACAGAGTAGTCCTCCGCAGTCACCCTAAGTTCTGGCCAAAGGTGGTGTCGGAGTTCCATCTTAACCAGTCAATTGTCTTGCCAACATTCTTTCCCAGACTGTATACCCGCCCTGCTGAATGTCAGTTGCACACATTGGACTGCAAGCGAGCATTGGCCTTCTATCTGGAGCGGACAAGCCCCTTCAGACAGTCCGCCCAAATGTTTGTTTCTTTTGACCCCAATAGAAGGGGAGTGGCTGTCGGGAAATGCACCATCTCAAATTGGCTAGCAGATTTCAATTCCTTCATTTACGCTCAAGCTGGGCTGACTCTTGAGGGCCATGTCACGGCTCATAGTGTTCGAGCCATGGCAGCGTCAGTGGCCCACTTGAAGTCAGCCACTATTGAAGAGATTTGCAAGGCTGCGACGTGGTCATCTGTCCACACATTCACATCTCATTACTGCCTCCAGCAGGATACCCGACGCGACAGTCGGTTCGGGCAGTCGGTGCTGCAGAATCTGTTTGGGGTTTAGAATCCAACTCCACCCCCCTAGGTCCATTTTTATTCTGTTCCAGGCTGCACTCTCAGTTAGTTGTTGCTGTTTAGGTCAATCTCAGTAATGTCCTCGCCGTTGCGGGGCCCTATTGACCAATGACTGTTGCTTTGAGTGAGCCTGGGGGCTAGGGATACCCCATCAGTGTGAACAAGCAGCCTGCTTGTCCTTGGAGAAAGCGAGGTTGCTAACCTGTAGCAGGTATTCTCCAAGGACAGCAGGCTGATTGTTCTCACAATCCCGCCCTCCTCCCCTTTGGAGTTGTGTCTTCCCTTGTCTTTGCTTTCTACTGGACTGAGGAGCACGCTAGAAGCGGGTGGGAAGACGGCGCGCATGTGCGATGCATGCGGATCTTGCAAGAGCTAGCAAACTTCTGTTGCTAGGAAGATTTTCCGATCCTGGGGCTGCCGTGGACGTCACCCATCAGTGAGAACAATCAGCCTGCTGTCCTCGGAGAATACCTGCTACAGGTTAGTAACCTCGCTTTTTCTGCATGTGCGACCTAAGTTGAAGAATTCAGTCAGTGTGTAGTTTCCATGAAGTAAATGGTAGCAGTCTGGATTGTTGAATTTTCCCAATTGAGGGTGCTTTGGTGTTTTTGGACTTGGTGTACTATAAACAGTGTTGCCTTTGCATAAATGATAGTTATGATATGTGGCCATCTCTGGGAAAAGCTGACTAAATTCACCAGAAACAAAACCAACCAAACATACAAAAAAAACAAAAAGAAAAAGGTTTTAATGAATTATGTTACAGCGCACAATTTGTAATACTGCAGTCCAGACACCATCCTTTTATGGGAGAAAAAAAAGTTACCGAAGTTAAAACATGTAACTTTTGCAGGCAGCTTATGGATCCATCAAATGAAAAATCATCCATTCTCAACATTTTGAATCTGCTGCTTTAGTCACCTTTTCCCAGAGATGGTTACGTATAATTTTGCTATATAGACAGTTAGTGTTTTTGTTAGGGTTTTCTTTTCCATCTGAGTGTCTGGAAAAGGAAGCAAAGTGTTGCTGTTGAGGTAACACCACAGATTAATTTATTTTATTTGTACCTTTCTCCTCCACTGCCAACTCCAGACTCTGTTCCTTTTATCTTGCTGCACCATATGCCTGGCATAGACTTCCTAAGTCAGTACGTCGTGCTCCATTTGTGGCCGTCTTCATATCTAGGCTAAAAGCCCACCTCTTTGAGGCTGCTTTTAACTCCTAACCCCTATTCACTTGCTCAGTACCTATGTCTGTTTTATCATCCCCACCTTAATTCCCTTATTTATCCTGTTTGTCCTGATTAGACTGTAAGCTCTGTCGAGCAGGGACTGTCTCTGGTCCAGTGTACAGCGCTGCATATGTCTAGTAGTGCTATAGAAATAAGTAGTAGTACATTGAAATCTGTAGCAGAGAATGTGTGCAATTGCCACTCAACCAGATGCAAACAAGCAGGTCCAGACCAAACTGTGTGCAGTGGATGTCTCCTTGCTGGCAGAAGTAACATAGTAGATGACGGCAGAAAAAGACCTGCACGGTCCATCCAGTCTGCCCAACAAGATAAACTCATATGTGTTAGTTTTTTGTGTATACCTTACCTTAATTTGTACCTGTCTTTTTCAGGGCACAGACCGTATAAGTCCGCCCAGTACTATCCCCGCCTCCCAACCACCAGCCCCGCCTCCCACCATCGGCTCTGGCACAGACCGTATAAGTCTACCCAGCAGTATCCCCGCCTCCCAACCACCAGCCCTGGCACAGACCGTATAAGTCTGCCCAGCACTAGCCCCGCCTCCCAACCGTCTCTGCCACCCATTCAAGGCTAAGCTCCTGAGGATTCCTTCCTTCTGAACAGGATTCCTTTATGTTTATCCCACGCATGTTTGAATTCCGTTACCGTTTTCCTCTCCACCACCTCCCGTGGGAGGGCATTCCAAGCATTCACCACCCTCTCCGTGAAAAAATACTTCCTGACATTTTTCTTAAGTCTGCCCCCCTTCAATCTCATTTCATGCCCTCTCGTTCTATCGCCTTCCCATCTCCGGAAAAGGTTCGTTTGCGGATTAATACCTTTCAAATATTTGAACGTCTGTATCATATCACCCCTGTTTCTCCTTTCCTCCAGGGTATACATGTCCAGGTCAGCAAGTCTCTCCTCATATGTCTTGTAACGTAAATCCCATACCATCCTCGTAGGTTTTCTTTGCACCGCTTCAATTCTTTTTACATCCTTAGCAAGATACGGCCTCCAAAACTGAACACAGTACTCCAGGTGGGGCCTCACCAACGACTTGTACAGGGGCATCAACACCTCTTTTCTTCTGCTGGTCAAGCCTCTCCCTATACAGCCTAGCAACCTTCTAGCTACGGCCACCGCCTTGTCACACTGTTTCGTCGCCTTCAGATCCTCAGATACTATCACCCCAAGATCCCTCTCCCCGTCCGTACCTAGCAGACTCTCCCCGCCTAACACATACGCCTCCCGTGGATTTCTGCTCTCTAAGTGCATCACTTTGCATTTCTTTGCATTGAATTTTAATTGCCAAACCTTAGACCATTCTTCTGGCTTTTTCAGATCCTTTTTCATATTTTCCACTCCCTCCGGGGTGTCCACTGTGTTACAAATCTTAGTATCATCCGCAAATAGGCAAACTTTACCTTCTAACCCTTCGGCAATGTCACTCACAAATATATTGAACAGAATCGGCCCCAGCACCGATCCCTGAGGCACTCCACTACTCACCTTTCCCTCCTCCGAGCGAACTCCATTCACCACCACCCTCTGACGCCTGTCCGTCAACCAGTTCCTAATCCAGTTCACCACTTTAGGTCCCATCTTCAGCCCATCCAGTTTATTTAAGAGCCTCCTGTGGGGAACCGTGACAAAAGCCTTACTGAAATCTAAGTAGATTACGTCTATAGCACGTCCATGGTTCAATTCTCCGGTCACCCAATCAAAGAATTCGATGAGATTCGTTTGGCACGATTTCCCTTTGGTAAAACCATGTTGTCTCGGATCTTGCAGCTCATTTTCTTCCAGGAAATTCACTATCCTTTCCTTCAGCATCGCTTCCATTACTTTTCCAATAACCGAAGTGAGGCTTACCGGCCTGTAGTTTCCAGTTTCTTCCCTATCACCACTTTTGTGAAGAGGGACCACTTCCACCGTTCTCCAATCCCTCGGAACCTCTCCCGTTTCTAAGGATTTATTAAACAGATCTTTAAGAGGACCCGCCAGAACCTCTCTGAGCTCCCTCAATATCCTGGGGTGGATCCCATCCGGTCCCATGGCTTTGTCCACCTTTAGCTTTTCAAGTTGTTCATAGACACTCTCTTCTGTGAATGGTGCTATATCCACTCCATTCTCAAATGAACTTTTGCCAGACCATTGCGGTCCTTCTCCCGGATTTTCTTCAGTAAAAACAGAACAAAAATATCTATTTAGCAAATTTGCCTTTTCTTCATCATTATCTACATAGCGGTTTGCAGCATCTTTAGTCTCACAATTCCATTTTTAGTCACTCTCCTTTCACTAATATACCTGAAGAAATTTTGTCACCCCTCCTTACATTTCTAGCCATTTGTTCTTCCGCTTTCGCCAGACGTATCTCTCTCTTGGCTTCTTTCAGTTTCCTCCGATATTCCTCCCCGTGTTCCTCATCTTGAGTTTTTCTGTATTTCTGGAACGCCAACTCTTCAGCCTTTATTTTCTCAGCCACTTGCTTGGAGAACCATATCGGTTTCCTTTTTCTCTTGCTTTTATTTACTTTCCTTACATAAAGGTTTGTGGCCCTATTTATAGCTTCCTTCAGCCTGGACCACTGTCCTTCCACCTCTCGTACGTCCTCCCAGCCCGTCAGCTCCTTCCTTAGGTATTCCCCCATTTTGCTAAAGTCAGCACGCTTGAAATCCAGGACTTTGAGTTTTGAGTGGCCGCCCTCCTCTTCAGCCGTCATATCAAACCAAACCGTTTGATGGTCACTGCCACCCAGGTGGGCTCCCACTCGGACATTTGACACACTATCCCCATTTGTGAGCACCAGATCCAGTGTCGCTCCCTCCCTCGTGGGTTCCATGACCATTTGTCTGAGCAGAGCACTTTGGAAAGCATCCACAATCTCTCTACTTCTTTCCGATTCCGCAGACGGAACCTTCCAATCTACATCCGGCAGATTGAAATCTCCCAGCAACAGCACCTCTCTTGCTTCCCAGCTTTTGAATATCTGCGATCAGGTCTTTATCTATTCTTCCAATTGTGTCGGAGGTCTGTAGACAGCACCCACGTGGACAGAGGTTCTATCATCTCTTTTTAAGGTGATCCATATCGCTTCTTCCTTTCCCCAGGTGCCTGTCATTTCAGTTGCCGTGATATCATTTCTCACATATAGAGCTAGTCCTCCACCTTTACGCCCCTCTCTATCCTTCCTAAATAGATTATAGCCTGGTATGTTTGCATCCCATTCGTGGGAACCATTGAGCCACGTCTCTGTGATTGCAACAACGTCTTAAGTCTGCCTCCAACATCAGGGCTTGAAGATCATGAACTTTATTGCTTAGACTGCGAGCATTTGTGGTCATCGCTTTCCATCTACATTTCCTGTTATGTGCTTCAACATTTGTGATTTGGGTGTGTCTTTTCTCTTTGGGTCCCTTCATATCCATTTGTTTCAACTTCATTTGTTTCTCTTCTGCCTCAGTTCTATTATCAGGATAATCACTGTGATCATCATTCTCTTTGGGTCCTTTCATATCCTTGTGTTTCAACTTCATTTCTTTCTCTTCTGCCTCAGTTCTATTTTCAGGATCATCACTGTGCTGTAATGGAGCAAATAAATGCTGTAGGGGCAACACTTGTGAGGGCAGATGCTTGTGTGTCACATAACGAAGTCTGCCTGAGCCTACTGTGAACCATCTATTCTTAAGTGGTTTTATTCTTTGAGGCAGTGGTGAGAAGTTATGATTCTGTGCAGTCCTAGAAGCTGCTTTAAGAGCATCCAATTCCTGCTTTACTTTACTGAGCTCCTTTTTTAAACTAGATATCTGAAGGCAGATAGGACAAGACTTAAATCTCCAGATGATTGGTTTTAAAATTAAAGCACCACAATTGTTACAGAGAATAAAAGTCATCCTGTTTGGCTGAAATGGGTATGAACAGGTGTACTATGTTGGGGTGAATACTCTGTAAGATTGCCTGTGTATGATTGAGGAGCAAATTTAATGAGTTTTGTCTTGTCTATAAATGAGTGGAAAACCCTGGGGTGGGTGGGATGTGGGGAGGGTGATAGTGTTGGAGTCATTTGTCAGGGCTACAAAAGAACTGTCAACAGATGCAACACCTTCACTTCATCTAGTGATCCCAACAAACTATCAGTTGAAATGCCATCTGACAACTGCAAACTCAGACAGTCATGTGATAGCATCCTACAATCCCTTTCGCTCCTTTTGAGATCCTGTGTACTTGTACCAAGCTTTCTTGAATTCAGATACAGTTTTTGTCTCCACCACTTCTACTGGGAAGACATTCTATAAATTCACCACCATTTCCCTGAAGTAGTATTTCCTCAGGTTATTTCTGTCCCCTTTCACCTTCATCCTATGCCCCCTCATTCCAGAGTTTCCTATCAATTGAAAGAGACTCGCTTGCTGTGCATTTATGCCACAGAGGCAGTGGCGTAGCGAGAGCGGCTGCCACCCGGGGCAGTTCGCCGCTGCGCATCCCCCCCCGGGCGCATCAGCCCCCCCCCGCGCATCACCCAAGCTCCCCCCCCCCCTCCCCGAGTGCATTCTTACCTGCCGTGTGCACGCCGCTGGAGGGGTGTCGGTTCCGCTGGTTCCCTACTCCTCTTCCCCGGAACAGGAAGTAACCTGTTCCAGGGCAGAGGGAGAAGGAACAGCAGAGCTGACCCCCCTCCCCCCCACCGCGGTGTGCACCTGGAGCGGACCACTCCCACCGCCCCGCCCTTGCTACGCCACTGCACAGAGGTATTTAAATGTCTCTCTCATATTTCCCCTCTCCCACTTTTTTCCAAGTATACATATTGAGATCTTTAAGTCTGTCCCCTTTCACTTTACAATGAAGATCATCAACCATTTTAGTAGCCATCCTCTGGACTGATTCCATCCTGTTTGGATCTTTTTGAAGGTGCAGTCTCCAGAACTATACACAATATTCTAAATGAGATTTCACCAAAGTTTTATACAGGGGCATCATCACCTCCTTTTTCCTACAGGCGGTTTCTCTTCCAATGTACCAAGCTTCTTAGCTTTCACCTTCGCCTTTTCTACTTGCTTGGCCACCTTAAGATCATCACATTACGATCACACCAAGTCCTGCTCCTCTCTTGTACAAAAAAGTCTTCTCCCCCTAAACTGTACCATTTCCTCTGGGGTTTTCAGCCCAAATGCTGCATTTTTTTAGCTTAAATCTTAGCTGCCAAATTCTGGACCATTCTTCAAGTTTCACTAGGTCCTTAAGTACATAAGTACCGCAATACTGGGAAAAGACCAAGGGTCCATCGCATGCCCCCCTAGTCTTAGTATTTTTGGAAAGCGTGAACAGACGCTTCACATCCACCTGTTCCACTCCACTCATAATTTTATATACCTCTATCATGTCTCCCCTCGAGCTCAGATGTAGAATTCTGCTTGTCTTTTACTACCTACTGGCAGCAGAGGTCCCATGTGTGGTCAAAACTGACAATAGTTGCCTGTTCCCTGCTTGGAATTCCTACCACCGTCACATAATCAGAACCTTCTTTTCGGTTGCAGGATGAACAATGGAACTTAACTCTGGCTCTGTAGATGGTTTATTATTTTTACAGTTTGAAATTGTTTTCTCGCAGTCCATGTTATGTTTAAATCTGTTTTTAAGATTTCAAGATATAAACAGGAACCAACAACAGAACAAATAAGATCATCAGATTACATGAGGCAAAGTACAAATCAACATAGTATACCACAAAGGGCCTTACTCCTTACAGCCCTTCACTAAACCACCACGCCTCTGCCATTGGCAAATTTAATGATGGTTACAAATTACTAATATGTCATCAATTACGTTTTTGAATAGTAGTACTGTTGGGTGAATGTTTAATCATTTTAATTAACCTTGCACAAAACGTGACAAAACACTTGACAGAACATATTCCAGACTGAGTAGCAGGAATTTCAACCAAGTACTTGAAAAACAAACATCTCTCCCCCTCTACCCCACCCCCCAATCCCACTCTAGTCCCGCTCAGAAAACCCTTCCCTCCCCTTCCATCCCCCCTCCCCTCCTCCTCCCCCCCTCCTTCCGAGACTTGTTCAAATATTTAAAATGTAGCTCCTCCCTCTGGCGGGCAGAGTTAACCACAGGGGCTCCCAGTGTGCACGAAAAAAAGCTCCCATTATAGTATTCAAATTTCTAACTCCACATCGCTCCAATCTCATTTGCTGAATCAGTTGAGTTCTCCAGATGACCCGGGAGGGACTCTGGTCCGACAGCCAGCCATGCAAAATAGTCGAAACTCCCAAATAAGATGGCCAACAGCAGGAAGGTGTTTAAACCCTTTTGGCGGGGTCCCGGTATAGGCATGTGTTGAAAAGAGCAATAGTGGGTCTAGTACCAGAGTGCACCCCCAGATTTTATCTATATACTTGAGAACCATATCCCAAAACTGCAACACTAAAGGACACTGCCAGAACATATGACCCAGGATGCTGTTCCCTCCCCACATTTAGGGCATGTGCCATCGCACGACTCAATAAATCTAGCTGCTCTCCTTGGTTGGCACATGAGTTCGTACGAGGAAACAATAAAATTTGTCAACCCTGCGAAGCTGACAAGTCCATCTTATATAGTATACTATAGAGGCCTGATATATGCTGCAGTTATCTGACAACCTAAATCTTTCGACCAGGCTAGGACCAAGCGCGCATAGTTCAACTCCATGGTGGTATCTTTTAATTGTTGGTGGTGAAACTTCAAGGGGACCTTTTGCTGAGCTCCCAACGTATACATTTCGGTGAGCACATCAGTCACATCCTTCGTCAGATCAGTCCACTTCAATGTTGATACATAGTGTTGTAATTGAATATATGCAAACTGATGTGACCCCGGGAGACCAAACTCCTCACAAAGACTTTGAAAGGGCCGTGTCATCCATTCCTCATTGATCACCTGTGCTAAGTATTTGATCCCCTTTCGTGCCCATTGGCTAAATACACTAAACCCCTGTCCCGGAGGAAAATCTGGATTATTACTAATTGATAGCAGAGGAGTTGTTTTAGATGAGAAGTGGTGACGCTTACACACCCATCTCCAGGTGGCCCTAAGTGAATACAAAAGCGGGTGCTTCTCAAATGCTTGGGCTGGCAATCTATTACCACCGTGTAGGAGGTAACTGAAATGTGTCTCCCGAAATCTAGAGACCTCCACCGGAGTAATGGAAAAATCCAATGTTCCCCGATACCAACCAGTTTTCTCAGTCTTTGCGCTCTTTTTAGCTGTACCGCTCGGCATTGGCACCAAAATTTGTTCCATACACACTTGGGAGAGTCTGGCCGTTGGAGCAAGATCGCCAACCTGAAAATCAGCTGTTTTGATGCTAAATTACGGAGCGGGGACCCCGGAGCTCAGCTAACATACAGCCTCCACTCTCAGCGCATCACATGACCCTTCCAGTCCATGTTAATAAATATGTTCTTCTTGCATATTTATTAACAAAGTTGTGCATGTTCTCTGTTAAATTTTAACATGTTATGGGAGGCATTTTATGCTTAGTTTGAATTTGCAAGATCTTTTAAACAGCGGTTGGGTACAGGGATGGGAAAGAAAACTGTGGTGATGGTGAAGAGACAGTACCAATATGATGGGGATGGTGCAGGAACGGAACAGAATTAACTGTGGACACGGTGGGAACCAAACGGAATTGACTTGGGATGGGGACCAGATTATGTCTCCGTGTACACCTCTAGAAAGAATATAAGCATCGACATACTAGGAGAGACTGAAGGTCCATCATCCTAGTATCCTGTTTTCCCAACAGTGGCAATCCAGGTCACAAGTGCCTGGCAAGATCCCAAAAGAGTAGGGTTGGGCCGTTACCATATGGTAAACATGATTAATTGTTAACAACGTTAACTATTATTTAACGCTCCCCCCGCATTTACCTTTACAAAACCTCCTCTTCATGGAATCTCTGGCAGCAGCAGTGATTCCCACATAATGCATGTTGCTAACCTGGATAACCTTGCCTCTTGCCACAACTTCTATTTTGCAAAACGCAGCAAAGACAAAGCTTTCAAGTCAGCTGCAGGTAGTGTAGGAAAGTCGCTGCCAGAGATTCCATTAAGAGAAGGTCTGTTAAAAAAAAATCGGTCCATTAAACATGGAAAAGAGTTAATTGCTGCCGCTGCCAGAAATTCAAGAGGAGAAAGGCTGGTTTTGAAACTGGGAACTCCTGCACCAGTTATCATTGAAGAGAAGACTTTATCCAACCGGACCCCAGGTTGGGTGTTGCTATCTTTCAGGAGGCAAAACAGTACAGTAAGATCAAGGACTGAAGAAGTTCCAGTAGACCATTGAAAGTCCCACTGTACCTGTCGAAGCGCTCTCCATTTCTGTTCAAGTAGAGAGGGCTGTGATGTTATGTGGGACATGGGGAGGAAGCATAGGGAAAGAGCAGAAGTTGTTTTAGCACCATCCACCACCATCAGACAAACAGATGAGTGTTTAGCTTTGATTTATATATCTAGTTTAGCTATTGTGTTACAAATTAATTGTACTGTTGTTGAATGCTTTAGTTATTTTGCAATAACTGTTATTTGTTTGAAACTACTTTTTATTGCCCTAAATGTATGCCATGATTAACATGATTAATCGTGCAAGTCAAATTTTTAATACGCAATTAATTTCTATTAAGATTTTTTCATCACTGCCCACACCCTACAAAAGAGTAAAGAGGCTTATCCTAGAAATGAGCAGTGGATTTTTCCAAGCCCATCATAATAATGGCTTATGGACTTTTACTTCAGAAAATTTTAACCCTGCTAAGCTAACGCTTTTACCACATTATCTGGCAATCAAGTCCAGAGTTTAATGCATGTTTTATGAAAAAACATTTTCTCCGATTTGTTTCAAATTTTACTACTTGATAGCTTCATTGCATTCCCCCTAGTCCTTGTATTTTTGGAAACAGTAACACAAGGGATTCCACATCTACCCATTTCACGCCACTCAGTATTTATAAACTTTCATCATATCTCCCTCTCAGCTGTTTCTTCTCCAAACTGAAGAGCCCAAGCCACTTTAGCCTTTCCTCATAGGGAAGTCATCCCACCCCTTTATCATTTTTCCTTGCTGTTCTCTGTACGCTTTTCTAATTCCTCTGCCTTCAATGTGTGCTCACACCATGGAGCGATACAAAGGCATTTTAATAATCTCAGTTTTGTTCTCCATTCCTGTTCCTAATAATTCCTAACATTTGCTTTCTTAGCCACCACTGCACACTGAACACAACATTCAACGCATTCACCTATATGGGAATGAAGTCTGATTCTGTACAGCATTGGGAAATAATCTCAGTATCACCCTGAACTCAATTCTGTAACAAAGGAGTGAGATATTTCCTCTTAGAACTCACTGTACCCCCTTCCCTCCACATTGGTTGAGGAGTCAAGTTTAATCTTGTGAACCTTGTAATGAAAGTACTCAGCCAGAGTCTGGGAGAAGTGAAGGGGATTGAAGGTGAAGGCACTTTGAGAGTTCTGTGTGGCAAAGAGACATTGAAGGTTTGAGCCAAGCAAATTTGGCAAGTAAAAGAGCAGACTAGAAGGAGGTCAGCAAGAAATTGAAATGTATGAAGTCAGCATGGGCATGGGACTTCAGCCAAAGGCATTTCGACAGAGCGGGCACAGGAATGTAGGTAGTGTTTGCGCCTGTTACCTGCGGCCAGCGGAGTCCAATGAGGCCAGCACGTACTACGCAGACAAACCCTCTCAACTGTTATCTTTTAGAACCGGACAGCTGGATTATGGACTACTTGCACTACAACAAATAAGACAAAAAGAGAAAAAAACCCAAGAGAAGCTTCCATTGGGGGGAAAAAACACAAGTTTATTCTTTATCCAGAGATTTAGGATAAATAATAAGAAATAGTCATAGAAATAGTCTAGAATATGACAGAAATGAGAACATATATAGAAATGGAAATTACAATGGAAAGTGGGGAGCAGGACATTCTTTCAAACTCCCTGGCTTGGGAGCCAAAGAGATGTACACTGCCCAACCTCCTATCTGGCAGAGAAATATATTATATAGGGTTTTCTTTTCCCTTACAAGACAAAAGGGAGCACAAGGGGAGGGGTTGTCACACCCCCTTAGTTAGCACCTTACAGTCAGTCAGGATCTCTAGTATCAATAAAATACACAGCATCTGTTTACATCTCCTTTGAAGATGCAGTGAGTTAAAAACTGCTTCCCCTCAGACGTGCTACATCTCTCCGTCAGCTCAGACCCTGCGTCCATGTCATAATATAGCAGGGAAATACAGCGTTTGATCCAATTGCTCTAGGCAGAGAAGAAGTCTTCTGCAAGTGTTATTTCCCTCACTGTTACAAGATAAGTCAATCTCATTTGCTTTGAAATAGCCCCCACACAAAAGATCTGGGAAAGACTTCCGTCTGTAGTATTCCCTGAGGCCTGATCTTGCTCAATGAGAGAGATATTGTGGGCAATCAGGTTTAATCACCTGACTTGGCAAGAGGGGGGAGGTAGAGAGTGAAGTGACTTGCTATTCCAGCAAGCTTTTTCCCTGTTTTTGGAAAGAGAAAAACCTCCATTTCTCCCTGTCCAAATATGAGGAATTTATTCTGTTTATTAAATAATTGGAGGCCTTCCACCTCCTACAACAGTAGCGGATTCTAGCCAAGGCTGGGGTTTGGTATGCTTTACAGAACGGGGTATGGGAGGAGCGAGAGTATCCAGAGTAGAGAATAGTATTATAGGAAGAGAGAGCTTCATTGATAGACTTGGATAACATAGTGGTTGAGAAGAGATTTGAAACACTGGAGGACAGAGTAGAAGGGTCAATAGCCTGAAGATTCCTAACTGTATGGACAGTACTGGGGAGGAGGGTGTTTAAGTGGTGAAAGTTATCAGATGATGGTCAGAGAGGGGAAGAAACTGAAGAGTGAACCTTTTTGAGAAGAAGATAATATCAAGATAGTGACCATTCTGGTGAGTGGGGGTAGTGGAGCACAGTTGAAGATTGAAAGAGGATGTTAAAGCAAGAAACTGAGAAGCAAGAGTCAGAGGGTTCATTAGCATGAATGTTAAAAATCCCCAAGAATGAGGGAAGGAGATGAAGGTTCAAGAAAGAAGGAAAGCCAGGCATCAAAGTCAGTGAGAAAGGAAGAAAGGGACTTATCAGGGGGTCGATAAGTGACTGCTACTCGGAGAGGCAGAGGAGTGAATAGATGGATGGAGTGGACTTCGATGGAAGAAAAACAGTGAGACTGAGGTGGAAGAAGAGGTTGAAATCCACAAGAGGGTGAAATTAGTAGCCTGACACCACCTCTGCGGCCAACCGAGCGAGGAGTATGGGAGAAAAGATAACTTCCATGGCATAGGGCCGTGACTGAAGCAGAGTCTTCAGGGTAAAGCCAAGTTTCAGTTAGGGCAAGCAGATGGAGAATATGAGAGATAAAGAGATCATGGATGTAGGAAAGTTTGTTACAGACAGAGCGGGCATTCCACAGAGTGCAAGAGAAAGGCATGGAAGAAAGGGGGAGGAGAGGAACAGAAATTAGATTGGAGGTATCACAGTGTGACCTGCACAAATAGGATGAGAACTGATGTGGAGGACCAGGATTGGGATTAATGTCCCCAGCAGAGAGCAGGAGAAGGAGCAAGAGAGTACGGAGAAGAGTAGGAGAGGTATGACAACAGCGACGAAGGCGAGGTGTACTCAGATAGAAAGGAGATGGATGAATGGAAGGAAGGAAATGCTGAAGGTGAGAGCTGAGAAAAAGGAAGAGGAAAAAGAGATGGTGAGTAATGATTATACAGAGGTGGACAATGTGTTCCTGCAGGTGCACAGTGGTTCAGATGGAGAAACAGATTAGGAAGGGACAGTACCAAGAAGAAAAAGTGTACTGGAGCCATAAGCAGTAAATGGGAGAAAAATAAGTGTAAAGAGAAATGATGTTGCACGGCACCTAGGAGCGGAGGCCCAGAGTGGATCGGAGTGGACTTGGGAATCACCCCTGAGAAGGCTGTAAAGGATATGCAGATGAGCTGCAAGTCCTCCACAGCACCTGAAAGGCAGCCGGTGGTAGAGCTGGGCACCTCTCAGCCGAGGAAAGGCTTACCAGGGGTTAGGCCGAAGCCAGCATTCCTCCCCCTGAGGGTCGCCTGATCCATTCAAATGTGTTCAAATCCATTCAAATCTGTTCCACCAGGGAAGAAGGGAATGGATTCTTTTCCAGGTAGCCTCTTATGCTGAGGAAGACAGGGAGATGCATCCTCATCCTAGATTCAAAGTCCTGAACAAATTCCTGGTCAAAGAAAAATTCAGTTGTGTTCCTGGGCACCTTTCTCCCAGGATTCAGAAACAAGATTGTCTATGCTCTCTGGACTTAAAAGGAAGCCTAAAAAGCATATATCTGATACTTCCAGATCACAGGAGGTATCTCAGATTTTGGGTAGAAACACGTCACTTCTAGTAACTGCACTCCATGTTGTCCTCGTGTCATCTTCCAGGGCTTTTCACAAATGTCTAGCGATAGTCATAGGGTCGCGATTCAGACTGGGATTCATATGTTTCCCTACCTGGACGATTGACTGGTGAAAACCACAACAAAGGACGATATTCCAGATTTATGCGGAGAACTATTGGGCGCTACAGCTATTAGGGTTTTGTTTCAAACTACCCCAAGTCCCACCTGCTCCCTGTACAGCAATTGGAATTCATGGAGCCCTGATTAGATTCAAGACAGGTAGGGGCTTTTTCTCCCAGTGCTAAGAGTGAACACTGTGGTCCCTCTCACCACTCAGTTCTGTGCCAGCCAGCAGGTCACGGCTCATCAGATGTTGAGGTTACTAGGCCACATGCCTGTACCATGCTGTGCTCCCTTCACATGAGAACCATCCAGTGGACCCAAGAAGCTTTGGGGAACCTAGTGGATGTCATCCAAGTAACACGAGTTGGTTCAATCCCTCCTCCTGTGGACGATTTGATCCAATTTGACCATAGGACTGGCATTCCAAATTCTCAGCCCCAGAAGTTGCTTGACGATGGATGCATCCCGTTAGATGGGCTTCACACTCAAGTTGCTTGATCAGCTCTGGAGACATTCATGTCAACCTTCTGGAGCTCCGGGCAATCTGGAACGCTCTAAAGGCTTTCAGAGATTGGCTGTTCAACCAAATTGTGTTCATTCAAACACAATAAGGTGTGTGTGTTTGTGGGGGGGGGGGGGGGGTATGGGATACCCCCTCTGTGTCAGTGGCTGTCCAGATGTGACAGTGGGCTGTCTGGAATTGGATAGTTCCCAGAGCCATGTACCCGGCAGGAAAATCCAAAGGCCTGGTCGACAGACTGAGCAAGGTTATGCAACCTCACTAGTATCACTCAGAATGGTGGACCTCTTTGTCACTTCCTTACAACCACACAGTCCTTCACTACTGCTCAGTCTCAGAACACATTGACAGGACTATTATCAGATGCTTTCCTCCTCCAGTGTGGGAAATGCTTCTGTTTTTGAGTACTTCCTATTTGTCTGATTGAGGAAGACTTTGCTGAAACTTGGTCAAGACCGGGGACTATGATCTTGATTGCCTGGTATGGCCAATGTGGATCTGGTCTCTCTTCTTCTGGAGTTACTCTCTGAAGAACCTGGAGTGTTTCCCGACCCTCATAACGTAAAACGAGGGGATCTCTTCTACATCCCAGGCTCCAGTCTCTGGCCATCAGGGCCTGGATGTTGAGAGCTTTGAATTTGCTTCCTGGTATCTTCCTGAGGGTGTCTTCAAGTTTTGCTGGCTTCCAGGAAAGTTTCCATTATGAGGTGTTACTCTTTCAAATGGAGGAGGTTTGCCGTCTGGGTGTGAGGGCAAGATCCTCTCTTGCCCCACACAGTCCTTGCTTGAATACCTTCTACACCTCTCCGCGTCTGGTCTCTTGCCCAACTCTGTAAGGGTTCACCTCATTGCAGTTAGTGCTTACCATTGCCATTGCCATGTAGAAGGCAAGCCCATCTGTGGACATCCTCTAGTTCACTTTAGGTTTGTTTTTGACAAAGCCCCCTGCCAAACCTCTCCCTATGTCATGGGACCTCAGCGTCATCGTACTAGCTCATAAAGCTCCTTTTCAGCCACTTGATTCCTGTCCACTGAAAGTTCAATCTAAATTAATGCGTCATCCTTCCAACATTTTTTCCCAAACCTCATGCTCATCCTGCTGAAAGCGCACTGTACACTTTAGACTGTAAGCGAGCATTTAATTTTTACCTGGAGCAGACTAGGTCCTATCGATGGGTCTAGTAATGCAGAATTTCCAGTTGACTGCAGATTGCTTATCTTTTACTTAACACTTAAGGGAAGTTTGAAAATTAGTTCGTGGGTGTCTCCCCGTGATGTGCTAAAGGTTCCAGTAAGGAATCCGTAATGTTAAATTACACAAATGGGAACCTCAAAGCTCCAGATAGGGAAATACTAACGTATTGAAAAAACCACTATCAACTTAGGAGTAAGTTAATATCACTGGTTCCAGTAAGGAGAAAAAAGAAATGCAAAAACTCACTATACGTGAGGAAAACGAAGATTTAAAAAAACTCTTTTCCTCCTAACTTATCACCTGATGAGAGACACCTTACACCAAATTAATGAAGTGGGAAACACCTGCTACAGACTGTAACCGACTCAAATGGAATCACTAAATGCAGGGACATCCGCCCGTTCAAACACTAATGCAAACTTACACTATCAATGAACCCCAGGGCCACTTAACATCAATCCTAAAATCCAAAAGTACTTAACTAAAGGCTGAGGTGGATGTGGAGATAAAGCTGGATCGGAGTGGTGTACCGGCAATCCTTGTAGCTTGTTTACTACAGCCTACAACTCATTCACTCTGAGTCCTTCAATATTTATTGATTAAGTTTGAAATTCCCTGCTTCATTATAGAGTTTCTCTATTATCTTTTACTTATGCACAAGCAGGGCTGACTGTAGAGGGTCATGTCAAGGCTCACAATGTCGGAGCCATGGCAGCGTCGGTAGCCCACTTGAGATCAGCCTCTGCTGAAGAGATTTGCAAGGCTGCAATTTTGGACTTCAGTCCACACATTCACATCACACTGTTGCCTTGAGCAAGATACCCAGCGCAACAGTTGGTTTGGACAGACAGTTCTGTAGAATTTGTTTGGTGTCTAGAATCCAACTCCACCTTTCTAGGCCTATTTTATTCTGTTTTTGGCTGTACTCTCACAGCCATTATATATATAGTTTCAGGTTAATTGACCCTTTTGAACTTGCCGTGGCAAGCTCCTATTATCCTACTGTTAATTTCCATGAACCTGGTAACCAGGGATTCCCACATGTGAGAATCAGCTGGCCTGCAAGTTCCCATTATCCTACTGTTAATGCCCATGATCTGGTAACCAGGGATTCCCACAAGTGAGAATCAACTGGTTTGTTTGTCCTTGGAGAAAGTGAACATACTTACCTGTCGCAGTTATTCTCTGAGGACAGCAGGCCATTAATTCTCTCATATTCTCCCACCTCCCATGGAGTTGTCCCAAGTAGCTAAATTACTGTACTGATTGTCCCAAGGTGGGTGTGAAGGCACCTGTGCATGCACGATTGGAGCACTGCTGCGTGAACTCTTAAACCTGTAATACTCTGGGCAGCATATCCACACTGGGCACTGTGGATGACGTCACCCACATGTAAGAATTAATAGCCGCCTATGCTCGGAGAATATCTGCTACAAGTAAGTGCCTTTGCTTTATTATGGGATGTAATATGACATTTTTCAAGGAAATGTTTGAATTTATTTCCAGAGTGCTTTGATATAGATATACTTTTGGCATTGAAGGGCTGTATTTGTGCTGCTAGATCTACTGTCGCTGCAGCTTGAAAGGATCCTAGCTGCTTATTATCCACCAGATGGCACCATAGACTTAAATATGTAATGTTGATGGAAAAGCTAACAGCTATTCAGTGATATAGACTACAATATATTCTCATCCCGCATCTGCAGACTTGATTACAGATTTCCTTTGATTCTATTTAAGTTGGAAATTAGGGTGGGATAGGAAGTGGAAGGGGGGGGGGGTGATTAGGAATGGGGGGAGGAGAAACGGGTGTTTTCTTATTTCTTTTATGTATGGTATTTTGTTAAAAAATTTTCAGTCCCCCCCCCCCCCCCCCCCCCCCCAAAAAAAAAATCTCACGGATGATCTAGATTACACTTTTCTCAATCTTCCCTCCAACTTCCCATTTTCTCAATCTTCCCTCCAACTTCCTCATACTTTATTTATTTTTATTTATTTGTTACATTTATATCCCATATTTTCCCACCTATTTGTAGGCTCAATGTGGCTTGGCCTATAATTACAGATATTGTTGCCATCACAGAAAGAGGAAAGAACCTTTAAACAAAACCCTTTCAATTATCCAATATAATCTTACCACCCCAGTTGCCCTAAGGAGCTCTCAAAGAAGTTCCATACTCACAGTTCTTTGCCAGCACAACTGTGTCGGCATGCCCTCTATGGTGCATGGTAATTCTATCCTGAGGTCCTGTTAGTTATACTCACACACCCAATGATGTGTATTGAAGGGAATAATGATGAGTATTATTCCCTGCAACCAGGGTATCTGCATTCTTTGACTTTTCCTTATACCCCGTCTAGGGTTCTAAGATCTTTCCAGGATGACAGATTGGTGGTTCTGGATGTATAGAGGAGTAGGTTAAGTTCCTCCAGAGCTTTAGTGTTTTTCTGTCTGGTTCCCTTTTTGTGGAATCATCTTCCAAATTATATTTGTTTTGAACAGAATTTTTAAAGATCTAAAGTCATATTGAAAACTTTTTATTATTTAAAAAAGCTTTTAATTTGTATATTGTGAAGGATCATTGCACTAGGGTCTGTGATGCTGGTAATTCTCTGCTAGGAGAATGTTTTACTTACTGTTTGCTGGTATGTATGGGTAAGGCTTTCCTGTCAAGATTGTCATTTTTTTACTTTTTAATTTCTTTTATTGTATTGTAAATCGCTTTGGTCTTCTAAAGTTAAGCGGTATATAAAATTTTAATAAACACAAACATGTTGCAGTAGGCGGGCAGAAATCATCCAGGCACAGGAAACCCCGCAAATGGAAAATGGCCCAGCAATCAAATGTTCGGGACTATCGCTTCAGGCTGTGGAAAGGCAAAACAGCATATCATATGTGTTAGACAGCTGCTGCTTGTCCAGCATGAGCACCCATTAGTTATGCAGCCAATGATGTCACAGTGGACAGGGCAGAGATCGGGTATGGGAAACCCCAGCAGATGAAAAATAGGCACAGCTGTCTGTTCTGGGCTGCTGCTGTAAGGCTGTGGGAAGGTGTATCAGATGTCACAGAGGCATCTTGATAATTGCATCCAAAATCTAGATAAGTCACCATGAGAGTGTTAGTTGAGTCCCTGGTTCATGTAAATTAGTATTGAGTTTCATCATAGTTGTGTGAGGCATTGTAATGTGGCAAACTGCGGAAGAAGGGATTAAATTGCATACCAGAACAAACATCATACAGTACGAGAGGGCAAATAGACCCAAAAGTATTCTGGCAACAGATATACGACAACGAATGGACAGCACGAACGGACTCCATACATTGCCTCAAGAAGCATATTAAATGAAATAGCACCATTAAAGAGAAGAGTATGAAGAAGAAAAAAACTTGATACCATGGTTTAACGACGACTTAAAAAAACTCAAAACACAATCCAGGAAACTTGAACGAGCATGGAAAAAGAGGAAAGATGAACATACACTCAATGCATGGAAACAAATACATAGAAAAAACAAATATGCAATAAGACAAACCAAAAGGTATTACTACAAAACTAAAATAGGACCGGATTACAAAGACATGAAGAAACTATTTCAACTCGTAAATAAGCTATTAGACACCAATCCAATCACCAAAACCAACTCAAGACATCCCACCCGCTGACAAACTTACTAATTACTTTAATGAAAAAATAACAAAATTACGTAGTACACTTCCTTAGCACAACACCGACATTGAAAACTTCATTAATGATCTGGACCAAACCCCTGATGTATGCCCAGCTGACTGAACCTGGATAACATTTACCCCCCTCACCACTGAATCAGTTACACAAGCAACCCACAGGTTCTCCATGGACAGTGTGATCATCTAGCCACACAACTGAAGTGACGTCAGGGTGACATTACCGACCCGGGCTTCCAATAGCACAGAAAGCTCTGAGAGCTCTCTGCGCATGTACGAACATTCTCACCCGTACCATAGTATAAATAGTGGAACCCCCCCCCCCCCCCCCCCCCCCGTCAAACCAGTTTTATTTTGTCCGCGATTCAGTTACGACCCGCTGTGCTTCTTTCTTTCTTTATTTGTAGCATTTATACCCCGCTCTTTCCCGCTTGATAACAGGTTCAGTGCGGCTTACAATGTATGGGTTACAAAGTATCACAGAGATAACACAATTGAATAGAGTAGGACAAGAGGAAGAGGATGTGGGGGGGGGGGGGAGGATTGAGATGTGGGTAATGTTAGTGGTGTGGATTAGGTTCGTAAATTAAATGTGGGTAATGTTAGTGGTGTGGATTAGGTTTGTAAATTCAGTCGGGTCGCTTGGATAGGCTTGTTTGAAGAGGTAAGTTTTCAACAGGTTCTCCACATAATTTTAGTTGTTTTATTTACTCAGTTTTCTTATTATTTTGGCCAGAATGTCACAGAAACCAGGGTTTAAAACCTGTTCTTGTTGTTAGAGGAAGATGTCAGTTACGGACCCGCATGCTCAATGTCTCCACTGTCTGGGACAGCAGCATATACTGGCAGATTGTGCTGGACTGTCAGAAGATGTCTGACAAATCCTTGCAGATTCGTTTATTAAAATTACAGGATCTCTCAAGATCTACCTCTGCCTCTGACATTTCGGCATCGACAAAAAAGAAGGCAAAGACTAAGTACATAGTCAAGCCGGAACAGGTATCAGCTGTTTCTCTGATGTGTCTGCAGATTCTGTATTCCCTCCTGCTGCTATGCCCGGGGGACAGGATCAGGGTATTCCCGATAAACAGTCAAAATTGGATGCTTCTGTGAGCTCCAATAGTACTGCAGGGACCCAGCAGAGTAATCGGCAAGAAAGACAACCTCTGTCAGCTCCGCTTCAACAGTTGGAGTCAATAATATCGATTCCAAGTGATCTGTCGACGCCAAGACGGCATCAGCTGAGTAACAGCTCGATTTCGTCGACTTCCTCTACTTCTAGAAGCTGTTCTCCTTTTCCTAAGAGAAGAAAGAGATTTCACTGTTCTTCAATCTCTAGAAACAGTGCATCTGTTTCATATCAAACATATAAATGACAAGTGACCGACTCACCCGCAAATGCGCAGTAGGGAGCATGTCCTGAATGTTCTGCGCATGCGTTTAACCTCCTCTCGCGTGGCGTTAAGATTAACAACAACAAAAACCAATATGAAGCTGGGCGGAGCACCAGCGACGAGCTCAGCAATGTTATCCAATGCACAGAAGCGCAACGTCAATGGGCGGAGCCGCTACGGCGAATTAGAGAACTAAAACCAATGGGCAGAGGCGTAATGATCGTGGGCGGAGCAACTGCGGCAACTTGCACTAACATAAGCAATGGGCAGAAGCGCTAACATACAGGGAGGAGCCAAGAATGATGAAAACCAATGGACAGAGGTGCAACGATCGTGGGAGGAGCAACAGGGAGGAGCCAAGAATGATGAAAACCAATGGGCAGAGGCACAACGATTGTGGGAGGAGCAACAGGGAGGAGCCAAGAATGATGAAAACCAATGGGCAGAGGCGCTAAAATCCGGGGAGGAGCCAAAGCGGAGACCTGAACGACGAGAAACTAAGGAAGGAAAGAAGAGAACCACGATGTGCAAGGACACAGCAGGAACGGTGACATGGGCGAGGCAAAACAAAGAACAGCAGCAGAAAACAAAAAGAGATCCAAAAATGTTATCGGCCACACAGAAAAAGGTAAGGAGGTGCATTCACATGCAACACACACACACACACACACGCTGGAGCCCTGCTTTTCTGCCTGAAGCAAAGGCATAGCTGTCCCACCCCTTTGGCTCATTGAACAGTGGGAGTCAGCAGAAGGGGCAGAACAACAACAACATGTATGCGGGGGGGGGGGGGGGGGGGGGGGGGGGGAGAAAACCGGCACGCGATTGCAAAAGGACCTGACATTCAAAAAGCTCTAACAACTGCCTAACACAATGAACCTCCACTGAGACCGGGAGTCATAACAGCTCACTAGCACTCTCTCTCACTCTCACACACACACACACACACACACTGAGAAGAAGGGGTGGGGGCAGACAAATGAAAAACACACCCTGATTTCCTACTTAAAAAAAAAAAAACAAAGGAGCAACTAACACTCCACTCTGACAGGGAGAACTAGCTGCACACTCTCACACTCACTGTCAATTTTCTACAGAAACACACTTCCTCACTCACTCTCACACACACACAGACACACACACACACAGTGTTATAAGAAGGGGTGGGGTAAGGCAAAAAAAACCAAACCATTTGCCACTTTAAAAAAATGGATATAAGGAGGCACTGACCACCACCACTGTGACAGCTCACTCTCATGCTCTCTGTCTCTTTCCCAGAGAGAAACACTTTCTCTCTCACTCACTCTCTCACCCAAACACACACACACACACACACACAATATCAAACATATAAACGGCAAGTGACCGTACTCACTTGCAAATGCGCAGTACAGACTTCCCTCTCTGTCCTGCTCTCGCGTCAAGACGTCATGACGTCAGAGGGCGGAACAGAGAGGGAAATGGAGTCGAATTGTTGGACGCTGCCGCCTGGAAAGGAACATTGCGCGAAACAACCTCCCCCCCTCCCGCCGCCGCCCCCGCCCCCCCCTCCACTGACCTGACAGCGCCTCTCACCTCCGTGTGGAAGCACTGCAAGCAGCAGCAGAGTGCAGGGGGCCCGGCACAGAGGGGGGAGGGAGCGGCGGCAATGAGGGTAGCTGGACATGGGAGGAGGGCAGGGGGGGAGGCCATGGTTGCTGGACTTGGGGTGAGAGCAGGGCACAGAGGAGGGTTGCTGGACATGGGGGGAGGGGGGAGGCCAAGGGAAAGAGGAGGATCGCTGGATATGGGGGGGGGGGGGGGATCGGTGGACAGGGTGAGGCCAGGGGAGAGAGGAGGGCTGCAATACTCGCCCGTTTTTACGGGCTTAACGGCTAGTAATAAGAGAGGGCATCAGAGTCCTCATAAGAGTACTCGATGCCGTGGATGCAGATCTTCTTGTAGCAGTTACTCGAGATTGCGACGCCCAACAGTGTTTCCTGAGGCACCTTTGGATACTAGCTCTACTTCTCTTCAACCAGTTCCTGTGCCTTCAGTTTCAGCTGAGACTTCAGTCTCTTCAGGTTTTTTTCCAATTAATGGCTCAGTTCTTAAAACAGCATATGCCAGCTGCACCAGATTCTTCAATGTCTCTTAAGGAGGGGCAATCCTTGACTAATCAGCAGACTTCTCTCAGATCCCATTGCACTGCTCCTTCATCTAGAAAGAGAAAGTGGCCAATCTCTCATTCTTCTTCTTCACTGGTGGAATCGCGGTCCAGGGAAGATGCTAGATCCTACTCCAGAGCCTCTTCTCCTGGCTCTCCTAGTTCCATGGACAAAAGGTTTAGCTTTACAGATTTACATGATGATCTTCCTCACAAGGAATCTGCAAAGGATGTTTGTGCATATCCTCAATTCCTCATTAGAATGGCCAGGGCACTTCAGTTACCACATACCTCTCACTTGCCGTCTGCAGAGCAGCAGAAAAGGTCAGTTTTGAAATATCTTTCTAATGACAAGGAAACAGTAGTTATTCCAATTGACAATGTATTGCAGGAACATCATAAAGCAGATTTGGTCTACCCCATTTACTGTTCGAGCTACAAATCGACAGTTAGATGATAAATATAGAGTCCAATCTCTTTTGGGTCATGGTCTCCACCAACTTCCACATCAGTCTGTGGTAGCGAAATCAGCCATGAGAAAGCATAAGACAGGGAAGGAGAGCACGTCTACCCACCAAATAAAGACTTAAAGTGTATGGATCTTCTAGGAAAGAAACCCTATCAGAATATGATGTTCAGGCTAGGATAGCAGTTCATTCCTTCCACTATGTTCAATACTTATACACTGTGATGGATAAGATTGCTAAATTACAGGACATGTCAGATCCAACCTCTCTTGATTCGCTGCCGTCTATAATGCAGGACCTAGAACTTTGTTCCCAATTTATGATTCGTGCAGCATTTGACAATTATGAGACAGCAGTGCGAGGTTCAGCAATTGCCATCTCCACTAGACGTATGGCTTGGCTCCGTTCTTCAGCTTTAGCTGATGATTTATTGGAAAAGGTAGCAGACCTCCCTTGTGTAGGAGATAGCCTGTTTGGTCCCAAGGTGGCAGAGATGATTACCTCGATCAAAGATGAGTGCATGACGCTGGACACTTTGGAAGATGATCACTCAAAAAGCTCAAGGGCTGTGTATAAACGCCTGCCATATTTTCAATCTAAATCACGTTTTCAAGGAAGGAGACTTTACTCTTCTCAGAAGTCTGCTTACTTTAATAGGCAACATAGACAAAGACAATATGTCCCATCTAAATTTTCTCATAACAAGAAACAGGTGTGCAGTAGCACTATCCAACAACAAAAGACAAATCTCAGTTTTTGACGAACAGGATCACCTCAGTCTTCCAGTAGGAGGGCGTTTGTCTTGCTACAGCAAAGTCTGGAAAACTGTAACAACAGATTCATGGGTGCTGCAAGTGATACAAAAGGGATATTGAATAAATTTTCTCTCTTATCCACCATCCAATCCTCCGAGGAGGTCTGCGACATCAAATTCACAAGCTCTTTTCCTACACGCAGAAGTCCACAGATTGCTTCAGGCTCAAGCTATAGAGCTAGTACCACAGGAGCAGATGGGGACCGGTTTTTATTCCAAGTATTTCCTAATACCGAAGAAACTAGGAGGGTTTCGAGCCATCTTAGATCTCAGACTCCTCAACAAATTTATCAGAAAGGAACGATTCCGCATGTGTACTCTCGCAAACATCCTTCCATTTCTGCACAGGGAGCTTTGTTAGCGTCGTTGGACCTCAGAGACGCATAGCTCCACATCCCCATACACCCTCATGTCGGTACCTTCGATTTACACTACAAAGCATTCATTATCAATACAAAGTTCTCCCGTTCGGCCTCACATCAGCACCCAGGGTATTTACCAAGAGTGTAAATGTGGTCATAGCCTATCTTTGTCAGCAGGGTTGCATTATTTTTCCATACCTGGACGATTGGCTCATTGTAGACTCCACTCAGCAGATCGTTCTCCAGACATTGCACAAGACAATCCTCACTTCCCTCGGATTTCTAATAAATTACGAAAAGTCACTTTTGCAGCCGACACAGAGTTTGGAATTCATAGGAGCGTGTCTCATTACACCCATTGCCTTGGCACGCCTACCTTCATCCAGAATACAGACTGTAATCCAACTGGTTCAGAGTTTGTTAAGCTCTCAAATAACCACAGCCAGAACTGTCTTAGTACTGTTGGGTCACATGGCTGCGACTGTCCGTGTTATACCACAAGCACGGTTAAGAATGCGTCCTCTTCAGTGGTGTTTGAAAGATCATTAGTCTCAATATCACCAGCCGCTATCCACCAAGATAACTCTGCAAAAATACATCAAATTCCAATTAACATGGTGGATGCATCTACCTCACCTGGCAGAGGGATCACCTTTTCAGACTCCAAAGCTGACAATATTAGTGACAACAGATGCCTCCAAGAAGGGCTGGGGCGCACATTGTCAGAATCAATCAACCCAAGGGATCTGGTCGCAGGACGAGCAGGCCTGCAGTATCAATCTTCTGGAACTCAGAGCAATCCGTCTATCAGTGCTAGCATTCGCTCACATCCTGCACAGTCAAAATATTGAGATCCAGGCAGACAATCAAGTGGCAATGTATTGTCAACAAACAAGGGGGAAGCGGATCCCGATCCTTATGTCAGGAAGCGAGCCAACTCTGGTATTTAGTTCTACAGATGGGATCAGATATAACAGCCACTTACATTCCAGGACATTTAAATTGTCTAGCAGATTCACTCAGCCGCAAACTAAAGCCGCACGAATGGTCTTTGAAGACCATAATTACTCAACAGTTATTCCACAAGTGGAGTTACCCTGTAATAAACCTATTTGTGTCCCCTCTCAACAGGAAGTGCCACAGATATTGCTCAAAGTGGCCCAGTCACAACAGGATAGCATCCGATTCATTCTCCATCAATTGGGACCAAGGACTGATATATACCTATCCGCCCATTCCTCTCATAGCAAGGACGTTGCAAAAAGTGATCACAGACTCAGCTCGCATGATCCTGATTGCTCCTCACTGGCCAAGACAGTGTTGGTTCCCAATACTTCTGTTAATTTTGCAGGACGCACCAGTCATTTTACCCATAGTGCCAGATCTAATTACTCAGAACAATGGCACACTTCATCATCCAAACCTTCATTCCTTGAAACTTACAGCATGGCTCATTCAAAAACTGTGACCAATTCTAGACTACTTTCGACACAAGTTCTACAAATACTGCAAGCAGCATGTAAAGAATCGACCAGATGTTCATATGCTTCTAAATGGCACTGTTTTGAACTATGGTGCACAAGCAATTCCCAACATCCATATAGTTGTTCTATTTCTACTGTTCTGGACTATTTATTGCATCTTTCAGATGCAGGTTTATTATTTCCATCGGTCAAGGTCCATTTAGTGGCTTTGTCTGTTTTGCATGATCGAGTTGATGAGACCACTCTTATTCGTCACCCAGTCACCAAAAGATTTATGAAGGGCTTATTACATTCTAGACCTCCAGTAAAGACTCCAGTAACTGCATGGGATCTCAATCTTATTTTACATAATCTTATGAGTTCGCCATTTGAGCCATTGCTGACAGCTGACTTTAAATATCTCTCGTGGAAAACTTTATTTCTGATTGCCATAACCTCTGCTAGGAGGATAGGAGAGATTCAAGCATTGGTGCATTATTCTCCATATTTGCAAGTTTTACATGATAAAGTTTTGTTAAGAACACATCCAAAATTTTTACCTAAGGTTGTGTCTCCCTTCCACTTCAATCAGACCATAGTACTGCCGTCATTTCATCCTCCTCCTCACAGTTCGGATCAGGACAAATTGTTACATACTCTTGACTGTGTTCGAGCTGTTACCATATATCTGCAGAGGACAAAATTTTTGAATCATCCGTTGCAGCTTTTTCTTTCTATCTAGTCAGTACATCAACCAAAACCAGTAAAGAAATCCATTTTATCTCGCTAGATAACTGACTGCATTTCGTTGTGCTATAGACAGACTTTTCAGTCACCAAGTGTTGATGTTCCTCATGTCACTGCACACCAATTACGAGCTGTGGCAACTTCTTCAGCACTCCTTCAGCATGCTTCTCCTGTGGAGATTTGCCGAGCTGCAACTTGGACAACCATGCATACCTTTTTCAAAGCACTATTGTATTGACGATGCATCGGCAGCTGACGCTCTGTTTGGCAGATTGGTTCTGTCCTCGTCCTTGTGAGGCACCAACTCACCTCCTCCACCAACTCAGGTAACAGTTTCCTACTTTACATGTTACTTCTGTATTTAACTGTTGCCATGTTTTTGAGTCTAGCTTGGGAGTCTTCAGCTGTGTAGCTAGATGATCACACTGTCCATGGAGAAATAAAAGTTGCTTACCTGTAACGGTAGTTCTCCTTGGACAGTTAACCATCTAGCCACACAGACCCGCCCTCCCACCCTGAGTTGTTGCCAGCTGGAATATCAACTGGTTTGACCGGGGGGGGGGGGGGGGGTCCACTATTTATACTACGGTACGGGCAGGAATGTTTGTACATGCACAGAGAGCTCTGAGTTTTCTGTGCTATTGGAAGCCCAGGTCGCTAACGTCACCCTGACGTCACTTCAGCTGTGTGGCTAAGATGATCAACTGTCCAAGGAGAACTACCGTTACAGGTAAGCAACTTTTATTTTGCCAACACCCACTGTAAACTGGATACCTGCCCCAGCTATCTACTTAAATCCGCTCCTGACCGCTTCATAACAGACCTCACATCCCACCTAAACTTCATGCTACAACAAGGTCTCTTCCCTGAGGAATATGGTAACATACTACTCACCCCAATACCAAAAGACACCAAGAAAAATACAAATGATATCACAAACTACCGCCCAGTTGCATCCATCCTAATAGTCAAAATGACAAGAGAGCCTGGTGACCAAACAGCTCACTGACTGCATGGACAAATTCTCAATACTACACGACTCACAATCAGGATTCCGTTCCCACCATAGTACTGAAACTGTCCTAGTCACTCTCCTGGTCAAATTCAAGCAGGAAATAGCTACAGGTAAAAGCATATGTCTTCTCCAATTAGCGCATTTGACATGGTAAACCACAATATACTAATAAGACTCCTTGCCCACTTCGGGATTGATGGTGATATACTCAATTGGATCAAGGGTTTTCTAACCTCCAGAACATACCAAGTTAAATCAAATACAAACATATCATCACCGTGGAAAGCAGTCTGCGGAGTACCTCAAGGATCAACACTGTCACCAACACTCTTCAACATACTGATGATCCCACTGGCAAAGGCCTTATCCAATCAAGGCCTCAACCCGTTCATCTATGCAGATGTTACAATATACATTCCCTTCAGACATGACTTGTCAGAAATAACCAATGAAATCAAAGCAGGTCTGAATACCATGGACTCATGGGCAAACTCATTCCAACTGAAATTGAACACTAAAAAACACATTGCCTCATCCTCTCATCTCAACACAACAAGAACAAACCCACAACCATAACCACCCCAGAACAAACCCTCCCTATCTCAGATAGCCTCAAAATACTGGGTGTCACACTTGACCGCAACCTCACTCTTGAGAGCCAAATAAACTCCGCAACAAAGAATATGTTCTACTCAGTGTGGAAACTTACACGCGTAAAACCTTTCTTCCTGAGGGAAACATTTTGAAACCTAATACAATCAATGGTTCTAAGCAATGCAGATTATTGCAACGGAATCTATGCGGGATGTAAAGAACAACTCACTAAAAAAAACTCCAGACCGCTCAAAACACAGCAGCTAGGCTGATATTTGGTAAAACATGTTTCGAAAGTGCCAAACCCCTCCAAGAAAAGCTACACTGGCTTTCAATAAAAGAACGGATCACCTTCAAAATCTGCACCCTGGTCCACAAAATTATCTACGGTGTAGTCCCAGGATACATGATAGACCTTATTGACCTAACAACCAGAAACAGATCCAGATCATCTCATACATACCTCAACTTGCAAAGGACTCAAATACAAAACAACCTATGCATCGTTTCTCCTACATAAGCGCACAAATATAGAACGCGTTCCCAAAAGTTGTGAAAACAATCCAAGACCACCTGAACTTCAGAAAATCACTAAAAACCAACCTCTTCAGAATTGCCTACCCTACAGATCCAACGTAAATCCCCACATCTGGCTACACAACTAAACCAATGATCGTACTGGACAATATACAACCTTTCTCCTTTCTACCTTAAAGGAGCCTAGAATACACCTACACCTACCTATTCGAACACAACATAACCTCGTATCTGTTCTTTACCGGATTTGGCAATCGCCTTTATGGTACTGTGTAGGCCACATTGAGCCTGCAAATAGGTGGGAAAATATGGTGTACAAATGCAACAAATAAATAAAATAAAGCACTAGTTCATAACCCAACTACCTTACTGGGCAGACTGGATAGGCCCTTTTGATCTTTATCTGCTGTCGTCTGCTATGTTTCTTTTTGTGGATGCAAAATGAGGACTTGTACCTTTTGTTTGGTATTTGTGAGTTGGTAGTACAAAACTTTTGGGAATGACCCACATCAGAGAAACCTTTCTCTGAGGACAAGCAGGCCATATTCTCACATGAGAGTGATGCCATCCATGTTGCCCAACTCTGAACGCTTGAAATAGTGTTCTACAGCTTTAAGACACGCACCAGCGTCCCCACTGCATGCGCGAGTGCCTTTCTATCTGCAGCGAGAGCTTAGGACCAGCAGTTTTCTCTCATCTGCTGTGAGGAGAAGATGTGCTGTTTCACGGCTCCCTCACTGCTTCTGGTGCAGTTCTCTATTTTTGCAGTTTTTCATGCCTTCCCGGTGGGATTTTTACCCGTTTTTCCTCATTTTTCCCTTTAGGGTTTTTTTTTCTTTTTACTCCTTCCCACCCAAAAACCCACTTCTCCTCTACCTCCACTCTCTATTTCGGTTGATAACACCCTCATCGTCCCTGTCTCATCTGCCCGCAACCTCGGTGTCATCTTTGACTCCTCCCTCTCCTTCTCTGTGCATATCCAGCAGATAGCCAAGACCTGTCGCTTCTTCCTCTATAACATTAGCAAAATCCGCCCTTTCCTCTCTGAGCACACCACCCGTACTCTCATCCACTCTCTCGTTATCTCTCGCCTTGACTACTGCAACCTACTCCTCACTGGTCTCCCACTTAGCCACCTATCCCCCCTTCAAGCCGTTCAGAACTCTGCTGCACGTCTTATCTTCCGCCTGAACCGATACACTCATGTCACCCCTCTCCTCAGGTCGCTTCACTGGCTTCCGATCAGATACCACATTCAGTTCAAGCTTCTGCTACTAACCTACAAATGTACTCGATCTGCAGCCCCTCCTTACCTCTCAACCCTCATCTCCCCTTACGTTCCTACCCGTAACCTCCGCTCTCAAGACAAATCCCTCCTTTCAGTACCCTTCTCCACCACCGCCAACTCCAGGCTCCGCCCTTTCTGCCTCGCCTCACCCCACGCGTGGAACAAACTCCCCGTGCACATATGCCAAGCCCTCTCCCTGCCCATCTTCAAATCTCTGCTTAAAGCCCACCTCTTCAATGTCGCTTTCGGCACCTAACCTCTACACCTCTACCCAGGAAATCTAGACTGCCCCAGCTTGACATTTCGTTGTTTAGATTGTAAGCTCCTTCGAGCAGGGACCGTCCTTCTTCGTTATTATATACAGCGCTGCGTAACACTAGTAGCGCTCTATAAATGTCAAGTAGTACTACTACTACTACTACTACTATTTAGCATTTCTATAGCGCTACAAGGCATACGCAGCGCTGCACAAACATAGAAGAAAGACAGTCCCTGCTCAAAGAGCTTACAATCTAATAGACAAAAAATAAATAAAGTAAGCAAATCAAATCAATTAATGTGAAGGGGAAGGAAGAGAGGAGGGTAGGTGGAGGCGAGTGGTTACAAGTGGTTACGAGTCAAAAGCAATGTTAAAGAGGTGGGCTTTCAGTCTAGATTTAAAGGTGGCCAAGGATGGGGCAAGACGTAGGGGCTCAGGAAGTTTATTCCAGGCGTAGGGTGCAGTGAGACAGAAGGCGCGAAGTCTGGAGTTGGCAGTAGTGGAGAAGGGAACAGATAAGAAGGATTTATCCATGGAGCGGAGTTCACGGGAAGGGGTGTAGGGAAGGACGAGTGTGGAGAGATACTGGGGAGCAGCAGAGTGAATACATTTATAGGTTAGTAGAAGAAGTTTGAACAGAATGCGAAAACGGATAGGGAGCCAGTGAAGGGTCTTGAGGAGAGGGGTAGTATGAGTAAAGCGACCCTGGTGGAAGATGAGACGGGCAGCAGAGTTTTGAACCGACTGGAGAGGGGAGAGGTGACTAAGTGGGAGGCCAGCAAGAAGCAGATTGCAGTAGTCTAAACGAGAGGTGACAAGGGTGTGGATGAGGGTTTTGGTAGAGTGCTCGGAAAGAAAGGGGCGGATTTTAAGGATGTTGTAAAGAAAGAAAGACAGGTCTTGGCGGTCTGCTGGATATGAGCAGAGAAGGAGAGAGAAGAGTCAAAGATGACCCCAAGGTTTCGAGCTGAGGAGACAGGGAGAATGAGAGAGCCATCAACAGAAATAGAAAACGGGGGGAGCGGGGAGGTGGGTTTGGGGGGGAAAATGAGAAGCTCGGTTTTGGTCATATTTAATTTCAGGTGGCGTTGAGACATCCAGACAGCAATGTCAGACAAGCACGCTGAAACTTTGGTTTGGATGCAAGGTGAGATATCAGGGGTAGAAAGGTAGATTTGGGAGTCATCAGCCCTGAGTGGATCCCCCACTTTTAGGTTTTCTGTATTTTTTCTGTGCTCATTAGGTCTTATTAGGCCTGAGCTTCGGTTGGGCTCTGGTCCTTTTTTGTTTTCTTGGTGATTTGCCCATTTTAAGGTCACCATTGAGTTGTTTGATTTGGCCATGGCTGTTTTCCCTTCCATGGCATCGGCTGTTTTCCCTTCCATGGCATCGAAGGTTCCCAGTGGTTTTAAGCATCGTGTCTGGTGCAATAGGACCATTTCTGGTAAAGACACCCATTCTTGGTGTCTCCAGTGTTTGAGGCCCTGAACATACCCTTTCCAGCTGTGTTCTTTGCCTTTGTATTTAGAAAAGGACTCAGCTGGCCAGAGAGGCTCAAAGAGAAATAATTTTTGGAGCCTGGTCCGAAACCTCAGCTTCAGTATCAATGTCAAGCCTTGCACCAGGTATGTTGGTCCCTAAGCTGCTTATAATCGAAAGAGAAAAACGCCTATATTGCGACCCAAATCGGGAGATGGGCGTCTTTCTCCCATGGGCGCTCAAATCGGTACTGGGGCGTGTTGGAGGCGTGGTGATGGCCGAGGAGAGATGGGCGTCTTTAGCTGATAATCGGAAAAAAAAGGCGCTTTTACCGCGATTTTGGGTCACTTTTTTTGGACCTTTTTTTTTCCATAAACAAGTCCCAAATAAGAGCCCCAACTGACCAGATGACCACTGGAGGGAATCGGGGATGACCTCCCCGGACTCCCCCAGTGGTCACTAACCCCCTCCCACCAAAATAAAAACCACTTAAAAAACTTTTTTTCCAGCCTCTATGCCAGCCTCAAATGCCGTACCCACCTCCATGACAGCAGAATGTGTTCTATCCTGTGACAGCCTTTCCCTGGTTTTGATGTGGCTCTCGGGTGAGTGTGACACCTTTTCTGTTATGTGGATGTAGGGTATTGGGCTCCGTGATTCCACTAGCTTGTGGCAAATGCTCACGATGTTGGTAGTTGGTAAGCTCTACTCCCATGGTGGTTTTCTCCCTGCTTACTGGGTCAGAGTGTGCCCTGTTATGTTTCCGGTAGTCCATGAGATAGTGGCCATTTTTGTAAGCCAGTTTTAGATCCCTTTCACGTGTTAGCCACGGTATAGAACTTAGTTCTTACCTTGAATGTGGCTGAAAGAGGGCCTACTGCTCATCTCAGTACCAGGGAGACTCGTTGCCAGTGGGGCACAACCTCTGATCTGCAGTTAACTGTGAGTAAGCGTGCTTATTCCAATAAAGGACGTTTTCGGAGAGATTAGTCTTCAGGTGTCAACTGGTGTGCCAAGGTTATATAGCAGCAACAAGTCCTGGAGGCCTGCGTGTATGCAGGTCCATGGAGCACCTTTTGTGGGTACCGCAGTGCACTTCAGCCAGGTGGACCCAGCCCCCCCTACCTGTAACACTTGTGCTGGTAAATGGGAGGTCTCCAAAACCCACTGTACCCACATGTAGGTGCCCCCTTCACCCCTAAGAGCTATGGTAGTGTTGTACATTTGTGAGTAGTGGGTTTTGGGGGAGGGGGGTTGGGTGCTCAGCACCCGTGGTAAGGGAGGTATGCATGTGAGAGCTTTTTCTGAAGTCCACCGCACTGACCTCTAGGGTGCCCAGTTGGTGTCCTGGCATATCAGGGGGGCCAGTGTACTATGAATCCTGGCCCCTCCCATGACCAAATGGCTTGGATTAGGACATTTTTGAGCTGGGCGTTTTTAGTTTCCATTATTGCTAAAAAAAAAACAAACGCCCAGCTGAAAAACGTCCATTTTTTCAAAAATACGGTCTGTCCCGCCTCTTCACGTACCCGTTTTCGGACATAGACGCCCATGGAGATAGGCGTTCGTGTTCGATTATGCCCCTCCACGGCTGCCAGGCCCTTATCAGAGACTGGGAGTGGTCATGCATTGAGCAGGTCTCCCCCTGCCTTTGTGTAGACCGCTGTGCAGTGCCCCCAGGACCGGTCAGCATCAGACCGGACACCAAGGAGGCATGGGGATTCAACATCGTCCTCATCAGCACCGAGGAGCATCAATGATTGGCATCAGGTGAAGACCAAAAAGCATTGGCATTGATCCTCCTTGATGCACAGTGCTGGAAGCACTGGGGCATCTAGGGATCTGGTCTTCCAAAAAGCATTGATACGAGGAGGACCACTCTCCCTCCATTGTGGAGTTGCTGATGTGTGGTTATTCTTGCAGCAAGGACGAGGCACCTGCACTGACCCTGACGATTCAGCAGGTTGCTTTTCAACTGATGCCTCAACGTTTCTTAATGGCGGCCCTCGATGAATGCATTTTGGCCACGCTCCATGAATGTTTGGCAGGGATACTTCAGCAGGCTGCATTGAGGGCATCGGCGTCTGGGGTGCTTCCACCAGCCATTCCTCTTCCTGCTGCCCCACCAGACCCTCAGCCTATGGTGAGGCCTCCAACCATGGTGCCACTTTCACTACCAGCATTGACAGCTGCCCGTGCTGGCACCTCCTCGAAGTCGGTGGAGGAAGCTTCACCAGAATTGAGGGTGGCGCCTGCACCTCAGTGCTCTTCTAGACAAGGATATGGCTCCTCTATCTCAAGGCAGACTTGATCTCAGCCCTCCGTTGAGTAGTATTTTGCTGGCACCGATGAGGAGTTATCATGGATATTTGATGAGGACCCTAGGTAATTCTCGGAGGAAGTGTCCTATGGGATCCCATCTGACCCCTCCCCTCATGAGGAAAGGAAGAAGTCTCCACTTGAATGCCTTCCTAGGTTTTGTAAAGGGAAATGGCGGCTGAAACCCCCCAATATTTTCACCATTCCAGTTCATTTGGAGATGGAGGATGAGCCCAGGGCTGAGCTGTTCAAGGCCCTGGACTACAGTTCTCCTCCTGGAGAGGCTGTGATGGTCTTGCTTCACCGGATGCTGGAAGATGTTCAAGTGAAGAACTGGAAGCCCCCTCTGTTGGTCCCTGTCCTGCCCCCCAAAAATGATACCATGTATTGGATTTAAAGTTCCCAAGGATTTGACAAGCCTTAGTTGCTTTATCATTCCCTGGTGGTGGAAAACAAGCCAAAGAGTCAGGAGTTCTAGGGACTATCCTTCGACACTCCAGGCAGAGAAGCTGAAACCCTGGATTCCTTTGGGCGGAAGGATATATCAGGCCTCTATGCTAATCTCTTGCATACAATTTTACCAGCTCTACAAGAGCCTTTACTTGTGGAACTTGGTGCACAGTATGTCTGATTTGGGAAACTCTCTTCCCACAGAGGAGGCCGAATCTCTTCACCAGCTGATCAATCAGCAGAAGGCATGCTGTAAGTTCTTGGCCAGGGGCACTTATGATACTTCGATGTGGCATTCCACATCTCTGCCCAAAGTATAGTGATGTGCAGAAGGCACCCGGTGGGAGAAAGTATTAATGGTGTCCATGTGTTCCTTGATATGGTCAGTGACCTCCTCCACCTTCTCTCCAAAAAGGTTATCCCCCTGGCACATGGCACCTGCCAATCTCTGCTAGACCACAGGGTCCAAGTCAGAGACATGCAGCCATGTCTCTGACTTAGACCCTGCAGTGCAGCAGAGATTGGTGGATGCCACATGCTGGGGGGGGGGGGGGGGGAGGGGAGGGGGATAACCTTTTTGGAGAGAAGATGGACGAGGTCGCTGACCACATCAAGAAACACACTGACACCACTGATGCTATCTCCTGTCAGGCGCCTTCTGCACGCTCCTCTTCATCCAGGAGGTTTTTGGGCAAGTCAAAGAGGGGTCTCTACTACTCACAAAGACATATAGGTATGCTCATCATCAGTCTCAGCAGGCTCAGACCCAGTGCTCTCGTTCTGTTAACAGGTGTGCCCAAGTCCCAGCTGGCTGCCCAGTCAAAACAGGAGATGAGTTTTTGACTGGCTCCAGCAAAGCATAGCCAACTGTCCTAGATGTCGTATCGATGGGGGGAGGCTGAACTTTTTTCAAGGAATGTAGTCCCTTGTAACCTCCCAACTGGTGAGTTCATCAAATAGTCCATCTCGGTTACTCCTTGCATTGGCAGCAGAAACCACCAAATTGCCCACTGAGAGCATCTAACCTCAACTCTCATCACAAGGAGGTACTTGCAGAGGAACTCTCTGCCCTTTTAAAGGCCCACGCGGTCGAGCCTGTTCCACCAAAGAATGAAGGGAAGGAATTTTATTCCAGTTACTTCCTTTTGGCAAAGAAAACGGGGGGGATGTGTCCCCATTCTAGACCTAAGTGCATTCAACAAATTCCTGGTCAAAGAAAAGTTCAGGATGGTTTCCCTGGGTACTCCTCCCCCAATGATTCATGAAAACGATTGGCTATGCTCTCTGGATTTAAAGGATGCCTACACTTACATCCTGATACTTCCAGGCGACAGGAAGCATCTCAGATTTTGGGTGGAAACATATCACTTCCAGTACTGCATGTTGCTGTTTGGCCTCACATTAGCTCCCAGGGTTTTCACCAAGTGTCTAGCAGTGGTCACAGCATCGTTACATAGATTGGGAATCCATGTGTTTCTCTACCTGGATGATTGGCTGGTGAAGAGTACATCGAAAGATGGTGCTCAAGAGTCCATGCGGAGAAGTATTTGGGTGCTGGAACTGCTAGTGTTCATTTTAAACTACCCCAGATCCCATCTACTCCTGGTTCAGCAATTAGAGTTAATTGGAGCCCTACTGGACACACAACAATCATGAGCCTAACTCCCTATTCTGAGGGCAGATGTTCTAGTCACACTCACCCATGGCATATCTTCACATGAAAATTGCCCAGTGGACTCTAGCTTCCCAGTGGTGTCAAGCCTTCGAGAACCTAGTGGATGTCATTCGAGTGACACTGGACTTGTTCAGTCCCTACTCTAGTGGTCAGTTCGAACCTGTTTTGACTGTGGGACTTCCATTCCAATTTGCTCAGCCTCAGAAAGTGCTTGCGATGGATGCATCCTGCGTGGGGTGGGGAGCTCATGTAGATGGGCTTCACACTGAAGGTGCTTGCTCAGCTCAGGAATCAGATCTTCATATTAACCTCCTGCAGTTACAAGCAATCTGGAATGCTCTAAAGGTTTTCAGAGACTGTTTAATCAAATTGTACTCGTTCAAATGGACAATCAGTCTGCAATGTACTACACCAACAAGCAGGGTGATACCAGATTATACCCTCTGTGTCAGGAGGCCGTACAGATGTGGCACTGGGCTGTCCAACACTGGAGGGTTCTCAGGGCTATATACCTGGTGGGCAAATCCAGCATCCTGGCCAACAGACTGAGGAGGATCATGTAACCACATGAGTGGCCACTCAGTATGAGTGTTACCCATGAGATCTTGTGAGCGTGGGGCACTCCGGTGGATCTCATTGCCCCTCCACTCAACCACAAAGTTCATCAGTACTGTTCCAGAGTCAGGGCACACAACAGACTAGCGTTGGATGCCTTTCTCCTTCATTAGGGGAACAATCTTCTGTATGCATATCCTCCCATCCCTATTGTGGGGAAGACTTTGCTGAAACTCAAGCAAGACCAGGGGACTGCGATTCTGATTGTTACTTATTGGCCCAGGCAGATTTGGTTCCCTCTTCTACTGGACTTATCCCCCGAATAACCTTGCATTCGATTGTTTCCCGACTCTCATCATGTAGAATGAGGGATCTCTTCTGCATCCCAACCTCCAGTCCCTGGCCCTCACAGCCTGGATGTTGAAAGCTTATAATTTTGCTTCCTTGCATCTTCCAGAGGGTGTCTCCAGAGTCTTGCTGGCTTCCAGGAAAGATTCCACCTGGAGTTGTTACTTTTTCAAATGGTGGTGGTTTGCCATCTGGTATGAGGTCAGGGCTCTAGTTCCTATTTCTTGTCCTGCACAGACCCTGCTTGAATACTTGGGTTCACTTCAGTGCAGTTAGTGCTTTGCATCACCATGTAGAAGGTAAGCCCATCTCAGGACAGCCTCTAGTTTGCTTCATGAGATGTTTGCTGTTATCATGCCCCCTGTCAAACTTGTGCCATGGGTCCTTAACGTTGTCCTTAACCCAGCAGATGAAAGCTCCTTTTGAGTCTGTGGATTCCTGTTATCTGAAATACTTGACCTAGAAGGTCATTTTCTTGGTGTCTGTTTAGCTCGCAGGGTCAGTGAGCTTCAGGCCCTAGTAGTGGATTCACCTTACACTAAATTTTATCACAACAGAGTAGTCCTCAGTTTGTATCCTAAGTTCCTGCCAAGTGATGTCTGAGTTCCATTTGAAGCAATTGTTTTTTCCAACATTTTTTCCCAAACTTCATTCTCATCCTTGCAAATGTGCACTGTTCATTGTAAAAAAACACAAGGAGCCTTTTAAGTTAGGGGCGTCTCTGGTTGACTTCATTGATCAGACCCGATATATTCCATGTTGCAGCTAAAAACGCCTGTGTCATGGGTCTATAGATGCTATCAGTTTCTATGGGTATCAATTATCCGCTGTAAGGAAATACTTGTCTTGAAAAAGACAATTGTACTAGGTTGAAAGATTCCAAACTGGCAGTGCAGTTACGTGTATGATTTTCAAACTAAAGTAACCCGCTCCAAGCTGTGCCACTGTATATTGTCAAACCAAACAAAAGAGTGCACTGCTCACCTTAGACCACAAGTGAGCATTGGCCTTATACATACTAGGCCCTACTGACAGTCCACCCAACTTTTCCTTTCTTTCGATCCCAATAGGATGGGAGTTACCATTGGGAATCACAGTCTCCAATTGGCTAGCAGATCGCGTTTCCTTTACTTATGCCTAAGCTGGGCTGAGTCTTGAGGGTCATATCAACACTCATAATGTCAGAGCCATGATTGCGTCAGTGGCCCACTTGCGATCAGCCTCTGTAGAAGAAATTTGCAAGGCTGCAACGTGGTCTTCAGTCCATACATTCACATCTCATTGTTGCTTAGAGCATGATGCCTAATGCAATGGTTGGTTTGTTCTGTTCCAGGCTGCACTATCACACAGTATGTATATAGTTCCATGTTCGTTTTTTTAACTCACCATTGTGAGGTTCTATTGTCCTACTGTTGTTTTCAGTGAGCCTTGTAGCTAGGGATTCCCACATGTGAGAATATGGACGCCTTGACCTTGGAGAAAGCAGGGATACTTACCTGTAGCAGGTGTTTTCCAAGGTAAGCAGGCCATTCATTTTCACATACCCTTCCACCTCTCCTTGGAGTTGTCTCATATTCTGGTAGCCGTACTACTGTTCCTGCACTCTTTTGATGGTCTTAAAGCTGTTGTATGCTATTTCAAGCATTCCATGCCGAGTAACTTAGATGATGTCACCCACATGTGAGAACAAATGGCCTGCTGTCCTCGGAGAATACCTGTTACAGGTAAGTATCACTGCTTTCCTGCCTATTCCCTACAGAGCTGCCAAGGGGAAGCAATTTTTATAAGAGAGAATTAGATTTTCTCTGCATGCTATAGTGCTGCACAGTCTAGCACTGCTCCATCCCTTCCTCCATATTCTCCTCTCACTCTGTCCTTTCATATCAAAACCCTTACTTAGATATTGACTACAGTGATGATTGAGACATGCAGACAAGGTGTTTCTCCTTCTTTAGAATAGCTGCTTAGCATTGGAGAAAAAAGGCAGGAAATTCTTGTGAAAATTAAAATAAAGAATTCTCTATTTTTGGTGTCTATATATTGCTTTCTATCATTTTATCTCTACTTGTTTTCTCTTCTCCGAGTTCCATCTCTACCTTTTGATTCTTTCTTACCTTTTGCTTTTCTATTTCTGAGCCGCCATCTTTGTATTTCTATCCAAGTGAATATATTAATACTTTCTCTGCTTGTCTCCATTCTTCTTATCTTCATGCTTTCTTTTTCCAGTCCTTTCTACTTATTCGTCTTCCATTCCTTTCATCCTCCATTATTTCTTTGGATGCACCCCTCCCTCACCAAATCCAGTGCTCACCTTTTATTAACACTCCTTCCTAGTCCTCTGTTTTCCAACTCTTTGTTCTGTCTGCTTCCCCTCCATCACTGGTCCTATCCCTCTCTCACCTTCCACCTTGTACCCAATAATTTCTCTCTCGCCTGTGATATCTTGATCTTGTCTAGGAGAGATGGGCATGGACTTCTAAAGTGAGAGTCTCCCACTTAAAGTAGGGATCCTGATATATGTAGCATTATCTCACAGGTTGCAAAACTAATGGCAAAATATGACTTTCCCTGCTCTCCTCTTGTTTTAAGGTAAGGGTAATGCATTTTCATCGTGCAAGTCTTGAAAACCTGACTGGATTGTAGCCCTTTCAACCATGTTTGCCACTCCTGGGTTAGAGCATCAGTCAGTGTGGAAAACTTTCTTTCTTCACTCCCTGCATTACTGCCTTCTAGATTGCAAGAAGAGTGTGAACAGAGCTTCTTGCTTGCTGCTATTGCTGCTATCCTTCCAGCTTTCCTTTGCAGCTGTGATTAAGCAGGGTTGGTAGGTCTTGACACCAGAGCCCCATGCAGTTTCAACTGCAGAGGAGATGGCAACTGTAAATAAAAAAAAAAAAAAAAGATTTTTCCCAGCTAGAGGGGGATTAGGCAGGTTGAAAGTGATATTGGAGGGTTGGAGGGGAGAGAGATGGGATAAGGGAGAGTGATCTGATTAGCTTTGGGGATACTGGTATGCTGGTTTTAATACATTTGTAAGGATTTAAAAATGTGTTTCTTTGAGGACAAACGTTTTCTTTGGTGTCAGATGACGTCTGGGTGATTTCATTCAATAGAACACTCAGTGGAGATGCTCCCCAGTATTCTGACTTCTTCTAGAAGCTTGTAGGACCTTTCACCGTGCACGCACACTGTGCAGAGCTGAGAGGATGCTGTTAGTTTTTCCCCTTGCATTCGCCATTTTGTTTAATTATTCTTCAAATTTGTCCAGTTCTTTTTTGCCTGCATTGTTCTAACTTCCTCACATGGGAGCCAGGTTCCCTTTCTTCCTCATAGTTTTTTCTTAGTGTTTTTAGCATTTTCATTGTTTTCCTTAATTTTCCAGCCAAGAAGCATCTGCTCTGAGAGGAGAGCTCACCCTCAAGGGCACTAGAGCAGATACATCAGCCTCCTCTGAACCGTGACCAGGCCTCTGGTTTAGCCCCAGTGTCTGCTGAGGATGAGACCCAACTGGCTAGGCCGTAAATTTCACACATGCTGGACCTTGAGGGGTGGATCCAGGCCATGCTGCAGGGAAGAGTTGTGGCACCTTTTTGACTGACGTGCTGGAGCATAGAGGACATTACTGTCTACCCCAATGGATCCTCAGTCCATCCTGGAGACCTCTGTGATGTCTAATGCTTGTTGATGGCTTCAGAGTTGGCACCAATGGAATGTGTCATTGTCCAGTGTATCAGGGAGGAAGCTCCCTCAGGCTGGTGTTCCAAGGCAGGCACAGACTCGAGTCTTTCCTCAATAGTGGCTTTTTTTATTTTTGCATCTGATTCAACCAGGAGCCAGAGGTCCTCTTGGAGAAGGGGTCTCCTAGCAGATGGTCTGTTTTGTGGGATAGTAAATTTTAATAAATATGAAACTTGATCCAGTCACTCACTCCACCTCATGACAGGAGAAGGTCTCCCTCTGAAGAGTTCTTCACTGATTTTCTAAAGGATATTGCTAAAGCCATCCTACTTTGCAACTTTGCTTTGGCCGACAGTACACTCTGAAGTTTCTGTTTTTGACCAAAAGTAACTTTTTCTTGCTTTTCCCTGTTCATGCAAAAAAAACAAGTTGGAATGTGGTAGATAAGGCACGTCTCTAATTTAGTATGTGCAGGGGGAGATGGAGCATGTTTCAAGTTCAGGCTGGCCACCTGGAGAGAGAGGCATGTGACCACAATTCTCACGCAGAGTCTGTAATTTGCCTTATCTCTCTGAACATGAGTTCTAAGCCTAATAAAAAAAGGGAACTCTCTGACAGCGAAATTGGGAGCTCACCTGTGAGTAAACAGATGTACTACGCAGGGGACTGTATTTCCTGGTCTAGAGAATCCTGACTATCGCTGTAAACGCCCCCCCCCCCCCCCCCCCCAACTGATGACAAGAGCCTGGATGTAGTGATACATGACCAGTGATGTATGTATGTGATATTTCTTTCTTTATTATTGCTTCTTCTGGTCTAGAGACTCCTGGCTTTGCTTGGATATAGTGATGCATGACCAGTGATGTGTTTCTCTTCAGAGATTATATATATATATATATATATATAATCAATCTTAATCATTGTGTATCTTGGAAAGTAATGATATACCAGTGATAGCGAACCTATGGCACACGTGCCAGAGAGGGCACGCGCGCCGTCGCTGGTCTGCCCACTCTCTCTCTGAGCACCAGGCTGGCCGCCCTCCCTCCCTCTTCCAACCAACCAAGCACCAGCCCGCCCTTCCTCCCTCCCAGCACCAGAGCCCCCCCTCTGAAATTTAAAAGGCATACCTCGGGGTTAAGGTGGCAGCAGCGAAAAGCGTGTTCTTTGCTCGGCGCGTCTTCGGCCTTCCCTTCTGTCTCTCAAGCTCTGAGACAGAAGGGAAGGCCGAAGGCGCGACGAGCAAAGAACACGCTTTTCGCTGCCAACGCCGCCTTAACCCCGAGGTACGCCTTTTAAATTTCAGAGGAGGAGGGGGGACCCTGGTGCTGGGAGGGAGGGAGGGTGGGCGGGCTGATGCTGGGTTGGTTGGAGGGCGGGCGGGCGGCCTGGTGCTGGGTGGGAGGGAGGCCTGATGCTCGGTGGGAGGGAGGCCTGGTGCTTGGTGGGAGGGAGGGAGGCCTGCCTGGTGCTGGGAGGGAGGGCAGGGGGGAGAGGAGGGTGGCTGGACATGGGTGGCTGGAGGGGAGGGCAGGGGGAGAGGTGGGTAGCTGGAGGGGAGAGGAGGGTGACTGGACATTCGTGGCTGGAGGGGAGAGGAGGGTTGCTGGACATGGATGGAGGGCAAGAAATGAAGAAGAAAGGAGGAAAGTAAAGAAATAAATGGAAAGGAAGCCCTGGAAATGGAGTTAAGAGAGCAGCAGAATCAGAGACTAGGACCAATATGGACAAAAAAATCACCAGACAACAAAGGTAGAAAAAAAATCATTTTATTTTCATTTTAGTGTTTGGAATATGTCCAATTTGAGAATTTACCTCTGCTGTCTTATTTTGCACTGGGTATACTGGAGCTGTAACAGCTTACAGAAATGATTTATAATGAAAAAAAATCATGTAATTTTTTTCTCCTATACTAGTATATTTTCAATGATGTCTGTTTATATGCGCTATGGCTGGTGTAAGGGGTGTGGCTATCATAGGGGTGGAGTCATATGTGGTGACCCCTCCCACAATGAGTACCGGCACTTTGCAATAAATAATTAGATTTTGGGTTGCTGTTTGGGCACTTGGTCTCTGAAAGGTTCGCCATCACTGACTTATGCACTCTCTGTTTGAAGTGAACCTCTAATAAAAGTCTACCTAATACAAATCCAAAAGAATCCACAGTAATTGTTGAGTAGTCTGTGTTAGTGAGGCAGACTGTAAAACCAGAGCAATACAGGATGTGCACAGGGCAGAAACGTTGGAGATACTTAACTCTGATATCCTTCCAAAGGAAGCTGTGACATTGGCCATGCACAGCATCCTTAGGGTGGTAGACCCCCCCCAGATACAGGCCACTTTGTATAGTGCTTGAGAAGTTCCGACTTTCACACCACACCATAGTTGTTGAATCTGCCCTCAGAAGAGCCAAGCACTTCATGACTTCCCCGGGGAAGGAGACATAAGTACATAAGTACTGCCATGCTGGGAAAAGACCAAAGGTCCATCAAGTCCAGCACTCTGTCCCCGACAGCGGCCAATCCAGGCCCCAAGAACCTAGCAAAAACCCAGAATTTAATAACGATCAATGGACTTTTCCTTCAGGAATCTGTCCAGACCCCCTTTAAACTCAGCAAGGCCAGCTGCCGTCACTACCTTCTCCGGCAATGAGTTCCAGAGTCTAACCACACGCTGAGTAAAGAAAAACTTTCTCCAATTTGTTTTAAACCTACCACATTCTAATTTCATCTTGTGTCCCCTAGTTCTATTATTGTTAGAAAGCGTAAACAAATGCTTCACATCTGTCCGCTCTATCCCACTCATTATTTTGTAGACCTCTATCATATCACCCCTCAGCCGCCTTTTCTCCAGGCTAAAGAGTCCTAGCCGTCTTAACCTCTCCTCATAAGGTAGTCATCCCATCCCTTTTATCATTTTCGTCGCCCTTCTCTGCACCTGTCACGTCTGTGGCCGTGACCACCCTCAGCCTTACCTTCTTTCTGGGAGTCAGCAGCTCTGCTGGCTTCTGTCTGTGTTTGTGTTTGTCTTGTCTCTAGTCTCTGTGCTGATTGCTTCACTAGACCTCACCTGTGTGGGCTATGCCTTTCTAGGGAGCCAGCATCTAAGATGGCTGCCACCGGCTCTGTGCCAGTTTCCAAGATGGCTCCTGCTTGTCTTTCCTGTGGGCTCACTTCCTATGTGTGTCAAGCCTCTCTTTCGGGTCAGTGTACTTCCTGCTTCTGTCCTACTGCTGGTGACTCATCAGTGAGAGCCTTCATAAGGAAGTGCTGTGTTTGCAGTCAGGGCCTCTGCATAAGTGTTATGCTCTTAGGCCAGGTCAGGTTAGTAAGTGTCTGCTGCACTACTGCTTAGCCTCTCTCTGGGTTCCAGCCCAGTTTCTTTCTGTGTCTCTGTTGTCCTTCCGTGGGGGGGTCTTCCCTGCCACTGTCTGTCTGTGGACTGCGGGTCCTTCCTGGCTTACCCTGTGTTTGGGGTGAAGCCTCTGTTCCTGGCTTACCCTGTGTTTGGGGTGAAGCCTCTGTTCCTGGCTTACCCTGGCTTACCCCAAGGTGAAGCCTTTGTCCGGGGTTTGTTTTCTGTCTGTATTTGAAGCCTCAGCCTTTGTGGGTTCCCCAGTCAGTGTGTGGAACGGCTGTGGCTTCAGACCCTTGGCCTGTTCTTCCTGGTTACTCTGTTTGCTGTGCTGCCTGCCCAAGACCCTTGGCCTGTTATTCCTGGTTTGCTCTCTTTACCCTGAACCCTGCCTTGCCTAGCCTGTGTGCCTACCCTTCTTTGTATATCCTGAGGGCATATCCTGAATCCTGTATCTGTCTGGCTAGTGTGTTTTCCTGGGTGATTATTCCTGTATCCTGTCTCCTCCTAGCTAGAGGGTTTACCCTGTGGGTATTTCCTGATCCCCGTTTAATCTAGTGTGTTGCTGCCCTAGTCCTTGCTCCTGCTAGCTTCTGTACGCCTTGTGTTCCTTGGTCTGTCTTCTGGGTCTTGCTAGTGGCTGTGCAGCAGCACACTGTCTGAGTCTAGTTCCGTGCCCTGTCGCCCTCTTGTATCCCAAGTCCCAGGGTGGGTCCTCTGGATCTTCAGTTCCTGCCTTATCCTGCAAGTCCTGCCGGCCGCCTGCACTTCGGAGCTCAACTCCGGAGGAACGGTGGCTAGGTGCAGGTGAAGCTGTTCCTGTCTCATCTGTTCTAGTTGCCTGCCTTGTACTACTCCAGTCCAGAGTTCCAGTACTGCTCTTCTGTGTTTCCAGTCCCGAGGTGGTCTTGCCTGCCGCTGCCGCTCCTCGGCAGTGGCCCAAGGGCTCACGAACTCCAGTCCTGCCTCGAGGACCTGACAGAATGCCGAGGCCCTCGAGAACGCAACAGCACCTTCTCCAATTCCTTTATATCTTTTTTGAGATGAGACGACCAGAACTGAACACAATACTCCAGGTGCGGTCGCACCATGGAGCGGTATAACGGCATAACGGCATTATAACATCCTCATGCTTGGTTTCCATCCCTTTTCTAATAATACTCAACATTCTGTTTGCCTTCTTAGCCGCCGCAGCCCATTGAGCGGAAGATTTCAACGTCCTATCCACGATAACTCCCACATCCCTTTCTCGGTCTGTAACTCCTAAAGCGGAACCTTGCATGACATAGCCGTAATTCAGGTTCCTCCTTCCCACATGCATCACTTTGCACTTGTCAACGTTGAACTTCATCTGCCATTTGGACGCCCAATCCTGCAGTCTCACGAAGTCCTCTTGTAATCTTTCACACTCCTCCCGCAACGAGACGACCCTGGATAAGTTTGTGTCATCTGCATATTTAATTACCTCACTAGTTACTCCCATCTCAAGGTCATTTATAAATATGTTAAAAAGCAGCGGTCCCAGCACAGACCCCTGAAGGACCCCACTAACTACCCGTCTCCATCGAGAATACTGACCATTCAACCCTACTCTCTGCTTCCTGTCTTTTAACCAGCTCTTAATCCATAATAATACACTGCCTCCGATCCCATGACTCTCCAGTTTCCTTTGGAGTCTTTCATGAGGCACTTTGTCAAACGCCTTCTGAAAATCTAGATATACAATATCCACCAACTCCCCTTTGTCCACATGCTTGTTCACCCCCTCGAAAAAATGCAGTAGATTTGTGAGGCAAGACTTCCCTTCACTAAATCCGTGCTGACTTTGTCTCAGCAGCCCATGCTTTTGTACGTGCTCCGTAATTTTATTCTTAAGTGGAGGGGTGGCCTAGTGGTTAAGGTGGTGGACTTTGGTCCTGGGGAACTGAGGAACTGAGTTCGATTCCCGGCACAGGCAGCTCCTCGTGACTCTGGGCAAGTCACTTAACCCTCCATTGCCTGCCGAATAGAGCCTGCCATGAGTGGGAAAGCAAGGGGTACAAATGTAACAGAAATAAAAAAAAATTAATAATAGCCTCCGCCATTTTTCCCGGCACCAATGTCAGACTCACCGGTCTATAATTTCCCGGATCTCCTCTGGAACCCTTTTTACAAATCGGCGTTACATTGGCCACCCTCCAATCTTCCGGTACCACACCTGATTTTAGGGATAAATTGCATATTACTAACAGCAGCTCCACAAGTTCATTTTTCAGCTCTATTAATACTCTGGAATGAATACCATCCGGACCCGGCAATTTACTACTTTTTAGTTTACAGAACTGCCCCATTACATCTTCCAAGTTTACAGAGAAATCATTTAGTCTTTCCGATTCGTCCGCTTCAAATACCTTTTCCAGTACCGGTATCCCTCCCAAATCCTCCTCGGTGAAGACCGAAGCAAAGAATTCATTTAATTTCTCCGCTACAGCTTTGTCTTCCCTGATCGCCCCTTTAACACCACCATCATCCAGCGGCCCTACCGATTCTTTAGCCGGCTTTCTGCTTTTAATATACTTAAAAAAAATTTTTGCTATGTGTTTTCGCTTCTATCGCTAACTTTTTTTCAAAGTCCTCCTTAGCTCTCCTTATCTCCTTTTTGCATTTGGCTTGACATTCCTTATGCTTTATCTTATTGTCTTCCGTCGGTTCCCTTCTCCATTTTCTGAAGGATTGTTTTTTGGCTCTAATAGCTTCCTTTACCTTACAGTTTAGCCACGCCAGCTGATGTTTGGTCTTTTTTCCTCTTTTTCTAATACGCGGAATATATTTGTCCTGTACTTCTAGGATGGTGTTTTTGAACAGCATCCACGCCTGATTCAAGGTTTTTACCCTTTCAGCCGCTCCCCTCAGTCTTTTTTTCACCGTTCTCCTCATTTTATCGTAGTCTCCTTTTTTAAAGTTAAACGCTAGTGTATTTGATTTCCTGAGTTCATTTACTTCGTAGCCAATATCAAAACCGATCGTATTATGATCACTGTTATCAAGCGGCCCTCGCACCATTACCCCCCCGAACCAGATCATGAGCCCCACTAATGATTAAGTCTAGTATTTTCCCTTCTCTCGTCGGCTCATGAACCAGCTGTTCCATTAAGCCGTCCTTGATTTCATCAAGAAATTTCACCTCCCTTGCGTGTACAGATGTTTCATTCACCCAGTCTATATCCGGATAATTGAAGTCACCCATTAATATTACATTGCCCTTTTTATTAGCTTCCCTAATTTCCCTTGTCGTTGCTGCGTCTGTCTGCTCGTCTTGGCCAGGCGGATGGTAGTACACTCCTATCACCATCCCTTTTCCCTTTTCACGTGGAATTTTAATCCACAGGGATTCCAGTCGGGGTTTTGTCTCCTGCAATATTTGCAGCCTATCTGAGTCAAGGTTCTCATTTACATACAGCGCTACCCCTCCTCCAATCCTATTCACCCTATCGCTGCGATATAATTTGTAGCCCTGTATGACTGTGTCCCATTGGTTATCTTCCTTCCACCAGGTCTCAGAGATGCCTATGATATCCAGGTAATGGCTGCCGCGAGACCACTTCGAGCTGGGAGCAGCGAGGCATCAAGTGGGTTTCCACCCGTCTCGAGGCCTACTGCTATGCAGGCCCCCCCGGGACCGACCTGAGTCGGACCTGGCCCTGAGGAGGCGTGAGGATTCCACGTCCTCGGTACCGAGGAGTGTCAATGATGGGCGTCGGACGAAGGCTAAGAAGCATCGCCATCGATCTCCTTCCAGACATGGTACCGAGAGCTCCGGGGAGTCGGCACCCGAGAAGCGTCTGCTCCGGGAGGACCACTCACCCTCCATTCAGGAGGTGCCGATGCGTCAGTCGTCCGGCAGCCTGGTACCGGCTCTCGAGCCCCGTCAGATTCTGGCACCGACTCCTGCACCGGCCCCACAGCCTTTTTTCGATGGCAGCTCTTGATGAGCATCTCCCGGCCCTTTTTCCAGAACTTCTGGAAGGACTGCTCCATCAATCTGCTTCGGTACCAGAGGTGCGTGCGCCTCCCATTCCTACTGCTGAGACTGCGTCTGGCCCATCCCCTGTGAGGAGGTCCCCACCCTCGGTACTGCTTGCCATCCGGGTCGACTCTGCCTCGACGTCGGTGGAGGAAGCTTCGCCGGAGTCCAGGCAGGGGGTCGACTTCTCGACATCCCCCATGAGGACATCGATCCTCGAAGTCGAGACAGGCTCGGGTTCGGGCTGCTCTTCGAGAGCTTCTGTCCGATACCGAAGAGGAGCGTTCATGGGGAGAAGAGGAAGAACCCAGGTATTTTTCGGAGGAAGACTCCTGTGGGCTTCCTTCTGATCCTACTCCACCTATTGAAGTCAGACAGTTTCCACCTGAGAGTCTTACTTTTTCATCTTTTGTGCAGGAAATGTCTAAGGATATTCCATTTCCCATGGAGGTTGTGGATGAGCCCAGGGCAGAGATGCTCGAGGTCCTGGATTATCCTTTTCCACCTGCAGAGGTTGCAACGGCCCCCCTGCACAATACGCTCAGGGAAGCGATGTTGCGGAATTGGTCTTGCCCTCTCTCTAATTCAGTTGTCAACAAGAAGTCCGAGTCCCAGTACAGGTTCCATGGTGAGCCTGTGATGGTGAAGGCCCAACTTCCTCACGATTCTATGGTGGTGGACTCTGCTCTCAGAAGAGCCAAGAGTACTAGAGACTATGCCTCGGCGCCCCCAGGCAGAGAGTCTAGGACCTTGGATTCTTTTGGGAGGCGTACATATCAGGCTGGAATGCTTGCCGCCAAGATCCATACATATCAGCTGTTCACGAGCATTCACTTACGGAACTTGGTGAGGCAACTGTCCAGTTTAGTTGAAGCTCTCCCTCCGGAGCTTGCTGAACCTTTTCAACAGCCTGTTCAAGCTCGCTCCCAGCAGGCTCGCTCTCGTCAGCGGCGTGCGCCTAAGGCCCCTGCGGCTTTCCAGCAAAAGCAAGGGACAGGCTTTTGACTGGTTCCAGAGCAACATAGCCGCAGTAAAAGTATCCGTGCCGGATGATCTACCTGTTGGGGGGAGATTGATATTTTTTCACCAAAGGTGGCCTTTTATAACCTCCGACAGGTGGGTTCTTCAAATAGTCCGGTTAGGATAGGCTCTCAATCTGGTATCCAAACCTCCAAATTGACCACTGGGAGCTCAATCCTTCAGCTCCCAGCACAAGCAGGTACTTGCAGAGGAACTCTCCGCCCTTCTAAAGGCTAATGCGGTCGAACCCGTACCACCAGGGGAAGAAGAGCTGGGATTCTATTCCAGGTACTTCCTTGTGCAAAAGAAAACAGGGGATGCGTCCCACCCTAGACCTGAGGGCCTTGAACAAATTCCTTCGAGAAAAGTTCAGGATGCTTTCCCTGGGCATCCTTCTTCCCATGATTCAGGAACACGATTGGCTGTGCTCGTTGGACTTAAAGGACGCCTATACTCACATCTCGGTGCTCCCAAGCCACAGGAACTATCTCCGATTTCGACTGGGAACTCAGCACTTTCAGTACTGTGTACTACCCTTTGGTCTCGCATCTGCGCCCAGGGTCTTTACAAAGTGTTTGGCAGTTGTCGCAGCATCGCTACGCAGACTGGGAGTGCATGTGTTCCCTTATCTCAACGATTGGCTGGTGAAGAACACCTTGGAGGTAGGAGTTTTACGATCCATGCAGATAACTATTCAACTGCTTGAGCTGCTGGGGTTTGTAACTATATGCACTGTTTGTTCCAGATTTCAGCATACAATCAGCGCTCCGTTCCTGATGAAGCCGTGGTCTTAGGTGAAACGGTGATCTCCGTAGAACGGACAATGAAGAGTGCTTGAATTCAGTTCAAAGCTAAGTTTTTTTCTTTTTTGCTGATTTGATTCAGGTCATTAGCGGGGCCTGATATTTAAAACCACCGCTGTCAGTTAGTACAATTTTGATTGAGGCTTTTAAATAATTTAGCCCAAAGGTGACAGAGTTTTTTTGCCCAGTGATAGAAACGCTGTGTGAGTTATAATTTGAGCAATATATAACCATGCACTAAACCGCAGGCATTTTGCCAGCGGTTTCTGAGGGCTTTTCTCTGTTACACCAATCCAACACCAATAAGTTCAGGCTTGAGCTTTTACATAGTATTGATTCATACGTTTTTGCTCCAGCGCACTGCATTTTGTTCCAATAATTACCCTGCTTGAATACCTTCTACAGTTATCAGAGTCTGGTCTTAAGACTAACTCAGTAAGGGTTCATCTTAGTGCAATCAGTGCTTATCATCAACGTGTAGAGGGTATGCCTATCTCTGGACAGCCTTTAGTTGTTCGCTTCATGTGAGGTTTGCTTTTGTCAAAGCCCCCTGTTAAACCTCCACCTGTGTCATGGGACCTCAACGTCGTTCTCACCTAGCTGTTGAAAGCTTCTTTTGAGCCACTGAATTCCTGCCATCTGAAGTATTTGACCTGGAAGGTCATTTCTTGGCGGCTGTTACTTCAGCTCGTAGAGTCAGTGAGCTCCAAGCCCTGGTGGTCCATGCTTCTTATATTAAATTTCATCATAACAGAGTAGTCCTCTGCACTCATCCTAAGTTCTTGCCGAAGGTGGTGTCGGAGTTCCATCTGAATCAGTCAATTGTCTTCCCAACATTTTTTCCCCGTTCACTTACCCGCCGTGGTGAAGACTGTATGAGAGCATTGGCCTTTTACGTGGAGCTGACAAAGCCCTATCGACAGTCCGCCCAGCTGTTTGTTTCTTTTAATCCCAATCGGATGGGAGTTGCAATCTACTAACCAGTTGGAGATGGTGTATTTTCCGATGGCATTTCCTTCACTTATGCCCAAGGTGGGCTGACTCTAGAGGGCCATGTCATGGCTCATAATGTCAGAGCTATGGCTACGTCAGTGGCTCACTTAAAGTCAGCTTCTATTGAAGAGATTTGCAAGGCTGCAACATGGTCATCTGTCCACACATTCACATCTCACTACTGCCTTCAGCAAGATACCCAACGCGACAGTCAGTTTGGGCAGTCGGTGCTGCAGAATCTGTTTGGGGTTTAGAATCCAACTCTACCCTCCTAGGCCCATTTCTGTTTTGTTCCAGGCCACACTCACTTAGTTGTGTTTGTTTTCATGTTAATCTCAGTTATGTCCTCACCGTTGCGAGGCCCAATTGACCAACGTTCATTGTTTTGAGTGAGCCTGGGTGCTACGGTACCCATCAGTGATGATATTCAGCCTGCTTGTCCTCGGAGAAAATGAAGATACATACCTGTAGCAGGTATTCTCCGTGGACAGCAGGCTGGATATCATCACAACCCACCCTCCTCCTCTTTGGAGTTGTTCTTCTTTTTGCTTTTTTTATAACTGAGGGAAGCGCGTGGGTGTCACCGGCGGGAAGTCACTTGCGCCTGTGCAGTGCGTTTGTCGCCGCGTGCACCGCTCCCGAACTTTCTAAAACTTTGTTGTTAGACTTCCGGTCTCCTGGGCCGTCGTGGACAACAACCATCAGTGATGAAATCCAGCCTGTTGTCCTCGGAGAATTCCTGATACAGGTATATATCTTCATTTTACACTGGTGTGATTATACAGGCACCCTTCATAGGCTGAAGGATGCCTTAATTGAAGACACTGACAAAATAGAGATGAAAGGAGTGCTACTACTAATAGGTGATTTCAATATGCCAGATGTTGACTGGGGCATCCCTGCTGCGGGGTCATCTAGAAGCAGAGAGATCCTGAATTTTCTACAGGGAGAACTGTAGAGAACAGCAATTGGTAATAGAATCCCTGTGGGATGGGGCCATGTTGGATCTAGTGGTTATGAATGAGAAGAGTTTCTATGTTATAGTGGATGATTATCTGGTGATCACCGGATGATGAGGTTGAATATTATACACACATGGAGAGGGTTTATTCAAAAGTGAAGATTCTAGACTTTATAGAAAACTAACTTTGTCAAGATGGGGGAATATCTTCGGGATTTGTTAGCTGGATGGAACATTTGGGGGAAGTAGAAAAGCAGTGGGCAAAACTGAAAGGAACTATTTTATGGGTACAAATGAAAGTAAACAAAAATAAGAAGAAAATGCCACTTGTGGTTCTCAAAATTAGTACCTGCAAAAGAAAGGAACATAAGATTAGTCTTCATAAATTTATGTATTTATTTTTCTCCAAGGACAACCAGGCTGCTTGTTCTCACGATTGGGTGACGTCCGCGGCAGCCCCCACCAACCGGAAGAAGCTTCGTGGGCGGTCCGCACGCAGGGCACGCCCACCGCGCATGCGCGGCCGTCTTCCGACCCGTGCGCGACAGTTCCCGCCAGTCTTTTCTTTTCCGCGCTGGAGAGAGTCGTGCGTCACCGCTCTCTCTTAGTCAGCCCCGGAAAACCGTCGCGTTGTTCGCGAATTCGTTTATTTTTTGTTTCTGTTGCCGCGCGCTCCAGACTTTACTTTTTCCTTTAAAAAAAAAAAAAAAAAAAGAGAGAACGCGCTTTATTTTTCCCTCGTTTTCTAGCGGGGGCGTCGCGTTGCGGCCTTGTGGCCGCGCGGTCGATTTATTTTTCGAGGTGTGATTTACCGCCACTATCGACGACTTTAACTTCGCCGACGCGATTTTTCCGTCGATGTCCTCGAAGGTCCCGAGTGGATTTAAGAAGTGTGGTCGGTGCGGCCGGCCTATCTCGCAGACCGACACCCACGCTTGGTGCCTCCAGTGCCTCGGGCCGGAGCACAATATCAAGTCGTGTTCTTTGTGTCTTGGTCTCCGGAAACGGACTCAGGTTGCGAGGCAAGTTCTTCGGGACCGTCTTTTTGGAACTTGCGCCGGCCCCTCGACGTCGACCTCGACGGCATCGGTATCGACGGCCGGTTCTTCGGTACCGGTATCGATGTCCGCGAAATCGACACCGATGGCATCGACCCCAGGAGTACAGGTCCCGTCGGCCCGCCGGTCCTCCGGTGACGGTAGGGGTGAGAGGCCGCATGGGCAATCGGCCCCGGTCACTCCCTCTGCTCATGGCCCTCGGGACCGAACCCTGTCTGACCCGGCCCCTCGAGACCGAGGGGGATCGATCTCCTCCTCCGTTCCACCTGGCGCCGATGACGGGCACCGCAAAAAACAGAAAAAGCACCGTCATCGGTCCCCATCGGTGCGCCCGGCCCTCGGTGCCGGAGAGGAGTCGACGCCGAAGCGTCCACGTCGAGAGGAGAGGTCCCCCTTGGTAGTGGAGGTACCGACACGTCAGGGTCCCAGCACTTCGGTGCAGTCTCCTGGACCCGAGCAGCTTCCGGCACCGACGCCTCTACCGGCCCCCCCGTCTTTCCCGACAGCGGGCCTGGACGAGTGCCTCCTAGCCATCCTTCCGGGGTCTCGACCGCCACACAGGTGGAGTCCCCGTCGACGTCGATGGAGGGAGCTTCGTCCCCGCCGGCGCGGGAGTCCACCGCTCGACGACACCGAGGCCTCGGTGCCTCGACGTCGAGCCGGGCCCGGTTAAGGACTCAGCAACATGAGCTTATGTCCGATACCGAGGAAGAGGCCTCGTGGGGGGAAGAGGAGGACCCCAGATATTTCTCCTCAGAGGAGTCTGTGGGCCTCCCCTCTGACCCCACGCCTTCACCGGAGAGGAAGCTCTCGCCTCCTGAGAGCCTCTCCTTTGCCTCCTTTGTTAGGTATATGTCTATATGCATTACCTTCCCCGTGGTCTCTGTGGACGAGCCGAGGGCTGAGATGCTCGAGGTCCTCGACTATCCATCACCACCTAGAGAGTCCTCCACGGTGCCGTTGCACAATGTCCTCAAAGAGACACTGCTTCGGAACTGGATGAGACCATTATCTAATCCCACCATTCCCAAGAAAGCAGAGTCCCAGTACAGAATCCACTCGGACCCAGAGTTAATGCGGCCCCAATTGCCCCATGACTCGGCGGTCGTGGATTCTGCTCTCAAGAGGGCATGGAGTTCGAGGGATACCGCCTCGGCGCCCCCGGGGCGGGAGTCTCGCACTCTGGACTCGTTTGGGAGGAAGGCCTACCAATCTTCCATGCTCGTGACCCGCATCAAATCTTAGCAGCTCTACACCAGCATCCACATGCGGAACAATGTGAAGCAACTGGCGGACCTGGTTGACAAGCTCCCGCCGGAGCAGTCCAGGCCTTATCAGGAGGTGGTCAGGCAGCTGAAGGCGTGCAGAAAGTTCCTGTCCAGGGGTATCTATGACACCTGTGACGTGGCATCTCGTGCTGCGGCCCAAGGTATAGTGATGCGCAGGCTCTCATGGCTGCGTGCCTCTGACCTGGACAACCGCACCCAGCAGAGACTGGCCGACGTCCCTTGCCGGGGGGATAATATTTTGGTGAGAATGTCGAGCAGCTGGTGGACCAACTGCATCAGCGGGAAACCGCCCTCGACAAGCTCTCCCACCGGGCGCCTTCAGCATCCACCTCAGCAGGTGGACGTTTTTCCCGGGCCCGGCAGGCTGTGCCCTATTCTTTTGCCAAGCGTAGGTACACCCAGCCGGCCCGAAGGCCTCGTCAGGCACAGGGACAGCCCCAGCGCGCTCGTTCGCGTCAACAGCGTGCGCCTAAGCAGCCCCCTGTGCCTCCACAGCAAAGCCGGGGACGGGCTTTTGACTGGATCTACGGGAACATAGCTGCCCTCAAAGTGTCCGTACCGGACGATCTGCCGGTCGGAGGGAGGTTAAAATTTTTTCACCAAAGGTGGCCTCTCATAACCTCCAACCAGTGGGTTCTCCAAATAGTGCGGTGCGGATACGCCCTGAATTTGGCCTCCCTGCCACCAAATTGTCCTCCGGGAGCGCAATCCTTCAGCTCCCATCACAAGCAGGTACTTGCAGAGGAACTCTCCACCCTTCTCAGCACCAATGTGGTCGAGCCCGTACCACTCGGGCAGGAAGGGCAGGGATTCTATTCCAGGTACTTCCTTGTGGAAAAGAAAACAGGGGGGATGCGTCCCATCCTAGACCTGAGAGGCCTGAACAAATTCCTGGTCAAAGAAAAGTTCAGGATGCTTTCCTTGGGCACCCTTCTGCCAATGATTCAGAAAAACGATTGGCTATGTTCCCTGGATTTAAAGGACGCATACACTCACATCCCGATACTGCCAGCTCACAGACAGTATCTCAGATTCCGCCTGGGCGCACGGCACTTTCAGTATTGTGTGCTGCCCTTTGGGCTCGCCTCTGCCCCACGGGTGTTTACAAAGTGCCTCGTGGTGGTGGCAGCGTATCTACGCAAGCTGGGAGTGCACGTGTTCCCATATCTCGACGATTGGCTGGTCAAGAACACCTCGGAGGCAGGAGCCCTCCGGTCCATGCAGTGCACTATTCAACTCCTGGAGCTGCTGGGGTTTGTGATAAATTACCCAAAGTCCCATCTCCGGCCAACCCAGTCTCTGGAATTCATAGGAGCTCTGCTGAATACCCAGACGGCTCGGGCCTTCCTTCCCGAAGCGAGGGCCAACAACCTTTTGTCTCTGGCTTCGCAGACCAGAGCGTCTCAGCAGGTCACAGCTCGGCAGATGTTGAGACTTCTGGGTCATATGGCCTCCACAGTCCATGTGACTCCCATGGCTCGTCTTCACATGAGATCTGCTCAATGGACCCTAGCTTCCCAGTGGTTCCAAGCCACCGGGAATCTAGAGGATGTCATCCGCCTCTCCACCAGTTGCCGTACTTCACTGCTCTGGTGGACCATTCGGACCAATTTGACCCTGGGACGTCCATTCCAAATTCCACAGCCTACGAAAGTGCTGACGACGGATGCATCTCGCCTGGGGTGGGGAGCTCATGTCGATGGGCTCCACACCCAGGGTCTGTGGTCCCTCCAGGAAAAGGATCTGCAGATCAACCTCCTGGAGCTCCGAGCGATCTGGAACGCACTGAAGGCTTTCAGAGATCAGCTGTCCTACCAAATTATCCAAATTCGGACAGACAATCAGGTTGCAATGTATTACACCAACAAGCAGGGGGGCACCGGATCTCGCCACCTGTGTCAGGAAGCCGTCGGGATGTGGCGTTGGGCCTGCCAGTTCGGCATGCTTCTCCAAGCCACATACCTGGCAGGTGTAAACAACAGTCTGGCCGACAGACTGAGCAGAGTCATGCAACCGCACGAGTGGTCGCTCCATTCCAGAGTGGTACGCAAGATCTTCCGAGAGTGGGGCACCCCCGCCCGGTGGACCTTTTCGCCTCTCAGACCAACCACAAGCTGCCTCTGTTCTGTTCCAGGCTTCAGGCACACGGCAGGCTAGCGTCGGATGCTTTTCTCCTTCATTGGGGGACTGGCCTCCTGTATGCTTATCCTCCCATACCTTTGGTGGGGAAGACCTTACTGAAGCTCAAGCAAGACCGCGGCACCATGATTCTGATAGCGCCCTTTTGGCCCCGTCAGATCTGGTTCCCTCTTCTTCTGGAGTTGTCCTCAGAAGAACCGTGGAGATTGGAGTGTTTTCCGACTCTCATTTCGCAGAACGACGGAGCGTTGCTGCACCCCAACCTTCAGTCCTTGGCTCTCACGGCCTGGATGTTGAGGGCGTAGACTTCACTGCGTTGGGTCTGTCTGAGGGTGTCTCCCGTGTCTTGCTTGCCTCTAGGAAGGATTCCACTAAAAAGAGTTACTTTTTCAAGTGGAGGAGGTTTGTCGTTTGGTGTGAGAGCAAGGCCCTAGAACCTCGTTCTTGCCCTGCACAGAACCTGCTTGAATACCTTCTGCACTTATCAGGGTCTGGCCTCAAGACCAACTCAGTAAGGAATCACCTTAGTGCGATTAGTGCTTACCATTATCGTGTGGTAGGTAAAGCCATCTCTGGAGAGCCTTTAGTCGTTCGATTCATGAGAGGCTTGCTTTTGTCAAAGCCCCCTATCAAGCCTCCTACACTGTCATGGGATCTCAACGTCGTCCTCACCCAGCTGATGAAACCTCTTTTTGAGCCACTGAATACCTGCCATCTGAAGTACTTGACCTGGAAGGTCATTTTCTTGGTGGCAGTTACTTCAGCTCGTAGGGTCAGTGAGCTTCTAGGGTCAGTGAGCTTCAAGCCCTGGTAGCTCATGCTCCATATACCAAATTTCATCACAACAGAGTAGTGCTCCGCACCCACCCAAAGTTCCTGCCGAAGGTGGTGTCGGAGTTCCATCTTAACCAGTCAATTGTCTTGCCAACATTCTTCCCCAGGCCTCATACCCGCCCTGCTGAACGTCAGTTGCACACATTGGACTGCAAGAGAGCATTGGCCTTCTACTTGGAGCGGACACAGCCCCACAGACAGTCCGCCCAATTGTTTGTTTCTTTCGACCCTAACAGGCTAGGGGTCGCTGTCGGGAAACGCACCATCTCCAATTGGCTAGCAGATTGCATTTCCTTCACTTACGCCCAGGCTGGGCTGGCTCTTGAGGGTCATGTCACGGCTCATAGTGTTAGAGCCATGGCAGCGTCAGTGGCCCACTTGAAGTCAGCCATTATTGAAGAGATTTGCAAGGCTGCGACGTGGTCATCTGTCCACACATTCACATCACATTACTGCCTCCAGCAGGATACCCGACGCGACAGTCGGTTCGGGCAGTCGGTGCTGCAGAATCTGTTTGGGGTGTAAATCCAACTCCACCTCCAGGACCCGCATTTATTCTGATCAGGCTGCACTCTCAGTTAGTTGTTCTTCGTAGGTCAATTTTCTGTTGTACCCTCGCCGTTGCGAGGTTCCATTGACCTGGGTTCTTGTTTTGAGTGAGCCTGAGAGCTAGGGATACCCCAGTCGTGAGAACAAGCAGCCTGCTTGTCCTCGGAGAAAGCGAATGATACATACCTGTAGCAGGTGTTCTCCGAGGACAGCAGGCTGATTGTTCTCACCTACCCTCCCTCCTCCCCTTTGGAGTTGCGTTTCATCATTTTTGCTTGTCATTCAACTGGCGGGAACGGTCGCGCACGGGCGGGAAGACGGCCGCGCATGCGCTGTGGGCGTGCCCTGCGTGCGGACCGTCCGCGAAGCTTCTTCCGGTTGGTGGGGGCTGCCGCGGACGTCACCCAGTCGTGAGAACAATCAGCCTGCTGTCCTCGGAGAACACCTGCTACAGGTATGTATCATTCACTTTATTTATTTGTTGCATTTGTATTCCACATTTCTCCGAGGACAAGCAGGCTGCTTGTTCTCATGTGGGTCGGCGTCCACTGCAGCCCAGGAACGGAGATTTTTCCATTAAAAATCCACAAAGCTCTGCAACAGCCGCCCGTGCGCATCCGTTCCCGCCTCAGTTTTTCTTTTTCCGTGGTGGAGAGTGGCTGCATGTCGATCTCTCTTCCTCAGGCTCAAGGAAAGACTTGGGCGTCCTTCACGTTGTTCTTTAGTGCTTTCTTTTCGTTTTACGTTGCCTTTTTTGTCTTTTTTCCAGTTTAAAAAAAAAAACCAAAAACCTCTTTTATCTTAGTTTTTTCCCCTGTTAAGTTTCCTTTTGCTTCCGTTGCGGCCTTCTTGGGCCGCACGTCCGCGGTACTCCTTTTTCTGCCCTTGGTCGGCACAATCAACCCTTTTGATTTCGCTGCCGCAATTTTTCTGCTGATGTCATCGAATCCTCCCAGCGTCTTCAAAAAGTGTGCTTGGTGCCAGCGGTCGATCTCGGGCACTGACCTGCCCTCCTGGTGCATGAAGTGCCTTGGGCTAAACCATCGCCCAGATGCTTGTAAGTTGTGTCTGAGTTTGAAAAAACGGACACAGGCGTCGAGAACAGCTCTTCGGGACCGTGTTTTCGGAGCTCTCACTGATTCCTCGGTGTCGACATCGGGAGTTCAGGTAATGGCTCTTCGGACATCACCACTAGCTGGGATTAGCGAGCCGTCGAGTGGGTCTACTCCTGTCTCGAAGGCTCCTGCTGTGCAAGCCCACCGGGACCGACCCCTGTCGGACCCGACCCCGAGGAGGCATGTGGATTCCACGTCCTTGGTACCGAGGAGTACTGGTGAAGTGCTTCGAGCGAAGGCGAAGAAGCATCAGCACCGGTCTCCTTCGAGGCACGGTACCGGGAGCTCTGGGGCGTCGAAGGATTCGGCACCTGGAAAGCGTCGACGCCAGGAGGAGCGCTCACCCTCCATACAAGAGGTGGTGTTGTATCGATCTTCGGAGAGCCCGGTACCGCCTCCCAGGCCTCCACAGATTCTGACATCAACTTCTGTACCAGCCCCACAGCCTTCCTCGACAGCGACTCTGGAGGAGAGCATCTGAGCCATTCTTCTAGGCCTTCTGGAAGGGCTGCTGCATCAGTCTGCCTCTGTACCGGGGGTGCTTGGGCTCTCGGTACCGTCGATGGAAGCGGCAGCTGGCTCCGTGCCTGTGGTGAGGTCTCCGACGCTGGTACCGCTTGTGGCATCGGCCTCCACCCAGGTCGATTTCCCGTCGACATCGTTGGAGGGAGCTTCATCACCGCCGGTATGGGAGTCGACGTCTCAGCATTGCCATCGGGGACATGGTTCCTCGACGTCTAGATGGGCCTGGATTCAGACTGCAGTTCGAGAACTCTTGTCCGATACCGAGGAGGATGCCTCCTGGGATGAAGGGGAAGATCCCAGATATTTCTCTTCCGAGGAGTCTTGTGGTCCTTCTTCTGATCCCAATCCTTCACCTGAGAGGAAGCTTTCTCCGACAGAGAGTCTCTCCTTCTCGTCATTTGTCAGGGAAATGTCTGTAGGCATTCCCTTCCCGGTGGTAACTGAGGACTCAGGACTGAGATGCTCGAGGTCCTTAACTATCCTTTACCACCTAAGGAGTCATCCACTGTCCCTCTGCATAATGTCCTTAAGGAGACATTGCTGAGGAACTGGATGAAACCGTTAACTAATCCCACCATTCCCAAGAAAGTGGAATCCCAGTATCGAATCCACGGAAAACCTGAGTTGATGAAGTCGCAGTTACCTCATGACTCTGTTTGTGGATTCCACTCTCAAGAGAGCCAGGAGTATTAGAGATTTTGCCTCGGTGCCCCTGGGGCGAGAAGCTAGGACTTTAGACTCTTTTGGGAGGAAGGACTATCAGTTCTCTATGCTCGTGTCCAAAATTCAGTCTTACCAGCTCTACACGAGCATCCACATGCGGTACAATGTAAAGCAACTGGCGGACTTGGTGGACAAGCTCCCTGCGGAGCATGCCAGGCCTTTTCTGGAGGTGGTCAGGCAGCTGAAGGCATGTCGTAAATTCCTGTCCAGGGGTGCTTATGACACTTTTGATGTTGCATCCAGATCTGCTGCTCAAGGTATAGTGATGTGCAGACTCTCATGGCTGCATGCCTCTGACCTGGACTATCGGACCCAGCAGCAACTTGCGGATATCCCTTGCCGGGGGATAATATTTTTGGCTAGAAGGTCGAGCAGGTGGTAGAGCAGCTCCACCAGCGGGAAACCGCCCTTGAGAAACACTGTCACTGGGCGTCTTCAGCATCTACCTCCACAGGTGGACGATTTTTCAGGGGAAGGCGGAATGCTCTCTATGCTTACAATAAGTGTAGGTACAATCCACCTTTCCGACAGCCTTCCCAGGCTTAGCCCCAGCGCGCTCGTTCGCGTCAACAGCTTGCGCCCAGACAGGCCCCTGCAGCTCCCCAGCAAAAGCAAGGGACGTGCTTTTGACTGGCTCCAGCTGAGCATAGCCGCCATAAAAGTACCTGTGCCAGATTATCTGCCGGTCGGGGGGAGTTTAAAAGTTTTTCACCAAAGGTGGCCTCTCATAACCTCCGACCGGTGGGTTCTTCAAATAGTCCGGTTAGGGTACTCCCTCAATTGGATCTCCAGACCTCCAAATTGTCCACCGGGAGCTCAGTCCTTCAGCTTCCAGCACAGGCAGGTACTTGCAGAGGAACTTTCCACCCTTCTCAGCGCCAATGCGGTTGAGCCCGTTCCACCGGGGCAAGAAGGGCTGGGATTCTATTCCAGGTACTTCGTTGTGCAAAAGAAAATGGGGATGCGTCCCATCCTAGACCTAAGGGCCCTGAACAAATATCTGATTCGAGAAAAGTTCAGGATGCTTTCCCTGGGCACCCTTCTTCCCATGATTCAGGACAACGATTGGCTATGCTTTCTGGACGTGAAGGATGCTTATACGCACATCCCGATACTGCCAGCTCACAGGCAGTATCTTCGATTCCGTCTGGGGACACAGCACTTTCAGTATTGTGTGCTACCCTTTGGTCTCTCTTCTGCGCCCAGGGTTTTTACAAAATGCCTGGCAGTAGTTGCAGCATCGCTAAGCAGACTGGGAGTACATGTGTTCCCTTATCTTGATGATTGGCTAGTGAAGAACACCTCAGAGGCAAGAGCTCTACAGTCCATTCAGATAACTATTCGACTCTTGGAGCTGCTAGGGTTTGTCATCAGTTACCCAATGTCCCACCTTCTTCCAGTTCAACAACTAGAATTCATAGGAGTTCTGCTGGACTCTCAGACAGCTCGGGCTTGTCTATCCGAGATGAGGGCAGACAACCACCTGTCTCTCGTTTCCATGGCCAGAGTGTCTCAGCAGATCACAGCTCGGCAGATGTTGAGACTGCTAGGCCATATGACCTCCACAGTTCATTTGACGCCCATGGCACGCCTTCACATGCTTCACATGTGATCTGCTCAATGGACCCTAGCTTCCCAGTGGTATGAAGCTGCGGGGAATCTAGAGGATGTGATCCAGCTGTCCACCAATTTTCACAATTCCCTTCAGTGGTGGACAATTCGATCCAATTTGAACTTGGGACGTCCCTTCCAAATTCCTCAGCCTCAAATAGTGCTGAACACGGATGCATCTCTCCTGGGGTGGGGAGTGCATGTAGATGGGCTTCACACTCAGGGAGCTTGGTCCCTCCAAGTATCAGGTCTTTAGATCAGTCTCCTGGAGTTGCGAGCAATCTGGAATGCTCTAAAGGCTTTCAGAGATCGGCTGTCCAGTCAAATTATTCAAATTCAGAGAGACAACCAGGTTGCCATGTACTACATCAACAAGCAGGGGGGCACCGGATCTCGCCCCCTCTGTCGGGAAGCTGTCCAGGTGTGGCTTTGGGCTCGCTGTCACTGAGGCGGGAATGGACACGGGCGGGAAGATGGCGGCGTATACGCATTGCGTCCGTCCCCTGCTCTGGAGGCTGTCGCAAAGCTTTATGGATTTTTACTGGAAAAATCTCCGTTCTTGGGCCGCCATGGACGCCGACCCACATGTGAGAAGAATCAGTCTGCTGTCCTCGGAGAATACCTGCTACGGGTAAGTATCCTCTCTTTTCCCACCTATTTGCAGGCTCAGTGTGGCTTACGTATAACCGTAAAGGCATTCACCAATTCTGGTATGAACAAATACAGGTTGTGACAGGTAGAGTAAGGTTCGTATGTGAAGAATTGTAGAGAGGAAGAGTTATTTTATGTCCTTTGTGAGCTATTTTGTGTTTTATCTGAGCCTTGGTTACGTTGTGTTGCAGGGTTTAGGCATTTATGTTGGGTCTGTAGGGTATGCCTTGTCGAACAGGTTCGTTTTGATTGATTTCCGGAAGTTTAGGTGATCATACGTTGTTTTCACGGCTGTTGGTAATGCATCCTAAAGTTGTATGCTTATATAGGAAAAGCTGGTTAATTTGTATTTGAGTCCTTTGCAGCTTGGGTAGTGGAGATTTAAGTGTGATGATCCTGTTGTGTTCCTGGTAGGTAGATCTATGAGGTCTGTCATGTATCCTGGGGCATTACCGTAGATAATTTTATGAACTAGGGTGCAGATTTTGAAAGCAATACGTTCTTTGATTGGGAGCCAGTGCAGTTTTTATCGGAGGGGTTTGGCGGTTTTGAATCGCGTTTTTCCAGAAATAAGTCTGCCTGCCGTGTTTTGGGCAGTCTGAAGTTTCTTAATGATTTGTTCTTTACATCCCGCATAAATTCCGTTGCAGTAATCTACGTGGCTTAGTACCATTGATTGTATCATGTTGCGAAATGTTTCCCTCAGTTTTTTGCAACTAGATTCAAAGTGGTTTACATATATTCAGGTACTTATTTTGTATCAGGGGAAATGGAGGGTTACGTGACTTGCCCAGAGTCACAAGGAGCTGCAGTGGGAATCGAACTGAGTTCCCCAGGATCAAAGTCCACTGCAGTAACCACTAGGCTGCTCCTCCACTCCTTATGTTACAATGGGGCTCATTTTTGAAAGCACACACTTAGACTTAGAAAGTTACATAGAAACCTATTGTAAGTCTAAGTGCTTTGAGAATATTCCTCCATGAAACTTTGTAAGCCTATGTGCTTTGAAAATTAACACCCAAGACTCTTCAGCTTAGAGAAAAAGATGACAGGAGATATGATAGAAGTTGATAAAATCATGAGTGGGATGGAATGGTTAAAATATGGAAGAGTTAAGCGTTGATACAGAAACAAAAGGACACTCCATTAAACTGATCAGTAGATTGAAAACCAGAGGTTTTCTTTTTAATGCAGTGCGTAATTAAGCTGCAGAATCTGTGTTGGATGTGGTCAAGTTGAGTAACATAGTGCAATTCAAAAGAAATGTGGACAAATTCTTGGAGGAAAAGTCAATAAAAAATTATTAGCCAGGTGGATTTGAGTGAGCTATTGCTCATACGTGGAAATGTGTGAGAAATAAATATTTTTGTTGTGTGTGTTTTGGAGGGGGATAGATTTGCCATCTACTTGACCCAGACTGGCCATTGACAGTTAGGATGCTGGGCTTGGACAACCTTGATTTGACTCGTGGCTTTTTTTTTTTAAATTCTAGAAACCAACCTTTACTAATACAAGGTCCGCTTTACTTCGCTTCCAGGGTATTCACCAAAGGCTTTGTTGTAACAGACCACCTGTACAGGCAGGGACTTCTGGTATTTCCATACCTTGACAATTGGCTACTAGCTACTTCATTAATGTATCTACCGTCTCATGGTATTCATCAAAGGCTGTGTTGTAACAGACTACCTGTACGAGCAGGGATTTCTGGTATTTCCATACCTTGACAATTGGCTACTAGCAACTTCATTAATGTATCTTATCTGTCTCACTGAAGAAGATAATACCTCCTTGTCTTTTTCAAAATCATCTCTTCAACCTGCAAGCTAAATCTCATTCATAGGAACTTACATAGACATGAATGCAAGAGAGAATGAGAAAACTAATATGTTCCTTTGAAAATGTTTGGTGCTCCTCATTGATCACTTAGATCCTATCTTTAAATGCTAGACTATATGCCTTCTGCTGTAGTATACTCTTTGTTCACCTCAAAATGAGAGAGAGCCCCAATGGCATCTCAAATCCCTCTTAAGCTCTAAAGTTCAGCTGTCAGCTTCACTTTATACAGTGCTGCAGTGGTGGACTTCTGAGGCCTTTTTTGGTTAAAGGTCTCCATTTTCAACCTCTAGAGCAGTGGTTCCCAAACTTGGACCCGTTGGCACCCCAGCCCGTCAGGTTTTCAGGCTGTCCAGAATGAATATTCATGAGAGAGAAAATTTCATTCAGTGGACATTGCTGTGTCTTAACCACAAATGCGTTCAGTATTTACTAAGTTGTGCATCTCGGCACTTTACTCCCACATGGAGCCTGGTCAAAAGGCAAGAAACTACTCTACATCAATCATCAGGAATTGATAACAACATATTACCTCATCCAGTATTCACTCATTTTCTCTGAGGACAGTCTGTGCTCATCCATCCAGGTGGTAATGTTCTGTATCATAGTCGTAGTTTATTGCATTTACTATACCGCTGTAGCTGGCTGGCTGGCGAGCATAGTGGTTTGCAAATTAAATATATTGAACTACATAAAAGAAAAAGAACTACAATAGCAATAGGATAGCACACCAAACACACAAGACGAGACGGGGAAGGGTCAGACAGCATAGTAAAGGTGAGGAGAGCTGGACTGCAGTTACAACTTCAGAAAACCATTCTGATAGCCTGGGTAAAAAGCCAAGTTTTTAGTTCGCTTTTAAACTATTTAAAAGAAAGATTACTATGAAGAGATAAAGGTAACCCATTCCAAACAAAAGGTGCAAGAGAAAATAATGCAGACTGTCTAGTGGATTCAAGTTGAGTGAATCTGGGACCACGGAGAACCAACGGTAGTCATTCAAAGATCACAGAAGCTTAACTGGAGAGTATGGGATGGTGAGATGGATAAATAATTGGGAGTACGTATCTGAAAAGCCTTAAATGTGAGAGTAGCCACTTTGTGGATGATCCATTGATTAACCAGTAGCCAATGATGTGCTTTCAGAAATGGAGTAATGTGATCACTACAGCAAGCATTACAAAGAAGTGTTTTGTAAAGGCTGAAGTTTCTTAAATGAGGAGTGGGAGAGACCAGCATAGATAATGTTACAGTAGTCAAGATGTGTCATAGAGAGAATTGAATCAATGCATGAAAAGTATCATGATTAAAGAAGTGACGTACTGCCCATAGTTGATGGAAAACAAAAAATCTAACTTTGATCAAGTGTGAAATCTGAGGTTGAAATGTGAAAGCTGAGTCCAGAATAACACCTAAATACCGAAAGTGTGTTACTGGAGTAATTAAGGTACCAAAGAAGGATATGGGGATCGATGGTGGCGAACAAGTTCCTGAAAACCAGCAAGCAACTGTTTTTTCTTTATTCCAACAATAGGAATCTGTGTCCTTTAGTTTGACAAAAAGCAGCATGCTAGGACTTTATTTGCAGTAGAATAAAAAATTCAAGCTATTTACATACTGATGAAGCAGAACCACATAGCAAATAAGTTCAGCAGAGTTTTTCACTGGACCCTATATCCTCAGACTCTTCAGGAATTTTTTTTTAAATTGGCACATTCATCAAATAGCTGCAAGAATGCAAAGCTATCTCTTCATTGTTCATTGTACCCATCTCCAGCTTAGCATAAAACATGTTAGGTGTAGATTTAGCTTGGCCAATCCTCTACACTTATTCACCATCTCTCCCATGTGAACTGAGGACTAGCCTAGTGGTTAGTGCAGCGGACTTTGATCCTGGGGAACTGGGTTCGATTCCCACTGCAGCTCCTTGTGACTGTGGGCAAGTCTCTTAACCCCCCATTGCCCCAGGTACAAAATAAGTACCTGTATATATGTAAACCGCTTTGAATGTAGTTGCAAAATATCACAGAAAGGCGGTATATCAAGTCCCATTTCCCTTTCTCTAAAGACTCTCAGGTCGCCCTCCATACAGTCTCCAGCTGTTTCAAAACTTAACACAGAACCAAGGGTGCTCTACTGCACCCCATCTTAAACCGCTGGCTCTGATGGTGAAAACTGAACAGTGCCTTGTTTTCTTGGGCCTGCCACCTCCCATTCAATCCATCGTGGTGTTTGCAAGGAAACTCTCTGAGATGTCCATTTGCTTTCAGATGCAAAAGGTTTTAAATTTGGTGTTTCACCAGTGAACAAGACTCTTCTGTGTCCTTCAAACACCATACTGCAATTCCTTAGCCATCTTTTATTCTCTGGAACTGCCCTAGTCAGTCTGGTTTTTAGGGTTTCCATAATGAATATACATATAATCTACCTAATGGATATCATAAAAATCAGACTGGCAAGAATCTTGGTATATGCTACACAGGGTTGGTTTGTTTATTTTTTAGTTGCCAATGGGACAGGTTTTCAGGATATCCTTGATGAATATGTATGAAAGATTTGCATGCCTATCTCCATTGTATGCAAATATCTCTCATATGCGTTCATTGGAGGTATCCTGAAAACATGCTCTGTTGGTGGTCCCAGACGACTGGGAGTTAAGACCAAAGGGCTAGGGCATACTCCAGGAAAAGTTTAAGAACCAGTAGTATGAACACCTACTTCATTTTCAGCAAGTCATTTGCAGGGATCTGTGGGTTGTGTTTTAAAATCTGACAAGTTTTCAGGGAAGTCTTTCAGGGGATTTTCGTGATTTTCCACATCAGGCTTTAACAGTTCCATGTCCATTTCTTCACCATATTTCTGATAGTTGAAATTGCTACCTGGACTCATTTAGAGGTTTTTTTTTTTTTTTTTTTTTAATAGCTTTCCCCTTTTTATTGCTGTAATGGTTCACAAGAACATAAAAGTGGCCATATTGGGGTCAGATCAATGGGCCATCTAGCCCAGTATCCTGTTTTCCAAACAGTGGCCAAGCCAAGTCACAAGTACCTGGTAGAAACCCAAATCGTGGCAACATTCCATACTACAAATCCCAGGGCAAGCAGTTGCTTCCCATTTCTGTCTCAATAGCAGACTATGAACTTTTCCTCCAGTAATTTGCCCAAACCTAACTACTGTTACCACATCCACCGGTAAAGAGTTCCAGAGCTTAACTATTTGTTGAGTGAAAAAATATTTCCTCCTATTTGTTTTAAAAGTATTTCCATGTAACTTCTTCAAGTGTCCCCTAGTCTTTGTACTTTTGCAATGAGTAAAAAATCGATGTACTTCTACTCGTTTTATACCACTCAGGATTTTGTAGACCTCAATATCTCCCCTCATCCATCTCTTTTCCAAGCTGAAGAGCCCAAACCTCTTTAGCCTTTCCTGATACGAGAGGAGATTAATCCCCTTTATCATTTTTGTCACTCTTCTTTGAACATTTTCTAATTCTGCTATATCTCTTTTGAGGTACGGCAACCAGAACTGAATGCAATACTCAAGGTGCGGACGCACCATGGAGCGATACGAAGGCATTATAGCATTTTCGGTCTTATTCACCATCCTGTTCGTAATAATTCCTAGCATGTTTTTTTGGCCACTGCCATACACTGAGCAGAAGATTTCAGCATATTATCTACAACAACACCTAGATCTTTTTCTTGAGTGCTGACCCTCCAAGGAGGACCCTAGCATCAGGTAACTGTGATTCGGATTATCAATGTGCATCACCTTGCATTTGTCCATATTAAATTTCATCTGCCACTTTGATGCCCAGTTTTTGAATTTCCTGAGGTCTTTCTGAAATATTTCACAGTCCGTATTTGTTTTAACAACCTTGAATAGTTTTGTATCATTTGCAGATTTAATCACCTCACTCTTTCTGATTTCCATATAATTTATAAATATGTTAAATAGCACCGGTCCCAGTACAGATCCCTTCAGCACTCCACTATTCACTCTCCTCCTTTGAGAGACATGGCCATTTAACCCTACCCTCTGTTTTCTGTCCAATAACCAATTCCTAATCTACACCAGAACATTGCCTCCTATCTCATCTCTTTAATTTTCTCAGGAGTCTCTGATGAGGAACTTTGTCAAACGCTTTCTGAACATCTGAACAGCATCAACCGACTCACCTTTATCCACATGTTTATTCATGCTTTCAAAGAAATGAAGGAGATTGGTGAGGCAAGACTTCCCTTTGCTGAACCCATGCTGGCTGTGTCCCTTTAAACCATTTTTGTCTGTGTTCTGTAATTTTATTCTTTATAATATTTCCACTATTTTGCCCAGCACCAGCGTCAGGCTTACTGGTCTATAATTTCCCAGATCACCCCTAGAACCCTTTTTAAAAATCGGTGTCACATTGGCCACCCTCCAATCTTCAGGTACTACGGATGATTTTAACAACATATTAGTAACAGCAGATCAGAAATTTCATGCTTGAGTTTGTTGTGTACCCTTGAATGTATGCCATCCGGTCCAGGTGATGTACTTCTCTTTTTAATTTGTCAGTTTGACTCAGTACATCTTCCAGGTTCACTGAGATTTCTTTCAGTTCCTCTGCATCGTCACCCTTGAAAACTATTTCCGGTACTACTATTACTACTATTTTGCATTTCTATAGCGCTACAAGGCGTACGCAGCACTGCACAAACATAGAAGAAAGACAGTCCCTGCTCAAAGAGCTTACAATCTAATAGACAAAAAATAAAGTAAGCAAATCAAATCAATTAATGTGTACAGGAAGGAGGAGAAGAGGGTAGGTGGAGGCGAGTGGGTACGAATCAAAAGCAATGTTAAAGAGGTGGGCTTTCAGTCTAGATTTAAAGGTGGCCAAGGATGGGGCAAGACGTAGGGGCTCAGGAAGTTTATTCCAGGCTTAGGGTGCAGCAAGAGAGAAGGCGCGAAGTCTGGAGTTGGCAGTAGTGGAGAAGGGAACAGATAAGAAGGATTTATCCATGGAACGGAGTTCACGGGAAGGGGTGTAGGGAAGGACGAGTGTGGAGAGATACTGGGGAGCAGCAGAGTGAGTATATTTATAGGTTAGTAGAAGAAGTTTGAACAGGATTCGAAAACGGATAGGGAGCCAGTGAAGCGACTTGAGGAGAGGGGTAGTATGAGTAAAGTGACCCTGGCGGAAGACGAGACGGGCAGCAGAGTTTTGAACCGATTGGAGAGGGGAGAGGTGACTAAGTGGGAGGCCAGCAAGAAGCAGATTGCAGTAGTCTAAACGAGAGGTGACAAGGGTGTGGATGAGGGTTTTGGTAGAGTGCTCGGAAAGAAAGGGGCGGATTTTACGGATGTTGTAAAGAAAGAAATGACAGGTTTTGGCAATCTGCTGGATATGAGCAGAGAAGGAGAGAGAAGAGTCAAAGATGACCCCAAGGTTTCGAGCTGAGGAGACAGGGAGAATGAGAGAGCCATCAACAGAAATAGAAAACGGGGAGAGGTGGGTTTGGGGGGAAAATGAGAAGCTCGGTTTTGGTCATGTTTAATTTCAGGTGGCATTGAGACATCCAGACAGCAATGTCAGACAAGCACGCTGAAACTTTGGTTTGGATGCAAGGTGAGATATCAGGGGTAGAAAGGTAGATTTGGGAGTCATCAGCATAGAGATGGTAGGAAAAGCCATGGGATGAGATTAATGAACCAAGGGAAGAAATGTAGATAGAAAAGAGGAGGGGACCAAGAACAGAACCCTGAGGTACGCCGACAGGCAGATGGATAGAAGTAGAAGAGGATCCACCAGAGTGAACACTAAAGGTGCGGAGGGAGAGGTGGGAAGAGAACCAGGAAAGGACAGAGCCCTGGAATCCAAGTGAGGACAGGGTATCGAGAAGTATGCTGTGATCGACAGTGTCAAAAGCAGCGGAAAGATCAAGAAGAATGAGGATGGAATATTGACCTCTGGATTTAGCCAGTAATAGGTCATTGGAGACTTTAGTAAGCGCAGTTTCGGTTGAGTGGAGAGGGCGAAAACCAGATTGTAGTGGGTCAAGAATAGCATGTGAGGAGAGAAAATCAAGGCAGTGGTGGTGAACAGCATGCTCAAGTAATTTGGAGAGAAAAGGGAGGAGGGAGATGGGTCGGTAATTAGAGGGACAAGTAGGGTCAAGTGAAGGCTTCTTAAGGAGAGGTGTGACCACAGCATGTTTAAAGGCAGTAGGGACAGTTGCAGTGGAAAGTGAGAGGTTGAGAATGTGATAGATAAAAGGAATAAGAGCAAGTGAGATGGCATTAAGAAGGTGGGTGGGAATGGGATCAGAGGAACAGGTGGTACATTTTGAGGAAGAAAGGAGAAGTGTAGTTTCCTCTATAGTAACTTCAGGAAAGGAGGAAAAGGAATGAGGGGAAGGAGAGAGAAGGGAACGGACTAATGGAGGGAGAGGTGGCGAGGTAGAGAATTCAAGGTTTATCTTTTGAACCTTGTCGTGAAAGAATTCAGCAAGGGTCTGAGGAGATAATGAAGGGGGAGTAGGGGGAGGGGGCACCTTGAGGAGAGAGTTCAATGTGGTGAAGAGAAGTCGAGGGTTAGAGCTAAGAGAGTTGATCAGTTGGATATAATAATCCTGTTTGGCGTGTAAAAGAGCAGATTGGAAGGAGGTCAGCATGAACTTAAAGTGTAAGAAATCAGCAAGGGCCCAAGATTTCTGCCAGAGGCGTTCGGCGGAGCGGGTACAGGAACGTAGGTAGCGGATATTAGAAGTCAGCCAAGGTTGGGGTTTTGTACGCCTTATAGGGCGGGTCATCAAAGGTGCGTGTGTCTAAGGCAGAGGATAGAGTATTGTTGTAAGAAGAAACAGCCTCGTTGACAGACGTGGACGGTGCCACAGTAGAGAGGAGGTTTGAAGCATGGGAGGATAGAAATGATGGGTCAATATTGTGAAGATTCCTAGATAAATTAGATAAGATAGGACGGGGACTGGGAGGGAAGAGATTTAAGTGTGAAAGTTACAAGATGGTGATCAGAGAGGGGAAATCAGAGGCAAGGAAACTAGAGGGTGAACAGTTGGAGGAGAAGATGAGATCAAGACAGTGACCATTTTGATGAATGGGGGAGGTGGAGCATAGTTGGAGATTAAAGGAGGATGTTAAAGCGAGTAACTTGGAAATATAAGAGTTGGAAGGATCATTAGCAGGAATATTAAAGTCACCAAGGATGAGAGAGGGGGAGGAAGGATCATGGAAGAAGGCAAGCCAGGCATCAAAGTCACTGAGAAAGGATGAAAGGAACTTATCAGGGGGACGATAAATGACCGCTATTCGAAGAGGCAGAGGAGAGAAAAGGCGGATAGAGTGGACTTCAAAGGAGGAAAAACAGTGAGATTCAGGTGGAAGAAGGGGTTGAAATCTGGAGGAGGGAGAGAGAAGTAGTCCAACACCGCCCCTGCGCCCAGCAGGGCGAGGAGTATGTGAAAAAAGATAACCGCCATAGCAGAGGGCTGCGACTGAAGCAGAGTCATCAGGGCAGAGCCAGGTTTCTGTTATGGCGAGCAGATGGATGTGACGCGAGATAAAGAGGTCCTTGATATAGGGGAGTTTGTTACAGATAGAGCGGGCATTCCATAGGGCGAAAGAGAAGGGCAGAGAAGAGGAGGGGAGTAGAGGAATAGAGATGAGGTTAGAGAGGTCGCGGTGAGATCTGTAGAGTTGGGATAATAGTTGGTGAGGAGGGCCAGGATTGGGATTGATGTCAGCGGCTGAGAGTAAGAGAAGGAGTAAAAGAGAGCGGAGGAGAGTAGGAGAGGTGTGGCCACAAAGGCGAGAGGTATTTCCGGTACAGGCAGATCTCTTACATCTTCTTCCGTAAAGACAGAAGCAAAGAATTAATTCAATTTCTCCACTATAGTCTTGTCCTCCCTGAGCACCCCTTTTCTCCTCGGTCCCATGGATTCTCTTTCAGGCTTTCTGCCTATGATGTACCTGATAAAGTTGTTACTGTGAGTTTTAGGCTATGCGACAAGTTTCTCTTCATATTCTCATTTAGCCTTCTTTATTAATGCTTTGCATGTGACTTGCTAGTGCTTATGTTGCTTCTTATTTTCTTTGTTTGGGTCCTTTTTCTATTCTTTGAAGGACAATCTTTTGGCTGTAATGGCATTACTGAGACCTGGTGGAAAGAGGATAACCAGTGGGACACTGTCATACCGGGGTACAAAGTATATCGTAGTGATAGGGTGGACCAGACTGGTGGAGGGGGTAGCATTGTATATTAACGAGAGCCTTGACTCAGATAGATTACAAATTCAGCAGGACACAAATCACACCTTTGAATCATTGTGGGTTGAAATTCCATGTATAAAAGGGAAAAGGACGGTGATAGGAGTGTACAGGATGAGCAGGTAGACGCAGAAATGATAAAAGAAATCAGAGACGCAAACAAAATGGGCAATGTGATAATAATGGGTGACTTCAATTATCCAAATATAGACTGAATAAATGTAACATTGGGACACGCTAGAGAGGTACAATTCCTTGATGAAATCAAAGACAGCTTTATGGAGCAGCTGGTGCAGGAGCCGACGAGAGAAGGAAGAATTCTAGACTTGGTCCTTAGTGGAGCGCATGATCTGGTGAGGGACGTTAAGGACTGGGGCCGCTTGATAACAGTGATCATAATATGATCAGTTTTGATATCAACCTTGAAGTATCTATACACAGGAAGTCAAATACGTTAGCGTTTAACTTTAAAAAAAAAAAACTTAGGGGGGCAACTGAGAGTGTAAAAACTGTACAACAGGCATGGACGATGTTCAAAAATACCATCCTGGAGGCCCAGGCTAAACATATTCCGTGAATTAGAAAAGAAAGACGGAAGTCCAAAAGACAGCCGGCGTGGTTGAAAAGTGAGGTGAAGGAAGCTATTAGGGCTAAACGAAACGTCTTCAGAAAATGGAAGAAGGAACCGTCTGAAAATAACAAGAAGCAGCATAATGAGTGTCAAAGCAAATGTAAGGCGCAGATAAAGAAGGCCAAGAGGGATTACGCAAAAAAACATAGCAAAAATGTTTTTCGGTATATTAAAAGTAGGAAGCCGGCAAAAGAATCGGTTGGGCCGCTGGATGACCGAGGGGTAAAAGGGGCGATCAAGGAAGATAAAGACGTAGAGAAGAGATTGAATGAATTCTTTGCTTCGGTCTTCACTGAGGAAGATTTAGGTGGGATACGGGTGTCGGAAATGGTATTTCAAGCGGATGAGTCAGAGAAACTTACTGACTTCACGGTAAACCTGGAGGACGTAATGGGGCAGTTCAGCAAACTGAAGAATAGCAAATCTCCTGGACCGGATGGTATTCATCCTAGAGTACTGATAGAACTGAAAATTGAGCTTGCGGAGCTACTGTTAGTGATATGTAATTTATCCTTAAAATCGAGCGTGGTACCGGAAGATTGGAGGGTGGCTAATGTAACGCCGATGTTTAAAAAAGGTTCCAGGGGAGATACGGGAAATTATAGACCGGTGAGTCTGATGTTGGTGCCGGGGAAAATGGTAGAGACTATTATCAAAAACAAAATTACAGAGCACATCCAAGGACATGCAAGGTGATGCATGTGGGAAAAAAGAAACCGAATTATAGCTACGTCATGCAAGGTTCCACGTTAGGAGTTACGGACCAAGAAAGGGATCTGGGTGTCGTTGTCGATAATACACTGAAACCTTCTGCTCAGTGTGCTGCTGCAGCTAGGAAAGCGAATAGAATGTTGGGTACCATTAGGAAAGGTATGGAAAACAGGTGTGAGGATGATATAATGCTGTGGTATCGCTCCATGGTGCGACCGCACCTTGAGTACTGTGTTCAATTCTGGTTGCTGCATCTCAAGAAAGATATAGTAGAATTGGAAAAGATGCAGCGAAGGGCGACGAAAATGATAGCCGGGGATGGGACGACTTCCCTATGAAGAAAGACTAAGGAGGCTAGGGCTTTTCAGCTTGGAGAAGAGACGGCTGAGGGGAGACATGATAGAGGTATATAAAATATTGAGTGGAGTGGAACAGGTGGATGTGAAGCGTCTGTTTACGCTTTCCAAAAATACTAGGACTAGGGGGCATGCTATGAAACTACAGTGTAGTAAATTTAAAACAAATCGGAGAAAATGTTTCTTCACCCAACGCATAATTGAACTGTGGAATTCGTTGCCGGAGAACGTGGTGAAGGCGGTCAGCTTAGCAGAGTTTAAAAAGGGGTTAGACTGTTTCCTAAAGGACAAGTCCATAAACCACTACTAAATGGACTTGGGAAAAATCCACAATTCCAGGAATAACATGTATAGAATGTTTGTACGTTTGGGTAGCTCGCTAGGTGCCCTTGGCCTGGATTGGCCACTGTCGTGGACAGGATGCTGGGCTCGATGGACCTTTGGTCTTTTCCCAGTGTGGCATTACTTATGTACTTATGTACCTTTTAACCATGCTGGATGACGTTTTCTCTTCCCACCTTTTCAAATACATGGAATGTAAGTGGACTGGGCTTCCAAGATGGTATTTTTGAATAACTTCCATGCCTGGTGTAGTTACCTTTGCATTAGATCCTTTGAGTTTCTTTTACCATTTTCCTCATTTATTATAGTTGCGCTTTTGAAAATTAAATGCAGCTACAGTAGATTTCCTTTGAGGGTTCATCCCAGATAGCTCTAACTTGATCATGTTATGATCATTGTTTCCCAGGGGACCCAACACCGCCACCTCTCACACTATGCCCTGCATGCTGCCAAAGACCAGATCCAACATGGCTCCTTCTCTTCTCAGTATCTGGACTAGCTGCTCCAAGAAGCAGTCATTTATTACATCTAGAAATTCCCTGATGTAACATTTATCCATTCAATATTGGGGAAATTGAAATCACTCATTATTATAGCGTTGCCCCATTACGTTAATTTTCTAATTCTCAAAACAAGGTGCTTAGGACTATAGTTGTTGAAAGTAGAGTACAGCTATCACAACTGCAGAGGTTAAATGTGTCAGATTATATGTTCAGCCCGGCACTTGGCTTTAGTTTACTAATTGAAGGCCTAAAGATTTGATCAATTTTTTTGTGCTGTATTATCATCATCATCTTTCTCTTATCACTAGATCAGTAGCCAGAAAATGCTGACCTATGAGTTAAATATGTGTATGGTGCTAGCACAGAATGGTAAGGAAAATAGCCCTTCTCAGATGCAGAAAGGAATGGATGCTGCAGTCAGATTAGGGAAATGAGGGGGATGGATGCTATGGAATGGAGATAAGGGGCAAGGATAGATGTTGGAAAAATGAATAGGAGGAAGTGGATGCTGAGGAAGGGAAACATGGAAGGTTTGTGCTGCTCAGGCCTTTGTGTTTACTGCAGTCTGTGAGTGTTGCCAATGGGGTCAGGTTTTAATGAAACCCCCGATACACATGCATGAGAGAGATTTGCATTCAATGGAGGTAGAAGTTATAAAAGTCTCTCATCCATATTCCTTAGGAATAGTAGGGGGATCTCAAGGACTAAGCAGGAAGACCAAGGAGCTAAGGGGTAAAAATGGGAAATGATGTAGAGATGAAAGAGGAGAAGGAGGAGGTTGTGGGGGTAGCGGCAGTCGAGGTGATTGGAAGACAAATGAAAAGCAAGAGAAAACTGGAGGAGTGAAAATGCTAAAATGTGTTTGGAAAAATAATGATGGAAAGAGAGATGTAAGGTAGAGATGATTGTGGAGAATGAAAGTAAAAAAGATGGTGCACTGGTGGTGGTAACACAAGGGCTGGATGTCAAATTGTGATACAGGCAATAGAGGAGGAGAGGGAGGGTGTAACAGGACCCCCATGAGTGATGTAGATGGTGGATTTGGCTTACATCCATAGCTAGCTCAGTTCCAGTTTTCAGGATCCAACCTGTAGTAGTAGACTTGAATGGTGCCATAACAGAAGCATTGAAGTGTAGGGAGGGTGGTTTTTTTTTTTTTTTACATTTGTACCCCCACTTTCTCACTCATGGCAGGCGCTATGCGGGGCAATGGAGGGTTAAGTGCAGGGGCGTATCTGGACTCCGGCGGTAGGGGGGGCCAGAGCCAGAGGGAGGGGGCACATTTTAGCCCCCCCCCCCGCCATTCTCAGAGCCCCCACCGCCACCAATGACTCTCTCCACCTCCTCTCCCGCCGCCAACCCTCCCCCGCTGCTGTTGCTTACCTTTGCTGGCAGGGGGCCCCAACCCCTGCCAGCCGCCCCGAGGTGTTTAAAATTCATCTTCGGCCTCCGTGGCCGTGCTGCTGTTGATAGGCGCTGTTGAATCCACTTCGGAGTCTGACGTCGCAGCACGTACAACGTACAACGACGTCAGACTCCGAAGTGGATTCAACAGCGCTTATCAACAGCAGCACGGCCACGGAGGCCGAAGATGAATTTTAAACACCTCGGGGCGGCTGGCGGGGGTTTGGGGTCCCCCGCCGGCTGAAGTAGTTTTTAAGGCAGCGGCAGGTGGAAGCGGACCTCGGCTGGCGGGGGTTGGGGTCCCCCACCAGCAAAAGTAAGCAGCGGAGGAGGGTTGATGGCGGTAGGCGGGTCCAGCGCAAAATCTGTGGGGGCCCAGGCCCCTGAGGCCCCACACAGATATGCCCCTGGTTAAGTGACTTGCTCAGAGTCACAAGGGAGCTGTCTGTGCCGGGAATCGAACTCAGTTCCTCAGTTCCCCAGGACCAAAGTCCACCACCCTAACCACTAGGCCACTCCTCCACTTGGCTACATTGAAGGCTGGATAGTGGCAATAGCCTCAGGGAGGAGATGTGGTCAGTGTTGCTAATAGCGTCCAGGATATGTTCATTATTGTTCACAACTGCAGTGACCAGAAGTCCCCCATGGAGAAAAGGGAGAGTAAAAAAAAACAAAAAAAAACGTAGCTGTGAAAAGCTAACAAGGTAAATGTATTTTATAAAAGGAAAACTAATGTTGCGAGCTAAGAGAGAGGTTAGAAAATCCAAGCTCTTGGAAGCGAGATCAAAGGATCTAACACTACATCTTCATTCTTCCCGGTAGGCTGCTTCCTGCCTTGTGGAAGCAAGTCTGAGAAGAGCGTGGCTGTGGGGTGGAGGCACGGACAGCAGCAGAAGAGGAGGGGAAAGTGCGAGAGGCGTGGCCCGTCTCTGATTAATTATCCCAGGCCTTGGGAGGTGGGGCTTAAACCAGCCATCTGGATGAGTGAGAGAACGGGGAAAGAAAGGAAGAAGATAGCTCGAGAGGGAAGAAAAGGCAGAAAACGAAGAATAAAAACATACTTGAAAAGAAAATAAGCAGCTTTTGAGGTCAATAAGGGAGTACCACAGGAAAGAAGGCGGTCGGGAGACAACTGCGGTGGCGGCTCAGGAGCCAGACTTTTATCTTTCGACCTCTCTGTGCCGCATTGGTTTATGGAGAAAAAGAAAATGGTAACTCAGGTATGGTCTGGAGTGCTAGCCGCGGCTCTCGAGGCTTCTGGCTCGGTATGTCGAAAGATGGGGGCGGTAGGGAGTAGCACTAAGGCAAGCTGGGGAGTGTGAGGGCATACCCGCATTCCCCAGGTTATGCCTTTTCTGTCTTTAATTTCACTCTGGTAGTTTCCCGTTTCCTGCGCAGAGCAGCTGCAGCTAGCTCTACAGGGAATAGTATCGTTCCTTTGTCTTTGTGCTGTGTGCAGCATGGGAGGGGGACTGCAGAGGTACGGAGGTTGACTTTGAGCAGGAAGGGGCGGGGGAGGTAGAACAAAAATTAAAGGTTGAAAGTGGAATTTTGGGTTAGATAGAGGGAGGGGCCTCGGGAATCCGGTTCTTTACATCGTTTTCTAATTTTAACTTGTTTTTGCACAGAACTCAGTTTCTTGTGTGCGCGCGCGCGCGCTTGCTTACATATGTACGTACGTGTGTGTGTGTGTCTCTCGGGAGGAGGGAGAGATGGGATATTCTGTGCTGCAAGAAAGGTTGTAAACAACCATTGGGTTTTGGGAATTGAAGGAGACCGTCTACTTAAAACTCTAGGCCTCTCTTAAATGTGGAAGGTAGAGGTTAATTTTTGCTATTTCATAATTGGACTTCTTAACACCATTTCCTACAGATCAGAAAGAAGCAGAAGGGCTGGGAGTTTGATGCACTCTGGCACCTACAGCCCTTTAAATAACATCTAGTTATATTTGAGCCCTTTTAAATATTTTATTTTTAAGTAACTGTAAAACTGCTTTGTTATGATGAGCATGGCTGCAAGGACAGTTTAAAACATATGCACACCTAACAGGGCTGAGGCGACAATGAGTACATCTCCACTATTGCCCCCTTCACCGCAAAAAGACAGGTTGTGTTTGAGATGGAGTTCACTTGCAACCCAATGTGCAGAGGTAGTAGTTTGCTTTTATTGTTGTATCTCAAGGATCAATAACATTTTTAAATATGGTTGAATTGGTTGGGTGGGAGAAGACGAGACTTGAATGTTCAAGATTTACCATCATTGTGATACTGAAGAATTAAAGGGGCACTCTCATTCATGATTTCAAGCTGAAATGGATCAGATTATCCCATCTCCTAATGCAGTGTTAAGGAAGATTTACATCGGGTTCTGACTGTCCTTATAAGGATGTTTTTGGTACCTAGGATTTCTTGTGTTGTATCCGAAATTGCAGTTTAAAATCCAAGAGAGGTGGAGTGTGAGAGGACAGTGAAATACAATTATGTACAGTCCACTGCAATGTTTCTAAATTATGGGTTTCATGGTTAGAAGTCAGGCACAGCATTGTCAGATCCTGCTTGGGTCTTGGGGAGAGGACCATTAAGTAGCCTGTCTGCAGGGAATTGAGAGGCGGAACATACAAAGAGACAACATACAAATAATAGTGCATACATTTAAATACAGAAAACATATACCATGTACCAAACATAGTAATAAAACCTATAGTATAATTTTTTTGTTTTGTATTAGCTTTGCAGTGTTTTGTTTGTAATTTAATATACGTAAATCTGCTGTGATAGTTGAATACAGAACGCTATCAGTTTAATAATAACACCATACTATGTGTGTGTGTGTGTATATATCTATATCTTTTCTGAAGTAGGTTGTGAAAACTGTAAGGCTGTTTGTAGGTATTCTGTATGCTGTTTTAGATTCTTTAATTTGTAATTTTTCAATTGAATTTCTTATCTTTTTGTTATTTATTCTTTAGTATTTTAGGTCTGCATTTTGATTAAATTTTGTAATCATGATTGAGCAATTTAAGGTATGCTATTTGTTGTCCCCACCCCCCCCCCCCCCCACTGTAGCTCCTTGTGACTCTGGATAAGTCACTTAACTCAGGGCTCCTTTTACAAAGTGATTCCTGGCGCATTAAATATGATGGTGCCAATTCAATTCCTATGGACTTTGTTGCTTTTGCTGTGTGAGAATCATTTCTGTGGCTTTGTAACAGGAGTCCTTAACTCTCCACTGCCCACAGTCTCAAGCGAGTTAAGTGACTTGCCCAGAGTCACAAGGAGGCACGGGAGGAGGGGGATAATATACCTTTAATTGCAATTAAAGTTTTAATTGAAATGTAGACCTAAAAACTACATATACATATTTATTTTTCCCTATCAAGTTAAGATAAATATATATATATATATATATATATATATATATACAATCTGTTTCAAAATATTTAGCATTTAGGAGAATTATGTGGAAATTTCTACCATGGCAAGGAGGTTTGTAAACAGCCACTGTAATTTGGAAATTATTTATTAAAAAGAAAGGGAAAAAGACTTGGCCATTTTAAGGAAAATAATGTAAAAAAAAAGTTTACAGTTACACATGTGATAAGGATACAAGTTAGTGGTTTAGTCACACTCAGGACCTTCTTTACTAAACTTTTTTCCCCACGGAGAATGAGAAAACATTTAGTAAGTAGGCCCCATTATGGCTGAAAATTGATTATAACATATTTCCTTTTGTTTCATTTAGGGGCTGATTTTCAAAGCAATTAGACTTACAAAGTTTGAAGTGCTTTGAAAATGTGCCTCTTGATATGTGGTAAATGGGTGACAAATAACAAAAATATATTGTTTCCCTGAAATCATCTACATAACTTTTTTTTTTTAAATTATGCAGTAGAAATATGCTGTTTAGATGTGAAATGTTATAAATGTACTTAGTATGATTGATTACCATATATATGTGTGTTTCATTACCATTGTAGTCATAATCTTTAGCTGCCTCCCAAGTCATGCAAACAAATTAGAATAGGGTAATTTATAAGTCTGCACCCATATGATTTTAATCTTGGTCACTCTCATATGCTAGGGCTGCTCATTCCTATTGTGAGGCACGTAGCCAGATCTCAATTTTGGGAGGTGGGCCTGAGCCCAAAGTAGGGGGAGGGGCATTTTGCCCCACTTCCCCACTGCTGTCCTCCTACCTCCGCAACCCAAATACCCAAGCTGGCTGGGGGTCCTCAAGCCCTGCCAGCAGAAGCCTTCCTCCATCACTTCAGCTATGCGCTGCTCCCCCCCCCCCCCCCCCCCCGTGCATGCAAGCTTTGCTTTAATAAAATTGAGCATGGGGGGGGGGGGAGAGCAAGAGTAGTAGTGAACAGTGCTGGAGGAAGGCTTCTTCTAGCAGAGCTTTGTGACCCCCACCAGCCAAACCAGCAGAGGTTTGAATCCAGTTGTGGCGGTGGGGCAGGCCCCTCAGTTCCTCCCCTCATGGCTACACCATTGCTACCAATTTTGGCCATTTAATCTGTCTTTGCCTTTCAGGCAAAGCATTCCTTTTGCTTCCCAGTTAACTTTTTACTTTGATTTAAACAGATTAATTCTATTAAAACATAAAAGTGAGGCACCAGAGTCTATTAGATTAAGTATCTCACACCAGATTGGCAACAGATAATACAGACAGTACCCATCTACAAGAAGAGAGGGAACAGTAGAAACTACTGTAGTAGTGACAGTAAGAATGAAAGGTCAGTATCAGGTGAGTTTCCAGGTGAACTCCTTTCTGAGTTATTCAATAGGAAATCACTATACTCTTAGGGATCTAGAAAAAAAGAGGAGTTTTATAATGGGAATTGTCAGGAGTTCCCAATGATGATTTTATGGAACTAAGCCTCAGCCACTGTCTGCATCTTAAATCTACTATTGGTTATTTATGATTATTTCAACAGATTGAATATGGTAATATCTGTGAGAAGATCCAAATACTAAGTTTTGGATTTGAATTTAGAATCTCATCTCTGCTCAAGGCCCCAGAAACATTTTCTCTGAGGAAAAGCAGGCCCAGTTGCATTCTCAACATGTGGATGGTGTCCTCCAACAGAGCCTGGTGCAGATGCTGGCCAGCGTTTAGATGTTTCAAGAAAATTGTACTAATGTCCCACCCTGCATGCGCAGGTCCCTCCGTTTTTGTTTTTCCATGGAGGAGGGAGGGTGTTTCTTTGCGGTCTCCCTCAGCGCCATTTTCTCTGCCTTTGCAGTGCCTTTCCATGTTCCCACTCATTTTCTTTTTCTCCAATTCTCTTTTTGTTTCCCCTTTTAGTTCTTGGTGTTTTCAGCCCTTCAAGTTTTTTCTATTTTCACAATAGGTTTGCTTAGGCCTGAGCACCAACTTCGATTTGGACTCTGTCCCTTTTTATAGTTCAAAATTGAGGACTTCAATAAATTAGTTACAATACTTTTTGTGATGTCAAAGAAAACCCTCCAGTGGCTTCAAGACCTGCTTCCAATGTAGGTCGGGTGATTTGGTGTCAGACCCGCAGACTTAGAGCATCGGGTGCCTTGGGCATAGCTGTGAGCCGAACTCTCGTTTTCTCTGTTTAAGCATGCAGTCCAGGACATAGAGGGCATGTCAGGTCCAGCAGAAGAGTTTTTTTTGCCTTCTTGAAGGCCAATCTGTCGGCATCAGAAGCATTGACTTCGATGGCTTTCATAACTACTGGTGAGAGTACACCAGCATTGAGTAGGTCTCCAACTCCCTTGACATCAGGCACTGACAGTCGGCCCTGGGACTGGTCAGCATCGGACCCGACACAGAGGATGCAAATAGGTTTGCCATCCTCGTCGGCACAGAAGGACCATGATTCTCAGTGTCGGGGGTGGGGAGCACAAGAAGCACAAGCATAGGTCCTCTTCACACGGCTCTTTCGCAGGCTGTCCCTTGCCCAGCCTTTTCTGATGAGCAGTACTGAGCAATGCTCGGGGAGGAGCTGGTACAGAAGCTACAGCTACACACTGCTCGGACATCAAAGGTGCTTGTGCCAGCTGTGGCTCAATCCCAGCTTCTTCCTGAGACTCCTACATACCTTACCTGCTGGGTGTTGACATTTACCTATGCTCTACAGCTCTCGACATTGGGGGGCGTAAGCTTCCCTGGAGTGATAAGGTAGAGCTGTACCCCAGCATCCTTTGGGGCAGTGGCTTACCAAGGGGGGGCGGTGGGGCGGTCCGCCCCAGGTGTCAGTGGGTGGGGGGTGCTCCTTTGGCGCTGCAGACTGCAGTCAGCCCTCGTCTCCTGCCTCCATCCTGTGCCTTTAAGAAAAATCTGAAAAGCGGCATGGCAGGCAGCGCTTCCCGTCTGCCCTGCCTGCTTGTAAAAGAAAGCAGCAAATCTCGTCGATGTCGTGACTCGCGTCTGGTCTTCTCTCACTAGGTCCAGCTCTCCGTGCGACGTCGACGAGGAGATCTGTTGTTTTCTTTTACAAGCAGGCAGGGCAGACGCGAAGCGCTGCCTGCCATGCCGTTTTTCAGATTTTTCTTTAAAGGCACAGGATGGAGGCAGGAGACGAGGGCTGTCGTCTCTCGACGAAGGTGGGTCGGGTTGGGGGGGTTTAGATGGGAGAGGAGGACTGGGGAGGTGGTTTTCAGATGGGAGAAGGGGACTGGGGAGGGGTGCCTCAGAGGGGAAAAGGGGACTGGGGTGCAGAGGGGGGGGGTCTCAGGGGAGAGGGGGGGGGGGGGGTCTCAGAGGGGAGAAGGGGACGTGGGGAGGGGGGTCTCAGATGGGGGACTGGGGTGGGGAGGGGGTCTCAGATGGGGGAGTGGGGAGGGGAGAAGGGGGGTGGGGAAGGGGCTATGCGAGAAAATGGGAGCCGGGTCTGGGCTGAAAAGGGGTCCCTAATGCAAGGCATGTGGATGAAGGGGGCTGGAACTGGGGGCTGAAAAGGAGGGTAGGTGGGATAAGGGGGCTAGTACTGGAACTGGGGGCTGAAAAGGGGCAGGGCTGAGACTGGGGGCTGAAAAGGGGACAGAGAGAAGTGGCTGGGGCTGAAGCTCGGGACTGGTGAGAGAAAAGGGCTGGGGCTGAAACTGCGGACTGGTGGGATAGCGGGGCTGAAAAGGGGGGGGCAAGTGGGAGATGTGGGCAGGGGCTAGAACTAGGGATAGGTGGGATAAGAGGGCTGGAATTGGGGCCTGAAAAAAGGAGCAGAGAGAGGGGACAGACCCTGGATGGATGGGGGAGGAGAGGGAGGGCAGACCCTGGATGGATGGGGGAGGAGAGGGGAGGGCAGACCCTGGATGGATGGAGGGGTGAGGGAGGGCAGACCCTGGATGGATGGGGGGGGGGAGAGGGAGGGCAGACACTGGATGGAAGGGGGAGAGAGGGAGGGCAGACACTGGATGGCAGAGAAAGAACGAAGACAGATGATGGATGGAAAGAAGACAGTGAAAAGAAGATGAGGAAAGCAGAAACTAGAGACAACAAACTGTAAATAAAATATATATTTTTTATTTTTTTTGCTTTAGGATAAAGTAGTATTGTAGCTGTGCTAATAAATGTTTATAATAGAACATGTAAATAAGGTAATCTTTTTATTGGACAAATTTTGACTAATTTTCAGATAACAAAACCCCCTTCCTCAGGTCAGAATAGGACACTGTAACACACTATACTGTATTGACCTGAGGAGGAAGGTTTTGGCCTCTTGACAGCTAAATGTATTAGTCCAATAAAATGGTATTTTATTTTCTACATTCGTTTTATTTCTATTTGTTAATTTGTAAAGTGGTGATTGATATTTGTGTTTTTTTTTTTTCAAATTTACATCTGCTGTCTTTATATTTTGCACAGTACAAGGGGACATTTTCTGTTTCTGTGGTGTTGCATTGTATGCAGAGTCTGGCATCTTGGGGGTTCAGTTTAATTTTTGTCTAAATAGAAAGTTTATGATTACTTGTTCTATAGTGGATTAGGGTGTATCTGTATTTGTGAAAAAGACATGACTTTCAGTTGGCATCGACTGTGCAGGATTGACGATCTGTACTATTCTGTCTGGTTTCGTTTTACAATAGGTGAATTGATGTTCTAGTGCTCACTGTAGTGTTTAAGATGCTTTCTTTTTCCTTGTGTGACTCGTAGAAATGACTGGTTATGGTGTGGTAGAATTGCTCTATATGTCCTGAGTGTTTTGTATTCTCGGTATGCCTAGTACTGGATTTTGGAGGGGGGTGTTAAAAAATGACCGGCCCCGGGTGTCAACTACCCAAGGTACACCACTGCTTTGGGGTGTGGCTGTAGTCCAACTGAGCCAGAGCAGGCAGCAGACTTACTCTGCTTAGTCTGTGAGGAGTCTGATTGGAACTGCTCATGGTACTCAGAAGAGGATCCTCATTACTTTTCAGAAGGTCCCTTCTAATCTCTCTCAACCTCAAGAGAGATGTAAATCTCCACTTGAGGGTCTCTTTCATTGGTTTAGTGATGGAGATGGTTTTGGCCATCCCAATTAAGTTGGAGATGGAGGAGGAGCCCAGGGCAGAGATGTTATCTGTCCTGGATTATGAGTTGCCTCCTAAGGAAGAGGTCATGGTTCCATTGCACCCTGTCCTTAAAGATGCACTGATGAAGAACTGGGACTCTCCTCTCTTAGTGCAGGTCGCACCTAAGAAAGTGGATAAGCAGCATTGTATCTATAAGGCTTATGGATTTAAGAGGGCTCAGCTTCTTCACCACTCTCTGGTAGTTGAATCCACTTTCAAACGAGCCAGGAGTTCCAAGACTCGTGCCTCGGCTCCCCCAGGTAGAGACGCTCGGACATTAAACTTGTTTGCAAGGAAGGTTTATCAGGCCTCAATGCTTATTGCTCACGTGAGCATCTAGTTGAAGTCTTTGCTATGCAGTACTCTTAGTCTCACAGATTTTCTCCCTTAGGAGCAGGCTGCTGAGCTTCACCAGTTGACCGGTAAGCAGCTGGAGTGCAGAAAGTATTTGACAAGGGCACTTATGGCACTTTTTACATTGCGTCCAGTCTCTCTGCCATGGGTATGGGGTGAGTCTGTGCAGACTCCCATGGCTGCATGTGTCTGACCTAGAACCGGGAGTAATTAGCGGATGTACCTTGCTGAGGAGCTAATCTTTTTCAGAACAAGGTGGAGGAGGTCGCTGACCTCTTCCAGTACTTCTCTTTGCATTCTGCTGGTGTATCCTCCTCTACTAGGAGATTTTCAAGTGGTCCTATGCGATGGACCTACTACTCTCAAAGGCATAGATTTCTGCCGCCTTCTCACCCTCGTCAGTCTCGCCCTCAGAAGCCACAGCTGGCTCCCCAATCAAAGCAAGGGATGAGCTTTTTACTGGCTCCAGGAGAGCATAGTCACAGTCAAAGTAATTGTCCCAGATGACCTTTCTGAGGCAAAATTTAACTGACTTGCCCAAGGTCACCAGAACCTCTAGTGGGAGAAAAGCGGTTTTAACCTTGGCTTTTCTGACTCTCAGCCTACTGCTGTAACCATTAGAAAACTACTCTTTTTCAGTTTAAATTCTTGTTGCTAAAATTTAAATAAGCCATGCAGAGGTAGATGCATCAAAGTCCTGTTAAAGCACTGATTGCTGTTTCCAACTCGGTAAAATACCGAATTGGAAATGGTGAAGGATGCTCAAACCGGGATGCAAATAGGCTGCTCGCAAAAGTAGTGAGCAGCTCGGGAAGGCAATCGGTCACTTGAGCATGCGCAGAACAGCCAATCGCTAAGTGGCTCCTCTGTGCATGCTGCAGAAGTCTTTCATATATGACATACAAGCTGTGTGTATGAAAACAGTGTGTAGCTTTATTTTCTCAAATGTTTTTTTTAATTGTTGCCAGCTGTTTCCTCTGCAGCACTCCCTTTCCTGCAGCCAGACCTGCCCAATGGCCCTTGACAACAGTGGAGCTGGTGTTGATGGGGGGGAAGGAAGCAAGCAAGCCAGTTGAAGGAGAGAGCGAAGGGCTGCTTGGCGAGCAGGGTGGAGGGGGAGCTACAGATGCCATAGCGCTCGGCCAATAGGCAGCTGCTATTTCTGCAGTATTGGGAAGGAAACAGCATTACCGACAGTTCCTGACCACCTGTGAAAGCTTTATCGTTATGGTAGGCTGTCTTTTCTGTGCATCACTCGGAATGCAAATTTGAATAGTAACCAGCTCATTATAATAGTTTTGCATACAATTATCATTAGCTGCTAGATGGGAAAAGAAACCACAGAGCCCCTTTGGTCATGTGTTGCTGAACTCTGCTCGCTCAACTGGCTCTAACCAGTATAAAAAGCATATTGCTTAAGTTTTAGTCATCTGGGTCGTAATGTCTAATGCATTGCTATCCTTTTTTTTTTTTTTTTTAAATTTCCATTCAGTGGTGTTCAATTCTATGATGAGAAATTAATTTCTTACCTCATTAAAATTCTGTTGATTATTCATCATGCTCTGCACAACAGTTCTTCAGCCTTATATGTTGTACACTGTTTCTGTCCTGTTTTCCCAAAACAAGCTTCTCTGCATCTCTCTTCCCCCTCCCCCCCAGCAGTAATTAGTCTTGAAATAACTTTTCATATTCCCTGCTGTTAGCCTGCCCCCTCATTATGGAACTCTTTGTTTCAACTGTTCAGGGCCAAGAGGTTATATCCATGCTTTAAATCTGCAATTAAGTCTTTGGTTTTTCTCTCTGATCTTCAGTTTGAATAAGTGTTAGAGCTGATGCTGCAGTCTTTTTTTTTTCCCCCCCTTTCCTCTTGTCTCTAGTTTGTAACTGTACTCTCAGCTGCTTGTAATAGTGTCTACCCTTCCTTCTTGCTTACTCCCTGTATGGTGTGATTTCCTGTTAAGAACATAAAAATTGCCATACTAGGTCAGATCAAAGTACTTTCAAGCCTAGTGTTCTGTTTTCCAACCATAGCCAATCCAGGTCATAAGTACCTGGCAGAACCCCAAATAGTTACATAGTGGATGACAGCAGATAAAGACCAGCATAGTTGTAACTGATGTCCAGTGCAGACTACCCCACCTTACTCCTGTTACATCTCTCTTTAATATTTTTTCAGATGTGAAAGTTAAGCTCTACTGTGAGTGGAAATATTTTGTACTCTCTCTACTTTCCTCCAGTTTATTCATAATTTGTCTTTAGTTTTTTCTCATTCATTTTCTGGCATAGACCCCATACCATTTTGGTCACTTTCCTCTGAATGGCTTTGTCTTTTTATGTCCTTGGTAAGATACAGCCTTCAAAAGTAGACTCCATATGGCTTACCCTCAGAGGTCAGCAGCAGATGGTTTATGGACTTTTCCTCCAGGAATTTGTCCAAACCTTTTTTTAAATCCAGTTATAACTGCTTTTGCATATCCTATGGCAAAAAAAATTCCAGTGCTTGCTGTATTTATACATGTATGTGTAAGTGAAAAATGTTCTTATTTTAGATTTGCCACATAGTAACTTAATGACATGTGCCTAGTTTTTGTACTTTTTGAAAGAGTAAACAATCGATTCACATTTACCTGTTTTACTCCACTTAGGATTTTGTAGACCTCTATCGTTTCTTCTTTCAGATGTCTTTCCCTAGGCTGAAAAGCCCTAACCTCTGTAGCCTTTCTTCATAGCAGAAGTTGTTCATTCCCTTTATTGTTTTGATAACGGTTCTCTGTACGTTTTCAATTCCCTTATATTGTTTTTGAAATGTGGTAACTAGTATTGCACAAAATACTCCTACAAAAACATTATGATATTCTGTTTCCAAGTCTTTGTTAGGAAAGAAATATTCTATTTGCATTTTTTTTTTTTAATTTGCTGTTGCACACTGAACAGAGGATGCCCGTGTATTGTCCAAGATAATTTCTAGATCATTATCCTGGATGATGTCTCCTGATATATAGAATCACATAGCAATTATTTGGACTGTACTTTCCAACAAGCATTTCTTTGCATTTGTCCATATTAAATTTCATCCGGTTGTTTTATCAACTTTGCATTTGCATCAGCCATCTCACTGTTTACGTTGAGCAACTGCTTATCTTTTCACATGATATATGTGGAAGAGAACATATCTGTTTTATGTAGCAGAACCCAAAATGTGGAATGAGTTACCATTGGATGTCTGCTCTTTGAAAGAACTGAAAGATTTTAAAGTTTCTCTTAAGATTTTATTTTGTCAGGCCTATAGTTAGGTTGTTTTACTTTTATGAATTAATATTTTGAAATTTTCAGTGTAGAATTGAATTTTTTTGGTATTTTAAAGTTTGTATTGTTTTAAATGTATTGGATTATGGATGTAATGTTGTAATCCGCCTAGAATCCGAAAGAAAGTGTGGAAAATAAATCTTTTGAATAATCTTGTGTCATTTGCAGAATTTGATCACCTCTCTCATTTTTTCTCATTTCCATATCATTTATAAATATGTAAAAAACAAACAAATGAGCGCCATCAGTCCCAGTATAGATTCTTGGGGCACACCAGTAGTCACCTTTCTGCCTTGAGAAAACTGACTGTTTAGTCCCACTCTCTGTTTTCTATCTTATAACCAGTTCCCAGTCCATAATAACACAGTACCTTCTATCATGCCTTTTTAATTTCCTCAGGAGAGTCTCGTGAGTTTCTTTATCAAATGTTTTCTGAAAAGCCAGATACACTATATCAGTGGTGGCGAACCTATGGCACCCGTGCCAGAGAGGGCACGCAAGCTGTCGCCTCAGCCAGAGTAGAACTGCTGGCACGCTTTTTTACCGTCCGGCTGCCCAGTGGATTCTTCGGGGCAGGCAGGAAAGATCCCCAGTTTTGCCTGCCCACTGCCGGATCGCTCTTTAAAAATGGCCGCCGAAACTTCTGCTGAAGAGCGATGCAGTAGCGCTGCAGGAAAGTCAGCACCGGCAGTGGGCAGGAAAGATTAGGGATCTTTCCTGCCTGCCCCAAAGAATCCACTGAACAACCTGGGTGGCTGGAGGGGGGGCAGGGGAGAGAGGACAATCGCTGGACATGGGTGGCTGGAGGGGAGAGCAGGGGGGAGAGGAGGGTTGCTGGACATGGGTGGATGGAGGAGAGGGCAGGGGAGAGAGGACAATCACTGGGTATGGGTGGCTGGAGGGGGGGCAGGGGAGAGAGGACAAATCGCTGGCTGGAGGAGGGCAGGGGGAGAGAAGAGAATCGCTGGACATGGGTGGCTGGAGGGGAGGGCAGGGGGGAGAGGAGGGTTGCTGGGCATGGGTGGATGGGAGGGCAGGGGAGAGAGAACAATCGCTGGGTATGGGTGACTGGAGGGGGGGTAGGGGGAGAGAAAAGAATCCCTGGACATGGGTTGCTGGACATGGGTGGCAGGAGGGGAGGGCAGATGGGAAAGGGGGGTTGCTGGACATGGGTGGATGGAGGGGAGGGCACGGGGGAGAAAAACTGCACATGGATGGAGAAAATAGGCAAAAGCTGGATCCACATTATACCTCCTCCAGTCAATTCCACAGAGGAGGACCCAGCTTTTACTTATGGATGGAGGGCAAGAAATGAAGAAGGAAGGAGGAAAGTAAAGAAATAAATGGAAAGGAAGCCCTGGAAACGGAGTTAAGAGAAAAAGATAGAGAACAGCAGAATCAGAGACTGGGACCAATATGGATAGAAAAACAAAGTCACCAGACAACAAAGGTAGAAAAAAAATCATTTTATTTTCATTTTAGTGTTTGGAATATGGCCAAATTGAGAATTTACGTCTGCTGTCTTATTTTGCACTGGGTATACTGGAGCTGTAACAGCTTACAGAAATGATTTATAATGAAAATTTTTTTTTATTTTTTTCTCCTCTACTAGTATATACTTGTTGTTCACTGGAGGCTTGTCTGTAAGAATATCATAGTGTTAGCTATTTTTGGTATAGGGATAGATTTGTGTTGGGAGTTTCATATTATTTTTATTTTATTTAGTTTTTTTGTAGACTCAGTCTTGAACACGCAGAAATTTGTGCAGCATGTATGCAACAGCAAAAATCACATTAATTATTCAAAAGCATGCCAAATGCTTTTAAAGTTCTGTTATTCAGGTTAAATTGCCCTGTTGGCACTTTGCGATAAATAATTAGATTTTCGGTTGCTGTTTGGGCACTCGGTCTCTGAAAGGTTCGCCATCACTGCACTATATCAAGTGTTTCACCTCTAGACACATGCTCAATCACACCTTCAAAAAAAGTAGCAAATTGGAGAGACAAGACTTCCCTCGACTAAGTCCGTGTTTGCTTTGCCCTGTATTACATGTATTCAGTAATTTTATTTTTTATTATAGCTCTTTTTTTTCTCCCCCCACTAATTTCAGGCTCACTTCTCTGTAGTATCCTAGATCACCAATAGTTGACCACCCTACAAACTCCAGGTATTGTACAAAATGTTAGTAGTAGGTAAATTAATAATTGCTCTGTAATTTAATTTCATTTTGAGTTTTTCAGTACCCTTGGGCATATACCTTTTGGTCTGTGATTTGCTGCTCTTTGCTGTATTACATCCTCCATGTTCACTGAGATTTGTTTCAGTTCCTGCATACTGTCATAGTTAACATTTCCAGCATGGGCATGTCCTTTATATCTTCCTCAGAAAAGAACAAAGCAAATAATTAGTCTCCCTGCTATGGCATTGTCCTCCTTGAGTGCCTCTCTTACCCCTTGACATCTACAGGTTCTACTAACTCCCTCACAAGCTTTTTCTTCCAATGTACCAGAAAAAGTGTTTATTTTATTATGAGATTTTGCACTATGGCAAACTTTTTCAGATTTCTTGCCTGTCTTATCTAACTTGCCAGTGCTTATGCTGCTTTCTATTTTTGCCATTTTTATTTTTTAATTTAAGGGTCCTTTTAACTACATAGGAAAAGCCATATTGAGTCACACCAGTAGTCCAACAATGCCCAAGCCAGGTCACAAGTACCTGGCAGAAACTCCAATAGTGGCAACATTCCATGCTACCAATCCCAGGCAAGCATGTCTATTCACCATGTCTGTCAATAGCAGACTATGGACTTTTCCTCCAGGAACTTTTTAAAATCCAGATACACAAACTACTGTTACTACATCCTCCGGCAAAGAGTTCTAGAGCGTAACCATTGAGTGAAAAAATATTTCCTCCTATTTGTTTTAGTATTTCCTTGTAACTTCCTTGAGTGTCTGCTAGTATTTGTACTTTTGAAAGTAGTAAAAAAAAAAATAAATTCACTTTTGTGTTCTACACTGCTCAGGGTTTTGTAGATCTCAATCATATCTCCCCTCATCCGTGTCTCTTCTAAGCTGAAGAGCCCTAACCTCTTTAGACTTTCCTCCTATGAGAAGAGTCCATCCCCTTTATCATTTTGATCCTTTTCTAATCCTGCTATATGTTTTTTGAGATACGGCGACCAGAACTGAATGCAGTACTCAAGGTGAGGTTGCACCATTGAGCGATACAGAGGCATTATAGTGTTTTTGGACTTTTTACCATCTCTTTCCTAATAATTCCTAGCATGCTAGATTTCAATGTATTATCTACAACACAACCTAGATCTTTTTCTTGAGTGCTGATCCCCAAAGTGGACCCTAGCATCAAGTAACTATGATTTGGATTATTCTTTCCAATGTGCATCACTTTGCATTTATCCACATTAAATTTCATCTGCCATCGTCCTTCCCTACACCCCTTCCCGTGCACTCCGCTCCATGGATAAATCCTTCTTATCTGTTCCTTTCTCCACTACTGCCAACTCCAGACCTCGCCTTCTGTCTCACTGCACCCTACGCCTGGAATAAACTTCCTGAGCCCCTAAGTCTTGCCCCATCCTTGGCTACCTTTAAATCTAGACTGAAAGCCCACCTCTTTAACATTGCTTTTGACTCGTAACCACTCACCTCCACCTACCCTCCTCTCTTCCTTCCCGTACGCATTAATTGATTTGATTACTTTATTTTTTATCTATTAGATTGTAAGCTCTTTCAGCAGGGACTGTCTTTCTTCTATGTTTGTGCAGCGCTGCGTACGCCTTGTAGCGCTATAGAAATGCTAAATAGTAGTAGTAGCATTTGGATGCCCAGCCTTCCAATTTTGTAAGGGTCTTTTTCATAGTCCGCATGTGTTTTAACAACATTGAATAGTTTTGTGTCAACTGCCAATCTAATCACCTCACTTGCCATTCCAATTTCCATATCATTTATAAATATGTTAAATAGCATCGAGCCCAATACTGATCCCTTCATCACTCCATTATTCACCCTCCTCCTTTCAGAGACATTGCCATTTAACCCTACCCTCTGTTTTCTGTCCAGTAACCAATTCCTAATCCACCAGAACATTGCCTCCTATCCCATGACTCTAATTTTCTCAGGAGTCTTTTATGAGGAACTGTGTTAAAAGCTTTCTGAAAATCTAGATACACAACATCAACCGGCTCACTTTTATCCACATGTTTATTCACGCTTTCAAAGAAAGCGTGTCTATGTGTTCTGTAATTATATTCTTTATAATAGTTTCCACTATTTTGCCCAGCACTGATGGGCTTACCGGTCTGTAATTTCCCAGATACCCCCTGGAGCCCTCTTTAAAAATCAGCATTACATTGGCCACCCTCCAATCTTTGGTACTACAGACGATTTTAACGTAGGTTACATAATAACAGCAAATCAGCAGTTTCATGTTTGAGCTTTTTGAGTCTCCTTGGATGTATGCTATCCGGTCCAGGTGATTTACTGCTTTTTAACTTGTTGATTTGGCTCAGTACATCTTCCAGGTTCACCGAGATTTCTTTCAGTTACTCTGTACCATCGCCCTTAAAAACCACTTCTGGTACAGGTAGATCTCTTACATTTTCTTCTGTAAAGACTGAAGCAAAGAATTAATTCAGTTTCTCTGCTATGGCCCTGTGCTCCATGGGTGCCTCTTTTGTTACTTCGTGATCTAATGGTCCCATGGATTCCCTCACAGGCTGATGTATCTGAAAAAGTAATTACTGCGAGTTCTTTTTAGCCTCTGTGGCAAGTTTCTCTTCATAGTCTCTTTTAGCCTTCTTTATCAGTGCTTTGCATCTAAGTTGCCATTGCTTATGTTTTGTTATTTTCTTCATTTGAGTCCTTTTCCATTTTTTGAAGGACATTCTTTTGGCTGTAATAGCCTCTTTCACTTACCTTTTTACCATGTTGGCTGTCATTTTCTCTTCTTTCCACCTTTGTTAATCTGTGCAGTGCATCTAGTTTGAGCTTCTAAGATGATATTTTTTTGAACATCCATGCCTTATTTAGTATCCTAACCTTAAGCAGCCAGTCCTTTTAGCTTCTTTGTAACTATTTTCCTCATTTTATAATAGTCACCCTTTTGAAAATTAAATGCAGCTACAGTAGATTTCCTTTGTGGCTTCATTCCAGATAGTAGCTCAAACTTGATCATGTTATGATCACTATTTCCCAGGGGACCCAAGACCATTACCTCTCATACTATGCCCTGCATGCCACCAAGGACTAGATCTGAAATGGCTGCTCCTCTTGTGGTTTCTGGACCAGTTGCTCCAAGAAGCAGTCATTTATTACATCTAGAAATTTTTCTCCCTGGCGCTACCTGGTGTAACATTTATCCAGTCAATATTGGGGTAATTAAAATTGCCTATTATACTATTGCCTGATTTGCCAGCTTTCCTAATTTCTGTAAACATTTCATTTGTCTGTTTGTTCTGTCCCAATGGATGGTAGTACAGCCCTACAAGAATAATACTTCCCTTCACACATGGAATTTCTATCCATAATGATTCCATCCTGCTGTTTCATGTGTAATTTATTTTCTCCGAGGACAAGCAGGCTGCTTGTTCTCACTGATGGGTGACGTCCACGGCAGCCCCTCCAATCGGAACACTTTCTAGCAAAGTCCTTTGCTAGTCCTTGCGCCGATGCGCACCGCGCATGCGCGGCCGTCTTCCCGCCCGAACCGGCTTGTGCCGGCCAGTCTTCTTTTGTCCGCGCTCGGTACGGTCGTGTTTCGCTGTTCGCGCCCCGAAAGTTGACCTCGCGCGTCGTTTTTCGACTTCGCTTTAAAAAAAAAAAAAAAAAAAAAGAGTGTCGGAAGGAGACCTTTTCGGTCTGCTCCCTTCCTGTACTTCTAGTTTTGCCCCGGTAAGTTTTCTTTCGTCGTCGGGGTAGGCCCTATTTAGGCCTCGGTTCGAAGTTTTCTTCCCCCTATTTTTGTGGTGCCATTTTCGCCATTTCGAGTTTTGATCTCGCCGGCGCGATTTTTCTGCCCATGACATGGAAGTCTTCCAGTGGCTTCAAGAAGTGCACCCAGTGCGCCCGGGTAATCTCGCTCACTGACAGGCACGCATCGTGTCTTCAGTGTCTGGGGGCTGGGCACCGCCCGCAGGCCTGTAGTCTGTGTTCTCTTTTGCAAAAGCGGACTCAGGTAGCGAGATTAGCCCAGTGGAACGTTTTGTTCTCGGTCTCTTCGTCGGCATCGGCACCGGGAGTATCGTCGGCGCCCGGACCTTCATCTTCGCCCCCGATTGCATCGAGTGCATCGAGGCATCGGCCCTCTGCATCGGGGCGACATCGGAGGGCTGCGTCGGCGTCGGTGGTATCGAGGCCTCCTCGTCTGCTGATGTCATCTGACGGTGGTGCTTCGTCTGGAGTGCAGGTGAGGGCTGTCCATTCCCCTGCTGGTGGCGGTGAGCCTTCGGGTGGGTCTCCCCCTACCCTGAGGGCTCCTGCGGTACAGCCCCCCCGAGACCGACCTCCTTCGGCCTCGGCCCCGAGGAAGAGACGGCTGGATTCTACGTCCTCGTCGGTGCCGGGAAGCTCCAGTGACATGCTTCGTCCCAAAAAGTCGAAGAAGCATCGTCACCGGTCCCCTTCCCGTGTCGGCACCGAGAGCTCTGGGTCGCCGAGGGAGTCGGCACCCAGTAGGCATCGGCACCGGGAGGACCGCTCGCCCTCTGTTCAAGAGGGGTCGGTGCGCTCCCCTTTGGACAGCCCGGAACAGCCTCCATGCCCGGAACAGGTTCTGACATCGACTCCTGCATCGGCTTCCATGTCTTTTTCCACAGCCGCTCTGCACGAGAGCCTCCGGGCCGTTCTCTCAGAGATCCTGGGAGAGCTGTTGCGCCCTACCCCTCCGGTACCGGGGGTGCTTGCGCCGCCGGTACCGTCGAGCGAGGCGCCGGCTGGCCCATTGCCCGGGGTGAGGTCTCCGACATTGGTGCCGCTTGCGGTACCGACTGCGGTAGCCTCCCAGGAAGGCTCCCCGACTACGTCGGCGGAGGGAGCTTCGTCGGTGCGGCGAGGGAGTCTACCTCTCAACGCTCCCACCGTGGCCGTGGTTCCACGGAGTCGAGCCGGGCACGGTTGCAGACACAGGTCCGTGAACTTGTGTCTGACACCGATGGTGAGGCCTCGTGGTAAGAGGAAGAGGACATCAGATATTTCTCTGACGAGGAGTCTGAGGGTCTTCCTTCTGATCCCACTCCCTCTCCTGAAAGGCAGCTTTCTCCTCCTGAGAGCCTGTCTTTCGCTTCCTTTGTCCGGGAGATGTCAACGGCCATCCCCTTCCCGGTGGTTGTGGAGGACGAGCCCAGGGCTGAAATGTTTGAGCTCCTGGACTATCCTTCTCCACCTAAGGAAGCGTCCACAGTACCCATGCATCATGTCCTCAAAAAGACATTGCTGGCGAACTGGACCAAGCCTCTAACTAATCCCCACATTCCCAAGAAGATCGAGTCCCAGTACCGGATCCATGGGGACCCAGAGCTGATGCGCACTCAGTTGCCTCACGACTCTGGAGTTGTGGATTTGGCCCTAAAGAAGGCCAAGAGTTCTAGGGAGCATGCTTCGGCGCCCCCGGGCAAGGACTCTAGAACCTTGGACTCCTTTGGGAGGAAGGCCTACCATTCTTCTATGCTCGTGGCCAACATTCAGTCCTACCAGCTCTACATGAGCATACACATGCGGAACAATGTGCGGCAGTTGGCGGGCTTGGTGGACAAGCTCCCCCCTGAGCAAGCCAAGCCATTTCAGGAGGTGGTCAGGCAGCTGAAGGCGTGCAGAAAATTCCTGGCCAGAGGGGTGTATGACACCTTTGATGTTGCGTCCAGGGCCGCTGCTCAAGGTGTGGTGATGCGCAGACTCTCATGGCTGCGTGCCTCCGACCTGGAGAATAGAATTTGATCCTTTCTATCATTATTATACAATTTGTACCCTGTTAAGTGTCCTATTAATTGTCCTCTTTCTACCAAGTCTCTGAGATGCCGATTATAGCTACCTCATAATTTAGTGCCAACTCTCCCAGCTTATTTTTTAGGCTTCTAGCATTTATGTATAGGCACTTGTGTTTTTTCCTTGCATCTACAAGCTGCTTAGAAGTTGACGGGGATAATGTCAATCCTTTTCCGTGCTCTCTTCTTAAACACACCTGACTTTCTTTCAGCATTGTTGCAACCTCTACTGGGATTCCCTAAATGTCCTGTTTCTGTAGTATCCTTCAAATATACTCCACACTGAACCATGCGCTCCTGGGCGACTGTTGGCTTTCCCTTCCATTGTAGTTTAAAAGTTAGTGCCAGCAGCCTGAGTCCATGCTTTTGGAGCAGTCTCCCCCTTTCCCAGAATGTTGCCTAGTTCTTTACAAATCTAAATCCCTCATCCATACACCATGGTCTGAATCACACATTGGTACTTCCGAGCTCTGCCTGCCTCTTTGGTCCTGGGCGTGTAACGGGGGGCATTTCTGAAAATGCTACCCTGGAGGATCTGGACTTCAGCTTTCTACCAAAGAGCCTAAATTTGGCTTCCAGAAACTCACTCCCACATTTTCCTATGTCATTGGTACCCACATGTACCAAGACAGCCTGCTGTTCTCCAGCGCTATCTGAGATGCTGATGTAAAACTCTTAATCTTTGCAGCTGTCCCTTTTGGTATTTTCTAACCATCTTCCTCATTTCCGTTTTCAAGTTAAGTTCTAGCTTAATAGATTTTCTTGAAAGGGTCATTGATTTTATTTTATATATGATTAACCTTCTCTGTTGTTTTTTTTCACCCTGAAAATATAGCACAAGTTTAAATATTTTAGCATAGATAAGTTTGTCACCCTTATTTGTCTAGTGGTACTTTTTTATGTGTATTTTCTTGAATTTGGATATTCTCTGTAGGAATGGGACCCAAAATGCTATATTCTAAATTAAATGTCCTTCTTGTATTCATAATCACCATTTGTCCCCTGTACATTCCTTCTCAGTATATGCCATATTTGGTTTCTGATTTTTGTACTCTTTCCTGTACCATGACCATATTAAATCTCATCTGTCATTTCAATGCTTGCTTGTTTAATATATGTGTATAGCTCCATAAAATAAGTGGATATTCTGAGATTTCAGCCTGATGCTAGTTTTGCCAGTTGTAAAATTTTTACTGATGTGTTATGGGAATTAAACTGTATAATAATAATATTAATAAAAAACTGGTCTTATAACCTAATACCTTAGCTGTTCTAAGCGAGTAACATGAGTACAAGAAACCAAAGACAATCATATGGGAATTAAAAATATCATCAAATTAAGGGCCCTGTTTACCAAGGTGCGTTAGTGTTTTTAGCATGCCTACAGTTAGCGCGTATGCTAACCATGCAGGCGCCTATAGGGATATTGTAGGCACATATATGGTTAACGCGCATGAATATTTAACGCACGTTAAAAACGTTAACGCCTATAATGCTGCTTAGTAAACAGAGCCCTAAGGGACAGAAACCAGAACGTATCTTTGAAATAGGGTTTTAACCTTTTTTCCTAAAAGAGTACGATGAAGTAGAGTTAAACAAAACCTTTAGCCTTTTCCAATGTTTGGCTGGCTGAAATGCCAAAATAAATTGAAAGAGATGAAATATCCTTTTCCCCCTGGCTGACGGAAAGTAAAAAATGTATCTCCATTAGGTCTTGCCCTTTTGCACCATGGGAAATTGAAAATGATCATTCCAATAATTTGGTGCCAGACCATTCAGATTTTTAAACAGGAAGCGAACCAACTTAAAAATGACCCTGGCCTCTCTGCTGGAAGCCAGTGCAATTTTACAAAACTCCAAGTACTGTGGGGCAGCTATGGCTTTCACTGTTGACCATCCCTGGTACACTGCAGTGAGCCACAAGTGGCAGTTATTACTGGATTGTTAAAAATACTTCTGGCACTTTTAACTATTGTTGCATTTTTCCCCCCAAACAAAATTATTAGAAAGTGTGCTGCAGCACTGCTGTGATGTTCTGAGTGGCAACTAATTTCACATTATTTTCAGATTGGACAAATCCCTTTGCAGCGGGTTTGGCACAAATACAAATTTGACATGACTTTTTGCCTGCAAGCTGCACGAAAAGAAATGCTTGGGGGGGGGGGGGGGGGGAGAGAGAATTTTTTAATACCTCATACTTACATGTAAGTTTTTACAGTTGCTATTACTGTGTGTCGCACGATGAAGCAGTTCATTTTTATTTTTTAATTAAAAGGAAGGTCACAGGGACTACTAGCATGGGATAGGAGGCAACATCCTGTTCTGGATTTGGATCTGGTTAAAGAATAGAAAACAAAGTAGGGCTAAATGGCCAATTCTCTAAACTAGGGGTGGGCAACCTTCAGCCTGCCACAGAATTTTATGCGGCCTGCAAAATCACAGGAAGCATACAAAGAAAACACTATTATTAACCAAAGTTTTGTCAATTTTAAATACTGTATGTTGCAAATAGTTTCACAATAGCCATTCTAGCAGTTTCCTTCCATCGTTTTAAAGTTAGTTTTACTTATTTATCACAGGAGGTTTATGGAGCTGTGTTATGCAAATCTTATTTCATTGTAGATTACAATTTCAAGAATTGGAAAACAATACCTCGGGAATTACAATCTACCGATCGTATTATATTAACCTTGAATAATACACATTTGCTAGATATCAAAATATTAAGAACCTTATCAAGATAGCAACTATATTTTGTAGATAAAAACAATAATCCAGGAATTACAACATAACATCCTCAACTGTCTAATGCTTGAATGTTACATATTTGTTAAAAGCCTTTTGAAAGACCAAATAAGTATTAAGCATACAAATCTCTGCAGGTAACAGATTCCATACTGAAGCAGCTTGATAGTGAAGGGAAGAATCAAATAATTTTTGCATTTTAATCTGCTTAACCGAAGGATAACATAACATCTGGTTATGAGTTTGACCTGCAGGGCACCTCCAACAACAATAGGAAGATGGAGCTTATAGTAGTAAAAACTTTATTCGCAATGCCCGAATATATAAGCTTGGGAATTTGGAGCATTTGCTGTCTTGAAAAAGACGCTCAGTGCATCCTGTTTTACAGTGATCACCTACTTTAACCCCTCTTCAACTACCTTTCTCTTGCACTTAGCATCTTTTTCAAGACAGCATCACGCGACTGCACTCATAAGTTTCTTTTCTTCCGTGCGAGACAGCTCTCTTCTGTGGTTCCTCTGTGTGTGCCCGGGAAAGCCTTCTTTGGCTTTTCAGTTTTTCCCTTCGGTTGTTTTCAGTTTGTTTTTGTTTAAAAAGATTTTTCTTGAGTCTATTTTTTTTCCCCACCTTTTAAAATTTCCTTTATTTTCGTAGCGGCCGTCTTTTAGGCTGCACGGTCAGGTCTCTCCCTTTTTTGTGCCTTTTTTTCTCGGTACAATTGAGCCAGTTGATTTCGCTGGTGCGGCCTTCCCTTCCATGTCATCGAAGACTTCCAGCGGCTTCAAACGTTGTACTCGGTGGTATATTCAGTGCCTTGGGCCCGACCATAACCCAGTTTGTTGTGTCCTTTGTCTTCGTATGAAGAAAAGGACTCAGCTGGCTTGAGAAGCCCAGAGAGAGAAACCTTTTGGGGTTTGGTCCGGTCCTTCGGCATCGACATGAAGGTTGTTGGTGTCGGCATTGAGGGATGAATCAACGTCGGGAATGGAGGTAGCCATGGCTACTGAGAGGCCACGACACGCTTGGGAGTAGGGAGGCATCGAGTGGGTCTCCTTCTCAGTCTCCTACAATGCAGGCAGGCCGCTCGGGACCACTCATAGTCAGTCTGACTCCGAGGCAACGTGGGGATACTTCATCATTGTTGGCACCGAGGTGCATCAAGTGAAGGCTAAGGAGCACCGGCACCGTTCTCCTTCGAGTGGTGCCGGGTGCTCCGAGGGATTCGGTACCCAAGAAGCGTCGGCGCCGGGAGGACCGCTTCACCTCCATACAGGAGGTGCCAGCGCATTGGCCTCTCAGCAGTCCTGTTCCTCCTGGGTCTCAGGCGAGGCTGCCACTGACTGCTCCACCAGCCCCACAACCTTCTCCAATGTTGGCTCTCGATGAGTGTATACAGGCCTTGCTTCCAGAGCAGCTGGAAGGGCTGCCGCACCAATCTGCTTCGGTGTCAGGGGTACTTGCACCTTTCGTGCCAGCTGAGTCTGGCCCTCCACCCGTTGTGAGGCTCTTGACTTTGGTGCTGCTTGTGGCTCCAGTATCGGGGGCCACCCAGGTTGATTCCCCTTCGTCAGTGGAGGAAGCTTCATTGTAGTCCATGTGGGGGTAGGTCTTCTGCGTTGAGGTGGGTTCAGTTTCGGAGGTCACTGAGGGAAGTGCTTTCTGACAATGAGGAGGAGCGCTCGTGGGAGTTGGGAAGATCCCAGGTACTTCTCAGATGAGTCCTTTGGAATTCGCTCTGAACTTTCCCCTCCGCCTGAAAGGAGACTGTCTCCTCCTGAGAGTCTCTCCTTCTCTTTTGTATGGGAAATGGCTCAGGCTATTCCATTTCTTGTAGATGTGGAGGATGATCCCAGGGCTGAGATGGAGTACACTTCTCCACCTAAAGAGGCAGTAACAGCCCCTTTGCATAAGGTACTCAGGGAAGTCCTTAAGTGAAACTGGGCGTTTCCTCTGGCCCCGTGATCCCCAGGAAGACTGATTCCCATTATCAGATCCACGGTGAACCTGGGTTGATGAGGTCTCAGTTACCCCATAACTCCATGGAGGTGGACTTCGCTCTCAAAAGGGCCAAAATATGCTTCGGTGCCCCCAGGCAGAGAAGGTAGGACCTTGGACTCTTTTGGAAAGACGTATCAGGTCACTATGCTCGCTGCCCGTATCCAGTCATACCAGCTCTTCACGAGCATCCACTTACGGAACTTGGTGCGCATACGACACTTTTTTGATGTAGCATCCAGGATCTCTGCTCAGCGATGCGCAGACTCTCGTGGCTGCGTGTCTCTGACCTAGACCAATCGATCTAGCAAAGGATTGCGGATGTTCCTTGCCGGGGGATAACCTTTTTGGAGAGAAGGTGGAAGATCTGGTTGACCAGATCAAGAAGCACACTGATGCTATGGCTTCTCTTTCCTGCCAGGTGCCTTCTGCTACCACCTCCTCATCTAGGAGGTATTTTGGTTGGTCACGGAGTGCTCCCTGTTCCTACTTTAGGCGTAGGTACACTCTCGTGTCTTGCCAGCCCTCAGGCTCAGCCCCATCACGCTCATTCCCGTCAGCAGCGTATTCTCAAGGTCCCTGCTGCTCCCCAGCAAAAGCCAGGGACCGGCTTTTGACTGGCTCTAAGAAAGCATAGCCGCAATACAAATGTCTGTAATGGATGACTTGTTGGTTGGAGGGAGGTTAAAGTTTTTTTCACCAAAGCTGGCCTTTTATAACCGACCGGTGGGTTCTTCAAATAGTCCGTTTAGGATACACCCTCAGTCTGGAATCCAAACCTCCAAATTGCTCACAGGGAGCTCGTTCGTAGAGCTCCCAGCACAAGCGGGTACTTGCTGAGGAACTCTCCTCCCTTCTAAAGGCCCATGCGGTCGAACCCGTTCCACCAGGGGAAGAAGAGCTGGGATTCTATTCCAGGTACTTCCTTGTACAAAAGAAAACGGGGGGATGCGTCCCATCCTAGACCTAAAGGCCCTGAACAAACTCCTAGTCCAAGAAAAGTTCAGGATGGTTTCCCTGGTCACCCCATGATTCAGGAAAACAATTGGCTGTGCTCTCTGGACTTAAAAGGATGCTTACACACACATTCTGATACTTCCAGCTCACAGGAAGTATCTTTGATTTTGGCTGTAACTCATCACTTTCAGTACTGCTATTTGACCTAGCGTGAGCTCCCAGGGAGCTCACAAAATGCCTAGCAGTAGCAGCATCGCTACGCAGGCTGGGAATGCATGTGTTCCCTTATCTCGACGATTGGCTAGTGAAGAGCACTTTAGAGGATGATGCTCGGCAGTCCATGCGGATGACTATTCAAGTGCTGGAGCTACTAGGGTTTGTAATAAATTTTCCCAAGTCCCATCTCACTCCTGTTCAACACCTGGAATTCATTGGAGCTCTGCTGAACATAACGGTTTAGGCCTAACTCCCTGAGGCACGGGTAGACAATCTTCTGTCCCTGGTGTCCACGGTTCGGGCGTGTCTACAAGTCACAGCTTGGCAGATGTTGAGACTATTGGGGCACATGGCCTCCACAGTTCATGTTACTCTCATGGCATGCCTACACATGAGATCTGCTCAGTGGTATCAAGCTGCGGGGAATCTAGACGATGTCATCCAGCTGTTCACTGACTTTTGAAACTCCAATGTGGACAATTCGGTCCAATTTGACCGTGGGACGACCATTCCAAAATCCTCAGCTGCAGAAAGAGCTCACGACGGATGCATCTCTCCTGGAATGGGGAGCTCATGTAGATGGGCTTCACAATCAGGGAGCCTGGTTTTCCTCCAGGAAACAGGCCATCAGATCAATCTCCTGGCACTCTGAGCGATCTGGAACGCTCTAAAGGCTTTCAGAGATTGGCTGTCCAATCAAATTATCATAATTCAAACAATCAGGTTGCAATGTACTACACCAACAGGCAGGGGTGCACCGGATCTCGCCCTCTGTGTCAGGAGGCCGTCCAGATGTAGTTTTGGGTGCGCCATTACAGCATCTTTCTCCAAGCCACTTATCTGGCAGGCGTAAACAATAGCCTGGCCGACAAGTTGAGCAGGATAATGCAACCTCACAAGTGGTCGCTGAATATGGGCGTTGCCCGCAAGATCTTCCAAGCATGGGGCACCCCCTCAGAGGATCTTTTTGCCGTGCAAACCAATCACAAGGTCCCTTAGTTCTGTTCCAGGCTTCAGGCCCATGACAGACTAGCGTCGGATGCCTTTCTCCTGCATTGCGGAACAGGCCTTATCCTCCCATTGCTCTAGTAGGGAAGACTTGGTTGAAACTCAAGCAAGACTGTGGAACCATGATCCTGATTGCACCCTACTGGCCACGTCAGATTTGGTTCCCTCTTCTTCTGGAATTGTCCTCCTAAAAACCGTGGAGATTGGAGTGTTTTCCGACCCTCATTAGGCAGAAAGAGGGGTCACTTCTACATCCCAACATCCAGTCTCTGGCTCTCACGGCCTGGATGTTGAGAGCCTAGAATTTGCTTCCTTAGGTCTTTTGGAGGGTGTCTCCCGAGTCTTGCTTGCTTCCAGGAAAGATTTCACTAAGAGGTGTTACTCTTTTAAATGGAGGAGGTTTGCCGTCTAGTGTGATGGCAAGGCCATAGATCCCCTTCCTTGTCCTATACAGACCCTGCTTGAATACGTTCTACACTTATCAGAATCTGGTCTCAAGACCAACTCAGTAAGAGTTCACCTTAGTGCGATTAGTTCTTATCACCGTGTAGAGGGTAAGCCTATCTCTGGAAGCCTTTAGTTGTTCATTTCATGAGAGGTTTGCTTTTGTCAAAGCCCCCAGTCAAACCTCCAACAGTGTCATGGGACCTTAATGTCTTTCTCACCCAGCTGATGAAAGCTCCTTTTGAGTCACTGAATTCCTGCTTTCTGAAGTACTTGACCTGGAAGGTCGTTTTCTTGGTGACGATTAATTCAGCTCGTAGGGTCAGTGAGCTTCAGGCCCTAGTAGTAGATGCACCTTATGCTAAGTTTCATCACAAGAGTAGTCCTCCGCAGGCACCCTAAGTTCCTGCTGAAGGTGGTGTCTGAGTTCTATCTGAACCAGTTGTCTTTCCAACATTTTTTCCCCATCCTCATGCCCACCCTGACAAAAGCAGCTTGTACACCTTGGACTGCAAGAGAGCATTGGCCTTTTAAATTGATCAGATGAAGCCCTTCGACAATCCGCCCAGTTGTTTGTTTCTTTTGAGCCCAATAGGAGGGGAGTCGCCATCGGAAAACGCATAATCTCCAGTTGACTAACAGATTGCTTTTCCTTCGCTTATGCCCAAGCTGTGCTGACTCTAGAGGGCCATGTCACGGCTCATAATGTTAGAGCTATGGCTGTGTTGGTTGGTTATTTAGCTTGCATGGAAGAGATTTGCAAAGCTGCAGCATGGTCTTCAGTCCACACATTCACATCACATTACTCTCTTGAGCAGGATACCCGACGCGACAGTCGGTGCTGCAGAATCTGTTTGGGGGTTTAGAATCCAACTCCACCCACATAAGCCAATTTTATTCTGTTCCAAATTTTACTCTCTGCTAGTTTATACAGTTTCAGGTTAATCTACGTTATGTCCTCGCTGTTGCAAGACCCAATTGACCAGTGTTTATTGTTCTGGGTGAGCCTGGATGCTAGGGATACCCAATCTGTGAGAATAATGCAGCCTGTTACCTGTAGCAAGTATTCTCCGAGGACACAGGCTGATTATTTTCACAATATCCCCTCCCCCCTCTGTTGGAGTTGTTTATTTCTTTATACTTTTGGACTTAACTGGTGGGCGAGAAGATAGTCCGTGTATGCGCGGTGCGATGCTGCAAGCACGCCAGAAGACTCTAGGAAATATTTTTCTTCTTTGCTATGCGTTATGCCGGTTCCCAGGCCAACGTGGATCTTCAACCCATCTGTCAGAATATTTAGCCTGCTCTCCTCGGAGAATACCTGCTACAGGTAATTATCTTTGCTTTATAATGCCTCTGTATAATTCCATGGTTCAGTCCCACCTTGGTATTGTGTGCAGTTCTGGTCACTGCATCTCAAACAAGGTATAGCTTAGAAGGGCAGCCAAAAATGATTAAGGTGATGAAGGACCTCATATGAGGAATGGCTAAAGAGGTTAGGGCTCATTAGCATGGAGAAGAGAAGCTGAGGGATGATAGAGGTCTACAAAGTCCCTAGTGGCGTATGAATCGTTTATTTTTAAAAAAGATTAGGTTACAATGATGTTAGATAGTAATACTTTTAAAACAAATATGAGAAAATATTTTTTCACTTAAATTCTGAAATCCATTGCTGCAGGATGTAGTAAAAAGCTTTAGAAAAAGTTCTGGAGGTGAAGGCTGTAAACTGTTGTTAAGGTAGACCCAGGGAAAGCTGCTGCTGCTCCCTAGGAGTAGGTAATATGAGATCTTGCTACTTTTTGGGATTCTGCTTGTGATCTATCATTGTCACTGTTGGATGCAGCATACTGAGCTAGATGGACCTTTGATCTGATCCAGTGTTGTAATTCATTCAATCAACAAGAATAAAAGTAACATTTTACTTGTTTTCAGAATGTGATGTCTCTTGTGGCAACAGGAAGCATTATTACCATTCTACTTTCTTAAGCATATTTTCCCTGGTGACTAGGGGGATCAGTAGTAAATTAGTCCAGGTTCTGGATTGATTATGGCTTTCTTCTTAGAAGCTAGGTGTGGTATATTTGTAAACAAGAAATGGCTCAGTGTATGCATCTTAGATTTGCTCTGTCCTCCCAGCATGATCTTGGTGAGTCAGGAAATGTGAATGGCAGCTGATTGGAGGGAAAAAATATGTTTTTTACAAGGAAGTATGATACAGAAATAGTACAGCATATAGAACGAGATTTTTTTTTTTTTTTTTAATTCACAGTGCAAGTTGAAGATATATGCTTGTTTGGGGATAGAGCCCTGCCCTTTCTTGGATGCCTTAGTGCTGTGCTGGCAGGGCTTTTTTTTTTTTTTTTTTTCCTGATGTGGATCTGTTTCTCATCAAAAACTGGAGACAGAGGACCTGAAGGGGATAGGGAGAGAATGGGATTGCCGTCCTTTCCTATTTTTTCTATGAGGCAGAGTATGTATGGAAGTGTTACTAGTGGAACGATTAGTCCCGTTGTCCACTTTGTTTTTTGCATGTTTGTTACCCTGCACAGTCTTCCTGCTGAAGACCTGAATACCCAGTGCAGTAGGAGGCTATATGGTAGGGAGTTCTTCATTTGGTACTTCTGGCTGGTTTTTCAGGCTGCTCGCATAGTGCAGTCCTTGATTTAGAGGCCCAACAATTTCTGGAAAGTGATTTAAGTTACTGACACGTGCCAGTGTGTTCTTTAATAGTTCAACTGGAGAGGGCAGGCAGATGCTGTGAAACTATAAAATCACATTTTGCAAAGTTCAGATTCCCTCCACCTGGTCCTTCATTCTTTTTTCCCTTTTACATTACATCCATGGAAAGGAATGCTTGGTTGTGAGGGTAGAATTCACCTTGTGAAAATGCATTGGCATGGTGAATTGTCTAACCTTTTTTCCTAGTTAAAAGGCCACCAATTTCAGGAAGACATTAACAAGATGTATTATGACTAAAGGTGGTTATATGTTTTAGGTCTAAATATTTTTATTGGTTTTGTTATAAAAAGAGAAGGTAACAATGTTTAATACAAAGTGTAATGAAATACAAATCTTCAGGTTCAATAACAGGAGCTTATAGGAACAGTACTTCCTGAAAGTATGTTTAAGAACAGCTTATTACTGTATAATAGACTTTTTGATAGTTGTTCTCAGTTGGAATTCATGTACTTAGAATAGTGTTTGGTGAAAGTTGAATCAATAAGTCAATTTTCACACCTGGATCGCATCACTGTTGCATAACATTTTTTTTTTCCCTTTAGAATACCTTGCAATTCAGCCTGCAAGGGAGGGGAAACTTCAGTGTGTGTTGAAAGAAGAGTGTGGAGTCTTCATTCATGGGCCTTTTTTTTAGCAGCTTTGTCCTTGCTATATGATCATCTAAAGTTCTCATTATGCTATCTTTAGATTTTCTTGGCTGAAAAAAGTGAGAATAAAAAAAAAATCCAAAGGCTTCATTCTAGAAACATTAAATATTATATGGGCTTATATCTCAATTCTGTGCTGGATGTTGGCTCATTTTTTTCCTGGTTTAAAGTTCTCTAATTTCTTGTTTCAGTACTACTACTACTACTTACCATTTCTATAGTACTGCTACCCTTTGGTTGGCGAGCAAGGGAGGGATGTTCCATGCCAACTATTGATCTTTGGAAACTTGGGTGCCTTTTACTAAAGTTTAGTGCATGCCAATGGGCCCGTAGGTATAAAATAGGATATGCAGCATTTAGTGTGCATTAATGCCTGTTAGCATGTGCTAAGCATTAGTAAAAAGGCCATTTGGTCTTCTTAAGAAGTTCCTTAACAGTCCTGAGCCTTTTCCTTGTTTCAGGGCAGACATGAGGTATGTTTCTGTGTTCTCTGTAGTGTATCTGCCAGTGCTCCTCCCAGCAAGTCTGGCAGATCTCCTGCCTTGGAATCTGAGACCCCATTTATCTTGGCACAGACTCAGATTCTGCTTCTCCTAGAGAGATCATATTCTCAAGCACAACAGTCATTTTGATTTAAAAAAAAGTGGGTGCAGTCCTGTGAAAAACAGATCCCTTCTTTTTCTTTCTCTTCTTTCATATTTTCTCCATCTGCCTGTCTTGACCTACTCTTCCCCCCCCCCCCTCTACTTTTTAACCTTACCCTTCAACAAATCTTTTCTTTCAAAAGTCTCTAACAGCATGTAACAGTCAAAATCACCTAAAGGAGTTGGGAGTCTGTAGAAGTTTGAAAACTCCTTAAAAGGACTTTGCTTTTCTTGAGACTGCAGCAGGAGCTGAAAGAAGTTACTGTTAACAGCCTTTCTACAGAGTTTGGACCTTTTCACGTTAGGTGTGTTTAGATCCAGTTTTAAACATGTCTGTATGATTAGAAACACAGTATTTTAGGCAGTATTTTGAGCAGCTTTCTTGCTTTTAGCAGCTATTTTTTTCTCAGGAGAAAAATGTTTTAATTCAGATGAAGATTTTATTATGGGAAATAAATGTGTTACTATTTCCCCTCAGTACTTGCATCCCTTTTGTCTGTAACAAGTAATTACTGACTTTGGGGCATTTACCAAAGTGGGCTACCATCTAGCTGTATTTTACCACTGCCTCATGCAATTTTAGCATAGGCTGACTACTTCCGCGACAAGGTGCAAAAGATCAACCTTGAGTTCACTACCAAGCCACCTCCTCCTCGTCACCCTTCAACCCTCTCCCTCAACCAACCAACCCAGACCTCCTTCTCCTCCTTTCCTGATATCTCCGAGGAGGAAACCGCCCGCCTTCTTTCCTCCTCAAAATGCACCACTTGTTCCTCTGATCCCTTCCCCACCAACTTACTTAACACCATCTCTCCTACTATCACCCCCTCCATCTGTCATATCCTCAACCTCTCTCTCTCCACTGCAACTGTCCCCGACACCTTCAAGCATGCTGTAGTCACGCCACTCCTCAAAAAACCATCACTAGACCCTACCTGTCCCTCCAACTACCGCCCCATGTCCCTCCTACCCTTCCTCTCCAAGATACTTGAGCGCGCAGTCCACAGCCGCTGCCTTGATTTTCTCTCCTCTCATGCCATCCTCGATCCACTTCAATCCGGTTTTCGCCCTCTTCACTTGACAGAAACAGCAATTTCTAAAGTCTGTAATGACCTGTTCCTTGCCAGATCCAGAGGCCACTACTCCATCCTCATCCTCCTGGATCTATCCACCGCTTTTGACACTGTCAATCATGACTTACTTCTTGCCACACTGTCCTCATTTGGGTTCCAGGGCTCTGTCCTCTCCTGGTTCTCCTCCTATCTCTCCCACCGCACCTTCAAGTTCACTTTCATGGATCTTCCTCCACCCCCATCCCCTTATCTGTTGGTGTTCCCCAGGGATCTGTCCTTGGACCCCTTCTCTTCTCAATCTACACCTCTTCCCTGGGCTCCCTGATCTCATCTCATGGTTTCCAGTATCATCTCTATGCTGATGACACCCAACTGTATCTCTCCACACCAGACATCACCGCGGAGACCCAGGCAAAGGTATCGGCCTGCTTATCCGACATTGCTGCCTGGATGTCCAACCGCCACCTGAAACTGAACATGTCCAAGACCGAGCTTATCGTCTTTCCATCAAAACCCACTTCTCCTCTTCCTCCCTTTCTATCTCAGTTGATAACACCCTCATCGTCCCCATCTCATCTGCCCGCAACCTCGGAGTCATCTTTGACTCCTCTCTCTCCTCTGCGCATATCCAGCAGATAGCCAAGACCTGTCGCTTCTTCCTCTTTAACATCAGCAAAATTCGCCCTTTCCTCTCTGAACACACCACCCGAACTCTCGTCCACGCTCTCATTACCTCTCGCCTGGACTACTGCAACTTACTCCTCACCGGCCTCCCACTTAGCCATCTATCCCCCCTTCAATCTGTTCAGAACTCTGCTGCAGTCTCATATTCCGCCAGAACCGATATACTCATATCACCCCTCTCCTCAGGTCACTTCACTGGCTTCCGATCAGATACCGCATTCAATTCAAGCTTCTCCTTCTTACCTACAAATGCACTCGGTCTGCTGCCCCTCACTATCTTTCTACCCTCATCTCCCCTTACGTTCCCGCCCGTAACCTCCGTTCACAGGATAAATCCCTCCTCTCAGTACCCTTCTCCACCACCGCCAACTCCAGGCTCCGCTCATTCTGCCTTGCCTCACCCTATGCTTGGAACAACCTTCCTGAGCCCTTACGCCAAGCCCCCTCCCTGCCCGTCTTCAAGTCTTTGCTTAAAGCCCACCTCTTCAATGCTGCGTTCGGCACCTAACCCTTACTGTTCAGTGAATCCAGACTGCCCCAATTTGACTGCCCCTATCGGACCGACCGTTCACTTGTCTATTAGATTGTAAGCTCTTTGAGCAGGGACTGTCTCTCTTTGTTAAATTGTACAGCGCTGCGTAACCCTAGTAGCGCTCTAGAAATGTTTAGTAGTAGTAACAGTGAAATAACACATCTAGCAGATGAGTATGAGCTACTTCATTTTTCCCCTTTTTCTTTTAGTTGTTTGAAGTCTGAGGAATCTAGAATCGGTCGTTTTCAGAATGTACTCTTGGTTGCTTTTGAGAATGAGGCTGAAATAGCAACGAATGGAAGCTCAGCAGGATGGATCCAATTCCACTTTAGTTTGCATCAAGGAGTAAAATAAATCTAAAATAAGTTTATAAGCTGAGGCATTAAATAGGAAATGTCTTTGTCCCTGGAACCTTACAATACCAATCATATAGTCAGTTAACATGTCTACGTCTCTTCACTGGCAACTTAAACATAACTCCTGGCATATTCAATTATCTGTTGCTCTGTTTTCCAGTTTTATATATGAACCCAATTATGTAATTAGTTACTATGTAGATTGTGATCCTGTTCTGTATATAAAAGCCATTTAGTTATAATCTTAATTGAACTTCCCACCTAGAACTTAACGGTTAAGCAGACTATAAATGCCTAAATTAAATTAAAATTTTATTTAATTTGTAATTGAGTATTTCCGGTGGTTGGGTAATACTTTAAAAAAATATTCATGTTTCTTTGTGATACAGACAGATGTACACCCCTGCCACCTGAACAGGTGAAGGGGGAAGGGATTTTCGATTTAACTCAAGTTAAATTACATTGAAAAGATAAGTTACATTCAAGCATAGTACTGTAGGTATTTTTCTGTTCACAGAGGGCTTACAAATTTGTACCTGAGGCAAATGAAACACCCAAGAACTTTTAAAAACAAACGTAAGGCAAACTTAGCGGAGATTGGGTGGCGATGCCGGTAATTGGGAAACAAAATAGGAGCTGGGCAGATTTCTGTGGTCTGTGCCCTGATTGTGACTGAATAGATAGGGGTGGGCTGGAGTGAAAATTTCTAAGGGGCTTCGACGTTAGCTCTAGAACTTAGTACAAGAACAGTGCTGGGTAGACTTCTATGGTCTGTGCCCTGAGAAAGGCAAGGACAAATCAAACTCAGGTATACATATAAAGTATCACATACCACGTAAATGAGTTTATCTTGTTGGGCAGACTGAATGGACCGTACAGGTCTTTATCTGCCGTCATTTACTATGCTACTACCCGTATGTAATAAAAATTGAGTAGTAATTTTATTTATTTGGATTTTGCTCACACATTTTTCAGTAGTAATGGATTTTGCTCACACCTTTATCAGTAGTAGCTCAAGGTGTTACATTCAGGTACACTGGGTATTTCTCTGTCCAAGGAGGGCTCACAATCTAAGGGGGTCTTTTACTAAAGCTTAGCTCGTGTTATCCACAACAGGGCCCATAGGAATAAAATGAGCCCTGCTGTAGATAACTCGAGCTAAGCTTTAGTAAAAGACCCCCCCTAAGTTTGTATATGAGGCAGTGAAGGGTTAAGTGACTTGCCCAAGATCACAAGTAGCAGCAGTGGGAATTGAACTGGGCACATCTGGATGTCAAGAAAGACCGGTGCTCTAGCCACTAGGCCATTCCTCCACTCCAATTAAGATACCATGTTCTTTCCAATCAAGCTTTTGCTGCTTGTTCCTTCCTAATAGTATGCTTTTTAATTGTTGCAAAGTACCATATATACTGAAATATAATCCTAGCTGAATTAGTTTTCCCCAGAAAAAGGGGGGGAAACGGTTCGGGGTGGGGGTGGGGGGGTTTATATTCAAGTATGGTATACTGGTTATCTTTGCTTTCGTGTAATTAGAGGCAGAAACTGGCCTAAAGTCCTTTTTCTGCCTGGTTTCAATTTTGGCCAAAGGGCTATTGCCACCATGGTTTTGGTTTCGACTGAAAATGACCATGTATTTTTGGTGGAAGCTGAAAGTTTGTGCTTTGTCTTTTTTGTCTCCCTCTCTCCCCCTCCCCACCCAGCAGGAGTTGCCTTTCACTGGTACCTCCAAATGGTCTATCTTACAATCTCTGGTGGTCTAGGGGTGTAATCCGGGGCAGGAGTGATCCCCAGTCACTCCTGCCCATACTGACTATTTTTTCAGAATAGTCATGGCAAATTTCGTGAGACTGCCACAAGTGTTCATAGCAGCCATTTTGGAAGTAGAGCTGATGTGGGCAAGAGTGACTGGAGATTACTCCTGTCCTTACCACATCACTTAGGCCACAAGATAGTCTTTTCTCCAAGGACAAGCAGGCTGAAATAATCCTCACAAGTGGGTCGGCGTTCGCGCCAGCCCGGGAACCGGCATTTAAAAAAGCACAAAGTTTGCTACAGCCTTCCAAGCACACTGCGTGTCTGACTTCACATGCACCAAGTGCCTTCCCGCCTGCTGCGCAGCCGCACTCCTCAACTATGCTTTGGTGCTCCCAGGCAGAGAAGCTAGGACCTTGGACTCTTTTGGAAGGAAGCTGTATCAGGCCACCATTCTCACTGCCCATATTCAGTCATACCAGCTCTTCACAAGCATTTACTTGCGGAACTCAGTGAGGCAGCTGTCCAGTTTGGTCGATGCGCTCCCTCCGGAGCAGGCCGAACCTTTTCACCAACTGGTCAAACTGCAGAAGGCATGTCACAGATTTTTGGCCAGGGGCATCCTGGATCTGTGCCTAAGGTATAGCACTGCGCAGACTCTCATGGCTGCATGTTTGACGTGGACCATTCGGTCCAGCAGAGAATTCTGGACATTCCTTGCTGGGGGGGGGGGGGGATAATCTTTTCGGAGAGAAGGTGGAAGATCTAGTGTTATCAGATCAAGAAACACACAGATGCAATGGCTTCTCTCTCCCGCCGGGCACCTTCTGTTCCCATGTCCTCAACTAGGAGGTGTTTTTGGTGGGTCACTGAGTACTCCCTATTCCTATTCTAGGCGTAGGTACGCTCCGGCATCTCGCCAGCCTACTCAGACTCAGCCCTTGTGCGCTCATTCCTGTCAAAGTGGTGCTCCCAAGGCTCCTTCTGCTCTCCAGCAAAAGCAAGGAATGGGATTTTGACTGGCTCCAGAAGAGCATAGCCGAAATAAGTGTCCATGCCAGACAACTTGCCTAGTTGGGGGAAAGTTGTTTTTTCACCAAATGTGGCCTCTCATAACCTCGACCTGTGGATTCTTCAAATAGTCTGGTTAGGATACACCCTCAATCTGGAAACCAAACCTCCAAATTGCCCACTGAGAGCTCATTTATTCAGCTCTCTGCACAAGCAGGTACTTGAGAAGGAACTCTCCACCCTTCTAAAGGCCCAAGCGGTTGAACCCGTTCCACCAGGGGAAGAAGGACTGGTATTCTATTCCAGGTACTTTCTTGTACAAAAGAAAAAGGGGGGGGGGGGGGGCGCGGATGCATCCCATCCTAGACCTAAGGGCTCTGAAGAAATTCCTGGTCCACAAAAAGTTCAGGCTGTTTTCCCTGAGCACCCTTCTTCCCATGATTCAGGAAAACAATTGGTTATGCTGTCTTGACTTGAATGATGCTTCCTTAGCTTCAGTAGCAGATGAAGCCACAAACTGGTGGGTTGTATCCACCTACCAGCAGGTGGAGATAGAGAACACTGAAAGAAGGTAGTGACCCTGGATGACCAGTTCCTTCCCTCTTCAGTATATCTCTATCAACAGCAGATGGTGGCGGATTTCTTCCAGCTCTTGAATTCTATCCTTGGTGAGGCTCCTGGGCTTTGCCAGTTGAGCAGGTGGTGTGTGGCTGAGGGTGCCCACTTTGGGGGCATACTTGTTTTCAAGTCCCTGCCTTACCCCATCTCCCAGCTGTTTCATAGTGTGCTGTGCTGTGTGCCTGCCTTAGTAACCTCTATAGCTTTCCTTACAGTAAAAAAGAAAATAAAAAAGAGGCTTCCTTGACGGTTCAGTTTTCGGCAATATTGCAGGCAAGACCCAAGCTCCTCCAGACTGGGTTGCTTGGTTGTTGGAGATCCTGTCTGGGCTCCTCCTGGGACTGTCCGCGGCAGAGTTCTTCTCTGGCAGGGTGAGTGTTTCTCTGTGCACCGCGGCGTTTCCTGGGCTCCAGTTCATTGTTTTTCTATGGCAGCTGAAGTGGTTAAAAGATGCTCCCGCTGTGGCAAGAGGTGGACTGCAGCGGGGTTATGCAGCGCGAATTGTTTAGAGGCATCAGTGTAGCTGAGTGTGGCGGTGTCAGCTGACTCGGAACTTTCCCGCACTCTGGGGCTCGGTGGCAGTGCCATCTTTGATGCGTCGGGGAACTCGGAGATGTCGGTGCCTCAGACTGGGAACGTTTGGGGCAGACTATTACTTCTGAAGGGATTTTTCCGGTGAGGGACGCTCTAGGGTCGGTCTCTACAAGAGATTTGGGGTCAGACAATCAGGGAGACTTTTTTTCACCGGAGTTTATTTTGCTGATGCACCGGGTCTTTTTAATGAAGAGAGCTTGCCCAGATGCTCACAGTATGTCCATGCAGCCCTTTTCTTCCTCAGCCCAAGAGGTGTCTTTCTCTAGTGCGTAGTCTACCCCTACTGTCTCTTTAGAAGCTACTGACCTTAAGCGCAGGAGAATGTCTTCTGACACAGGCTCCATTGCTTCTCATTCCCCTCCCCAGTCCCTTTTTGGGGGCTCAGGTGAATCTTCTAGGCCTTCTAGGATTGAATATCTGGAAGAAGGACAGATGCTGCAGGAAGAGCATGACAACCCTAAGACTGTTTGCATTTTTCATCGCGATGAGCTCCCTTTGCCCATTTCTGATGCCTTAGAAGCCTTAAATATTGAGGATTCGGAGGTAGCTGCAGCCTCTTCTGTTAACCTCAAAATGGCCAGTACTAGAAAGCCTTCTTGGGCTTTCCCTGTTCACGAGGCCATGTAAGAACTTATTTCTGCTCAGTGGTCAGATCCAGATGGGAGCCTGAAAGTGGCTAGAGCTATGGCTCGCCTTTACTTGGTGGGTGAAACTCATCTGGGTCTTTTTGTGCTACCGAAGGTAGACGAGCTGGTAATAGCGGTTATCAAGAAGACCACCATTTCTGTGGAAGGAGGGGTGGCCTTGAAAGATATGCAGAATCGCCGTTTGGAGGCTTCTTTGACGCGCTCATCCTATGTCGTCTGTTTTTTGTGGGGGGCTTTGCATCTTTGTCCTTTGCGTTGTCCTTGCCCTTCCTGGAATTTGAATGTAGTTCTGAAGGCTATGCAGATGGCTCCCTTTGAATTCCTACGACAGGCATCGGAAAAGGATCTTTCACTGATGACGTTATTTTTGGTAGCCATAGCTTCTGCACGTAGAGTGTTGGAGCTTCAAGCTCTTTCCTGCCGGGATCCATTTTTACAATTTTAGAAGTCCAGAGTTACCGTTACACTGTCCCTTCATTCCTGCCTAAGGTTGTTTCAGTTTTTCATCTGAATCAGCTTCTTTTTCTTCCAGATTCGTTCCAGTAGCTTTGACTGTTGCAAATGTCGAATGCGTTCTGGTGCTCTGATCATCTTTTCATTTTGTTGTCGGGGCCGCGTCAGGGTTTTCCGGTTTCTAAGGCCATGATAGCTTGTTGGCTCAAGGAGACCATTATTTCAGTGTACATTGTGTCCGGCAGGTTCCCGCCGGAGGCGTTGAAAGCACATTTCACTCGAGCACAGGCTTCCTCGTGGGCAGAGACTATCATCTTTTCGATTCTAGAGATTTGTCGGGCGGCTACTTGGGCGTCTTATCTCTCCTTTGCACGGCATTATAGACTTGATGTGGCGGCGCATGATGATGCTAGGTTTGGAGCGGCAGTTCTCTCGAGGGGCGTCGTCTTCCCACCCGGTTTAGGGATTGCTTGGGTACATCCCACCAGTTGGAGTCATCTGCTGCTGAAGCTAAGGAAGGAAAAATTAGGATTTACTTGATAATTTTCTTAACTTTAGTCACAGCAGATGAATCCTGTTCTCTTGCTTGCATTTCCAGTGTGTCTTTCGTTTACAGTTCGAAGAAAATGCACAAAAACCATTAGGTTTTGGAGGGGGAGGTTGATATTATCCCTCCTTTGTTTCTTATTCGCTCCAGTTGGAGGAGCAGTTTTAACTGTGAGGAGAGTTCTGTTAGTGTTTCTTCTTTCTGCTTTGGAATACGACATATACTGAAGAGGAAAGGAGCTGGTTGTCCAGGGTCACTACCTTCTTTCAGTATTCTCTATTTCCACCTGCTGGTAGGCAGATACAACCCACCAGTTCCTGGATTCATCTGCTGCGACTAAAGGAAAGAAAAATATCAGGTAAGTTATAATTTTTCCATATACACACATCCCGATACTTCTAGATCACAGGAAGTATCTTTGATTTTGGCTTGGAATTCAGCACTTCCAGTACTGTGTGCTGCCCTTTTGCCTAGCATCAGCTCCCAGATTGTTTACAAAATGTCTGGCGGTAGTTGCAGCGTCGCTACCAGGTTGGGAGTGCATTTGTTCCCTTATCTTGACGATTGGCTGGTGAGGAGCACTTCGGAGTCCAGAGCTTGGGAGTCCATGTGAAAAACTATTCAGGTACTGGAACTAGTAGGGCTGATGAAAGCTCCTTTTGAACAACTGAATTCCTGCCTTCTGAAGTACTTGACCTGGAAGGTCGTTTTCTTGGTGGCGGTTACTTCAGCTCGTAGGGTCAGTGAGCTTCAGGCCCTAGCAGTAGATGCATCTTATACTAAGTTTCATCACAGCAGAGTAGTCCTCCTCAGGTACCCTAAGTTCTTGCCGAAGGTGGTGTTGGAGTTCCATCTGAACCAGTCTTGCCAACATTTTTTTCCCCGTCCTCATGCCCACCCTGGCGAAAGCAGCTTGCACACCTTGGACTGCAAGAGAGCATTGGCCTTTTACATGGAGCGGACGAAGCCCTTCAGACAATTCGCCCAGTTGTTTGTTTGCTTTTGATCCCAACAGGAGGGGAGTCGCCATCGGAAAACGCATAATCTCCAGTTGGCTAGCAGATTGCATCTCGTTCACTTATGTCCTAGCTGGGCTGACTTTGGAGGGCCATGTTTATGGCTCATAATGTTAGAGTCATGGCTGCTTCAGTGGCTTACTTAAGTCAGCCTGCATGCAAGAGATTTGCAAAACTACAACGTGGTCTTCCGTCCACGCATTACATTACTGCCTTGAGCAGGATACCCGATGCGACAGTTGGTTTGGGCAGTTGGTGCTGCAGAATCTGGTTTGGGCAGTTGGTGCTGCAGAATCTGTTTAGAATCCAACTCCACCCACTTAGGCCCGTTTTATTTTGTTCCATGCTTCACTCTCGGCTAGTTTGTATATAGTTTCAGGTTAATCTACGTTATGTCATCGCTGTTGCGAGGCCCAATTGACCAATGTTTGTTTTGGGTGAGCCTGGATGCTAGGGATACTCCATCTGTGAGAATAATTCAGCCTGCTTGTCCACCTGTAGTAGGTATTCTCTGAGGACAGCGGGCTGATAATCCTCACAAACTCGTCCTCCTCCCTTTGGAGTTGTCTCCTCTGTCTCTCTTTTACGTTTTACCTAACTGAGGAGCGCAGCCACTCAGTGGGCGGGAAGGCACCTGCCGTATGCGCAGTCGGATGCGCGGTGCACTAAGAAGGCTCTAGCAAACTTTTTTTTGTTTTTTAAAATGCCAGTTCGCGGGCCGGCTTGTGAGGATTATCAGTCTGCTGTCCTCAGAGAATGCTTGCTACAGGTAAGTATCTTCGCTTTTTGTGTGTTGTGTAATGTGAAGTAATACAGTTATGTTCTTGCATACTAGCTTATATGGTAAATAATGCACCAAATAAATGCTTTTGGTATAAAAGAATAGCAGGACTTCCAGTGTGTACATTTGGGATGATAAGCTCCTTAGGAATTAGCATCTCTGTGGAGATAGGAATCAGCTGTCACTCAAAATATTGCAAAGAGTCAGCCGTTGTAAAAGCACTGTGTCTCTTAATTTTTCATTAGCTGAGATCCATGTGTGCAGAGGCTATTTTGCTTGAAGATAAAATATGATCATTATTTAAATTATTATATATATTCTGGTTTGGATACTATTTGGGTTATTCCAAAGAATTTCCAGACTCTGTTGGGTATGATGAAGCATTTTGCCCTCCTCACCCGTCTGCAGTGACTGCTATTTCTCTCACTCTCCTACCCACCTGTGGTGACCAACACTTCTCTCCCTCACATATCCCCACCCGATTTGATGTTAGTATGCTGCTAGGGCATGTCCTAGTTGGCTTCAGCAGTTGCTGGAGCAGCACCAGGAGACATCGTTCTCTTCTGCCACTTACTGTCACGTGGAGGTGAGCTCTATGATTTGGTGCAAGTTTCTTCTTGCTGACTTTTCTGGCTCCATCACTGGTCAGATAGCTTCTAAGCCTCAGCTTACTAGGTTACCCTTTCAGGATAAATTGCTGTTTGGGGAGGATTTGAGAAGATTTGTTAAAGATTTGGGGGATTCTAAATCTCACAGCCTACTGGAGGAGAAGCCCAAGTCTGTTCCTCGGGCAGGTTCTGCGCGGCCTCATTTTCAGGAGGCTTGTCAGTATAGACCTGGCTGCTCTTTGGGGCCCCCAAGTTTCCAGCAACGGTCTTCCTTTCATGCTGACAAGAGACCTTCAGGTACGGTTTCCCGACAGGGACCTCCTACACGCGCCTCTCAAATTTGAGGCATCGGTCCACTCTGTGGTGTCCCAAGTAGGGGGGGGTCAGCTGACTCTCAATTTCTTCTCTCCCGTCAGCAACATTTTTTTTGAGTCTGTGCGCTACGGCTTCCAAACACGTGGCAATTCTTTAGACCTTGCAGGATCTTCTGCAATTAGGGGCCATCATTCTGGTACCTCCTCCCGAGCTGCGCACAGGTTGATACTACTACTACTACTACTATTTAGCATTTCTATACTCCATCTTAGATCTCGGGAAGCTCAACTACCGTATTTTTCGGACTATAAGACGCACTCCCCCCCCCCCCCCCCAAATTTGGGAGGAAAATCTGGGTGTGTCTTATAGCCTGAATGTAGTGTACCTGCTCGCTGTGGGGGGGCGGCCAGGGCCGGTCTTAGGCCGAGGCATGTGTTGCGACCGCATAGGGCCTCGCGCTCAAAGGGGCCCCGTGCGGTGCGCCTCAACTCCGCCCAGTGCTTTTTTGGTGAGGTCCGGCTCATCTGCTCGCTCTCTTCCGTTCGTGTACCCGTGCTCCCTGTTTTGAAATCTTTAATTTACTCGAAGTCATGGCGAACCAGCAGTAAAAGCAGCAGGTAGGCTCGCCTTCTCGTCACTTTCCTTCCCTCTCAGCGCGTCCCGCTTTCCTCTGATGTAACTTCCTTTCCGCGAGGGCGGAACGCGCTGAGAGGGAAGGGAAGCGACGAGGAGGCGAGCCTGCCTGCCTGCTGCTTTTACTTACTGCTGGTTTGCCGCGACTTTGGGTATGTAAATTAAAGATTTCAAGGCAGGGAGCACAGTTGCACGAATGGAAAGTCGGGGAGCTGAGGGCGGACAGGCAGGCGGGTGAGGGGTTTGAACAAATCGCTGGACATGGGGAGGGGAGGAGAATTGCTGGACATGGAGGGGAGGGCAGGGGAGAGAGGAGAATTGTTGGACATGGATGGCAGGAGAGGACAAATTCCACCTCAGAGCCACACAGGTTGTGCAAAACTCCTGTCCCCATACAAGAGTGTTGCACAACCTGTGGTCCTCCAGCAGATCTCCGCCACACTTTTTGCTTCAAAATTTTTTTTTCCTATTTTCCTCCTCTAAAAACTAGGTGTGTCTTATAGTCCGAAAAATACGGTATTTTCCTTGTCATCAAGCAGATGCAGCCATTACAGATGGGTTGTGTCCATCAACCAGCAGAGGGAGATAGAGAGCACACTTTTTTCAGTGCCTCATACCAGCTTGCTCCACTGCCTCTCTTCAGTATTCTCTATCTCCCCTAGCACAGTGGCTGCAGCTTCTTTGAGCTCCATCTAAAATCTGCCTGGAGGTTGCTCCTGTGCTTTTGCCAGTTGTTAGCAGGGGTGTTGGAGGCTATAGCAGCTTCACTTTAAAGGCACATAGGTTCGCCCTTTCCCTGCCTTACCCATACCTCCGTGGATGTGGACACATTGCTTAGCTTTCCCTGTCCTTCCCCACCAGTGGATGCAGGCACATAGGTTCGCCCTTTCCCTGCCTTTCCCACTCACCTGAGCCTCCGGAGTTCTATTTCTCTGCTTTCCTCACAGCGTTAAAAAAAAAAAAAAAAAGTTGCGTCTGGCTTTGGCGCTTAGACGCTGGAACAGAGGTTTTTCCTTGCCTTTTTCTGTGGGACCGGAGCTGTGATACTTGGTCCAGTGAGGTAAGAGTGTTTTCTGACTCCTACGGGGTGGGCCCGCGATCGGGGCGATTTTGGCGTGAACCGCCATTTTGAATTTTACCGCTGTTTTCGGCGATGGCTGCGGAGACAATAAAGCGCTGTTCCAAGTGTGGTAAGCGCAGATCAGCAGCGGGGCTCTGTAAATCGTGCTGTACAGACGTTAGAGCCGGCCCGAGCATGGCGAGCGACGATTCTTCACGCTCTGAGCTGGCAGCGGGCGCCATTTTGAATTTACCACATGGCGCGACCTCCGCTGAGATGGAGAGTTCTGAGCCCGGGGGGAGGCCTCGGAGTGAGGCTGATATGGGAGCTACTAGCCCCGGCAGAGATCCGGGTGCCCAGGGTGAGTTTTTCTCCCCTAATTTTGTCTTATTAATGCATAAAGCATACATGCTTAAAAGAGCTCTCCCACAAAGCCCGGCACGGGCTTCTTCTAATGCCCCCCCGGTGGATTCTAGCCTGGGTATGCCCTCTGAGGCGTTATTCCCTGATAATTGGCAGAATATGAAGCGCAGAAGGGCTCATTCCCCTTCAGAGAGTGCTGCACCTCCTCCCCCCCCTCCCCCCCGTGGTCGGGCTGCGAGGATTCGGAGGACTCTGGCAGGCCTTCATGGTCTGAGGAGCCAGAGTCTGGTGCAGAAGTGACTCAGGATCTGGACGATCCCTCTGCGGTGAGGATTTTCCACCGTGATGAGCTGCCAGCGCTTATTTCTGATGCCCTGCAGGCTCTCTCTATTGAGGACCCTGCCAGTGGCACAGCCTCCTCTGTGAATGCTAGGATGGCTAGTACCAAAAAGCCTGCTCGAGCCTTTCCTTTGCATGACTCCATCCAAGAGCTTATTTCGGCTCAATGGGCTGACCCCGAGGGACCTTTGAAAGTTTCCAGGGCTATGGGGCAATTATACCCTCTGAGTGAGGAGCATATGGCTCGCTTTGCTATGCCTAAAGTGGATGCCCTAGTCACAGCTGTGACAAAGAGAACTACCCTCCCTGTTGAAGGAGGTGTTGCCCTGAAGGATATTCAAGACCGTAGACTGGAATTAGCACTTAAACGGTCCTTTGAAATTGCAGGTCTCACTATTCGGGCGTCTGCATGCAGTTGTTATGCTGCTAGAGCCTGCCTGGCTTGGTTGCAACAGATAGTGGAACAGCCCGGTGATGGAGCGGAGCCCTTTTCAGATGTGGCTCCGCGGATGGAGTCGGCCTTGTTCTTTCTTGCTGACGCCTTTTATGATATTGTCAGAGCTTCGGCTAAACACATGGCAGTAGCAGTGGCGGCTCGCCGTCTTCTTTGGCTACGGCATTGGGCGGCGGACATGGCCTCTAAGCAAAGGTTGGTGAAGTTGCCCTTTTAAGGCCTTCTCCTGTTTGGTGAGGAGTTGGAGAAAATTGTGAAGGGCCTGGGTGAGGCTAAACCCCAGCGCTTGCCCGAAGATAGGCCTCGGCCTTCCTCTAAGGGTGCGGCGGTGCACTCCTCTTACAGACCTCGCTTCCGTGAAGCTCGAAGGTACCGCCCAGGGCGTTCTGCTGGGTTCACTTCTCGTGTCCGTTTTCAGCAGAGGAACTCCTTTCGCTCGGACAAACGTTCCACAGCCACTGGCTCAAGGCCTGGAGTTCAGGGGCGACCCTCTCAATGATGGTACGCCGGCCCTCTCCTCGAGTCCTGTCATCGGAGGACGTCTTTCCCTCTTTGCCGAGGAGTGGGCCAACATTTCCTCAGATCAGTGGGTCTTGGACCTGATCAGAGACGGTTACAGAATAGAATTCGACGCCCCTGTAAGAGACGTGTTTGTGGAGTCCCGATGCGGTTCTGCCGCCAAACGGGCGGCGGTAGAGGAGATTTTACAAGGTCTGATTCAGATAGGGGCCGTGTCCCCGGTACCTCCTGGCGAACATGGCTGCGGCCGCTACTCCATCTACTTTGTGGTGCCGCGAAAAGGAGGTTCTTTTTGCCCTATTTTGGACTTAAAAGAATTAAACAAGTCCCTGAGTGTGCGGCATTTTCACATGGAAACCCTGCGTTCCGTCATTGCGGCGGTACAGCCAGGAGAGTTTCTCACCTCTCTGGACCTGAAAGAAGCTTACTTGCACATTCCAATTTGGCCCCTGCACCAGAGGTTTTTGAGGTTTGCGGTGATGGGAAAACATTTCCAGTTCCGGGCCTTGCCTTTTGGCCTCGCCACAGCTCCCCGCAGCATTTCGAAGGTTATGGTGGTAGTAGCTGCCTTTCTAAGGCGAGAGGGTATTCGGGTTCATCCGTACCTGAACGACTGGCTCATTCGAGCAAACTCTGCTGCAGAGAGTCAGCATGTAACAGCCAGAGTGGTCTCAGTACTTCAGTCTCTGGGCTGGGTCATCAATTTGGCCAAATGTCACCTGACCCCCTCGCAGTCTCTAGAATATTTGGGGGCCAGGTTCGACACAGCCTCGGGGTATGTGTACCTACCCGAGCAAAGGCGGTGCAAGCTTCAGAATCAGGTCCGTCTTCTCCTGAGGATGCCCCGCCCGCGAGCTTGGGACATTGTCCAGCTGCTTGGATCGATGACGGCCACCATGGAACTGGTGCCCTGGGCGAGAGCGCACCTGAGACCTCTACAGTATGCTCTACTCCAAAGATGGTCTCCAATATCTCAGGATTTCCAATGCAGACTCTCTTGGCTCCCTGCGGCCCGACTCAGCATGGAGTGGTGGCTCTCAGACAGCATGCTGCGGCGAGGAATGCCGCTGGCGCTCCCCGATTGGTGCCTAGTGGTGACAGATGCCAGTCTGAAAGGCTGGGGCGCACATTGCAAGGGGAAGCATGCCCAGGGTCTATGGACACCCGAGGAGTCTGAGTGGTCCATCAACCGCCTAGAGTTGAAAGCGGTGTTTCAGGCATTTCTGGCTTTTCAAGTGACCCTGGAAGGATTGGCTGTCAGAGTGATGTCGGACAACACGACAGCAGTGGCTTACATAAATCGACAAGGCGGCACTCATTGCAGAGCTCTAGCCGCGGAGGCCGAACAAATTTGCCACTGGGCCGAGCTGTATCTACAGTTTCTGTCGGCAGCTCACATTGCAGGTCAGAGCAACGTGCAAGCCGATTATCTAAGCAGGCATCAGATCAATCCAGCGGAGTGGGAACTTGCATACAAAGTGTTCCTGCAGATATGTGCCAAGTGGGGCAAGCCCGTGATGGATCTAATGGCGACAAGCTCCAATGCCAAAGTCCCGTGCTTCTTCAGCAGACTGAGAGATCCTCGTGCGGCGGGGTTGGATGGCTTGGCTCAACCCTGGCCTCCGGGCCTACTGTATGTGTTCCCTCCGTGGCCCTTGATAGGGCAAGTGCTTTTGCGGATTCGGCTGCATCCAGAAGTGGTTCTCGTCGCCCTGGATTGGCCCAGGAGGCCTTGGTATGCGGACCTCTGACAGATGCTCGTAGAGGATCCCCTTCAGTTACGTCTGGTTCCCAACCTGTTGTCACAGGGTCCGGTGACCATGGAGGACGCCGGCCGATTTGGTCTTATGGCCTGGCGATTGAGAGGGTGCAATTGAAATGCAGAGGCTATTCCAATAAAGTAATTACCACTCTCCTGCAAGCCCGTAAGCGTTCCACTTCCATGGCTTATGCCAGGATTTGGCACCAGTTTGAAGTCTGGTGTGCTTCCAGAGAGATCACACCCCTGCGGGCTCCTGTCTCGCCGATTCTGGACATTTTGCAGGATGGTGTACAAAAAGGCTTGGCCTATAATTCCCTGCGGGTGCAAGTGGCAGCGTTGGCCTCCCTGTGTGGCAAGGTTGAAGGCGTGTCTTTAGCTGCTCATCCAGATATGGCACAGTTTCTTAGAGGGGTGCTTCGGCTCCGTCCTACCGTGCGTGCACCTTGTCCAACTTGGAACCTGGGGCTATTGCTGAAAGCCCTTCAGGGTGCTCCATTTGAACCGCTTCGGCATGCTTCAGAGAAAGATTTGACTCTGAAGGCCGTCTTGTTAGCGGCCATTACTTCGGCGAGACGGGTGTCAGAGCTCCAGGCGCTGTCCTGTGGAGACCCTTTTCTGCAATTTTCAGAGTCCGGGGTCACGGTTCGGACCGTGCCTTCCTTCTTGCCTACGGTGGTTTTAGCGTTTCACCTAAACCAACCTATTTTCTTGCCCTCCTTTGTCGAGGAGGAGTTTCCAGAATCTTTTGGGCAATTGCACCTGTTGGACGTGCGCAGGACTCTGCTGCAGTACCTGCGAGTTACTAACTCTTTCAGGACCTCTGATCATCTGTTTGTTTTGCTATCAGGTCCTCGCAGAGGGTCTCCAGCGTCTAATGCCACTGTTGCCTACTGGCTTAAAGAATCTTTCAGCTTATTTGATTGCCGGCCGGCCTCCGCCTGATGCCTTTAAGGCGCATTCCACTAGAGGAATTTCCTCTTCTTGGGCTGAAACTGGAGCACTCTCTCTTCAAGAGATTTGTTGTGCAGCAACATGGGCTTTTAAGCTCTCTTTTGCCCGACATTACAGGCTGGATGTGGCTGCCAGGAGGGCCGCACATTTTGGAGCGCAAGTGCTGGCGCGTGGTGTGGCTTGTTCCCACCCTATCTAGGGATTGCTTTGATACATCCCATCTGTAATGGCTGCATCTGCTTGATGACAAGGAAGGGAAAATTAGGTTCTTATTGTGATAATTTTCTTTCCTTTAGTCATAGCAGATGCAGCCATGATCCCTCCCTGTCTGATGCTATCTGCTGTAAATCTATTTCAGGTTCTGTTCGTGTTTCCTGGAGATTCCGTCCTTGGGAGAAAGTCAGAAAACAGTCTTCAGGATTCTTGTTCAATTAAAGAAGGATGACTTAATTCCCTCCAGTTTCATGTTTTGGAGGATGAGTTTATTCCCTCCAGTTATGTCTCAGTGGAGGATGAGTTTATGCCCTCCGGGAGGATGTTTCATTCCCTCCATTCTGAGTTAATGCCCTTTGTTGTAGGGCCATCGTTTGCTGTGAGGAAAGCTCATGTTATTCCCATTGCGGTTTGCCATACTGCTTTGGAAGCTTCAAATACTGAAGAGAGGCAGTGGAGCAAGCTGGTATGAGGCACTGAAAAAAGTGTGCTCTCTATCTCCCTCTGCTGGTTGATGGACACAACCCATCTGTAATGGCTGCATCTGCTATGACTAAAGGAAAGAAAATTATCACGGTAAGAACCTAATTTTCCCTTCTGAAAGTTCATTTCTTCTGTATGGAGACCGTGTGGTCTATCATTGTGGCAGTCCAGCTGTGAAAGTTTTAATAGCTGTGGACCTCAAGTAAACATACACTTATTCCAATCTGGCGGTTCCTTCGGTTTGCCATTTTGGGGCGACATTTTCAGTTTTGGGTCTTTTCCTTTGACCTTGCAACTGCTTCTCGCACCTTCTCCAAGGTCATGGTTGTGGTGGTGGCCTTTCTCAGAAAAGAAGGCATTCGAGTTCATCCTTATCTCAACGACTGGCTGATTCGGGTGGACTTGGAACAGGAGAGTTGTTTGGCTACTGACAGAATTGTAGCTCTTTTTCAGTCTCTGGACTGGGTGATCAATTTTGCCAAAAGTCACCTGTTGCTGACTCAGTCCCTGGAGTACCTGGGTTTTCAATTTGACACGATACGAGAATTGGTATTCCTGCCAGAAGACCAGAAACTCAAGCTGTGTGTGCAAGTTTGAAGCATTTCACGGTTGTCTGGTCCTCAAGTTTGGGATTGTATGCAGGTACTAGGCTTGACGGTGGCCATACTGGAGGTGGTCCCTTGGACAAGGGCACACATGCGTTTCTTGTAACTTGCCCTTCTGAGCATATGGTCACAATCTCTCAGTACTGTTGGCGTTGTCTGCGGTGGTTGGCCTGAGCGAGGCTCAGCATGTCCTACTGGCTTCGTCTGGCCAACTTGTGCAGGGGAATGCTTTTGGCATCCTCGCAGTGTGTGGTGGTGACGGATTGCCAGCCTTTCCGGCTGTAGAGCCCATTATCTCCACTGTTAAGCCCAGGGGTGCTGGACGGAGGCGGAAGCACAGTGGTCCATCAACCTTCTGGAGCTGTGGACGGTTGTGAATACCGTTCAGGACTTGTTGGATGGCAAGGTGGTGCGGGTGCTGTTGGACAACACGACGACAGTGGCCTACATCAATCAGCAGGGGGGCACGCAGAGTTTACCTCTAGCTGCTGAAACGCACCACCTTCTGGAATGGGAGGAAGGTCATGTGCTGTGTCTATCAGCGGCACACATTGCAGGACAGAGCAATGTTAAGTGGACTTCCTCAGTCAGAACCGACTGGATCTGGTAGAATGGGAATTGTCTGCAGAGGCGTTTTGCCTGGTCTGTCAGAAGTGGGGAACTCCAGACTTTGATCTGATGGCGACCGGAAAGAATGCCAAAGTGCAGTAAGCAACAGCTCTGGTCTGAAGGACTGAACACTCTTCTTCAGCCCTGGCCGGAGGAGTATCTGCTTTATGCCTTCCCTCCATGGCCCTTAATAGGCCGAGTGCTGTACAGGATTTCCACGACACAAGAGTCCGGTCATCTTAGTGGTCTTGGACTGGCTGTGTTGGCCTTGGTATGTGGATTTGATGCGCCTTCTGAGGGACACACCTCTTCTGGTGTTGCCATACTGCTCCATCAAAGTCTGATTCAAATGGAGGCTCCCTCCCACTTTGGTCTTGGCCTGGCTCTTGAGAGGTCTAGTTTGAGGAAGAAGAGTTTCTCAGATACAGTGATAGCTTCCTTGCTGCAAGTTAGGAGGCTATCTACCACGATGGCTTATACACGAGTATGGCGAATCCTTATGCTGTGCTTTGCACGCGGGGGGATCTCCTTTTACTGTTACTGCTTCTCAGATGCTGGCCTTTCTTTAGGACGGATTGCAGAAGGGGTTGGCTTATAATTCTCTTCGAGTTTAGTTTGCTACTCTCGTTTGTTTCAGAGGCCGTGTCGCTGGCGGCTCACCCGGATTTTGTTTGGTTTCTCGGGGGGGGGGGGGGGGGGCACTTCATCTTTTGCCCTCCCCTTTGCTGACTTTTTTTGGCTTGGTGTCTGAATCTGGTACTTAGGGCGGTTCAGGCGTCTCCATTCGAGCCTCTGCACCGGCTGTCTGAAAAGGATCTCTCTCAAGATAGTGTGTTTGGTGGCTGTGGCGTTGGCTTATCGGGTCTCAGAGCTTCAAGCATTGCCATGTTGTGACCCCTTTCTGCAGTTTTCGGAAATGGGTGTTACAGTTCGTCCGTTTCTGTCCTTCCTGCCTAAGGTCATTTCTTCTTTTCATCTCAGTCGATCCTTTTTTTTTTCTACCTGCGTTTAGACAGGAGCACTATCTAGGGACTTTTGCCCAACTACGCTTGTTGGATGTGCGTTGCGTTCTGCTTTGTTATTTGCAGATCTCAAACGACACTTTAGGCAGTCTGATCATCTTTTTGTGCTGTTTTTGGGGCCTCGCAGGGGGAATTCGGCTTGTAAGGTAACCATTCCTCACTGGCTTAAGGAGGCCATTATGTCTGCGTATATTTTGGATGGTCTGGTGGTGCCAGAGGTTCGCTGGTCACATTCCATGTGAGCTCTCGCAACTTTGTGAGCATAGACTTCTGTGCTTCCTTTGGACGAGATTTGTCGAGCGGCTACTTGGGCTTCTCGACATACCTTTTCGAAGTATTACAGATTGGATGTTGCAGTGTGAGCAGACGTAATTCAGGGCTGCAGTGTTGTCTTGGTGGACGACGGCTTGCCACCCTTCTTAGGAACTGCTTTGCTACATCCCACCAGTTCCTAGATTCATCTGCTGCTGATGCAAAGGAAGATAAAATTAGGTCTTACCTGATAATTTTCTTTTTTTTAGTTGCAGCAGATGAATCCAAGATATCTACCCTGTTTTCTTAGGCTGCCCTGATTGCTCCGTTGTCTTGCTTGACCACCTGATGTCTCTCTTTTTGGGGGGCTTCTTTTCAGGTGCACGTTACTACAAAAAAAAGAAAAGAAGCAGAAGATGGACTGATGCTTGGGACTCATCCATTCTGTTGTATATAACTTGTTAGGTTAAATCTTAGTTGATTGTTATAGAATTACGCTGTTTGCTTGTGAGGAAGGTTTGCTTTCAGTTTTTTCTTACTCCTTTAGATGTGACATACACTAACTGAGACAGGCTGCCTGTCTACCATCAATGCCTTCAGTTTGGCTATCTCTGTTTCCCCTGCTGGTAGATGGTTACAGTCCACCAGTTCCTGGATTCATCTGCTTGGACTAAAGGAAAGAAAATGATCAGGTAAGACCTAATTTTACCTTAATTCGAGCTGTAACCAGCAGCCAATGCTGTTCAAATTCAGGAGGGGTAGTGGAGAGGCTTACATGGGCGATAGGTAGAATTTGTTTTTAAAACGGGGGATAAAAACAAAAGAATTCACCACTCTAAAAGCAGAGGGAAAGCTATTTCAGATTTTTAAGGGGCAGAAGAATGATGAGCTCTCTCAACAACTTCTGTGAGATCTATTGATGGGTTGTTTGAAGAGAATAGGAGGTGGTATTAGAAAAAAGAGGTCTTAGACATAAATGGGTATAGTATTTTCTCAGAGGACAAGCAGGCTGCTTATTCTCGCATATGGGTCGACATCTGCGTCGGCCCAGGAATCGGCATTTTGCAAGCAAAATATGAAAAAAGATTTGCTAGAGTCTTCTGGTGTGCGTGCAGCGCGCACCCTTCATGAGTGGACTGCATGAACGCGTTCCTCAGTTTTCTTTTCTCCGTGTTGAGGTGCGGTAGAGTTTTTCTGCACTTCTCTCAGGCCCGGGAAAGAGTCTTCGACAGTTTTTGGCCTTTTGCCTTATTTTTCTTTATTTTGTTTTACAATTTTGCAGTTAAAAAAAAAAAAAAGTTCCCATAGTTTCCTTTATTTTTGTCCACCTTTTAAAGTTTCCTTTGTTTTCGACGCGGCGGCTTAGGCTGTGTGGTCAGGTTCTTCCCTTATTTTTGTGCCCTTTTTGTTTTAACAGGCACAATTGCGTCTTTTTTGCTGAAGCCGTTTTTCCTTCCATGTCATCGAAGACAACCAGCGGCTTCAACGTTGTACTCGGTGCAACCGGATCATCTCGAGTACCGATACCCACGCCTGGTGTATCCAGTGCCTTGGGCCCAACCATATCCCAGCCGCTTGTAGTCTGTGTCTTCGTATGAAGAAACGGACCCAAGCGTCTTGAGAAGCCCAACGAGAGAAGTTTTTTGTGGCTCGGGCCAGTCATTCGACATCGGTACCGAGGTTGTCGACATTGACTTCGAGGGAAACATCGACGTCTGGAGCAGAGGTAATGGCTGCTGATAGACCTATTCGTGCTTGGAGCAGTGAGGCATTGAGTGGGTCTCCACCTGCCTCGAGGCCTCCTGCCATGCAGGCCCCCCCCACCAGGACCAACCTTCGTTGGACCCGGCCGCTAGGAGGCGCGAGTATAACCACGTCTTCCTCATCGGTATCTAGGAGTCTCGACGGGCGTCGAGTGAAGGTGAAGAAGCACGGTCATCGTTCTCCTTCGACACGGTGCCGGGAGCTCCGGGGCGTCAAGGTAATCGGCACCGAAGAAGTGGCGCCGAGAGGATTGCTCCCCCTCTATTCAGGAGGTGCCGATGCGTCGGCTAGCAGCCTGGTACCTGCTCCCGAGCCTTGACAGATTCTGCCACCAGCTCTTTTACCGACCCGCAGCCTTATCCGACAGCGGCTCTCGACGAGCGCATCAAGGCCCTGCTTCCAAAACTTCTGGAAGGATTGCTGCGCCAGTCTGCTTCGGTGCCGGGGGAGCTTGCACCTTCTGTACCGTCTGCTGCAACGGCATCTGGCCCTTTGCTTTTGGTGAGGTCTACGACCTTGGTGCCGCGTGTGGCATCTGTGTCGGCTGCCACCCAGGTTGACTCCCTTTAGACTTCGGTAGAGGAAGCTTCACCGGAGTCCATGCGGGCTTCGACTTCTCTGCACCTCCATCGTGGACGTCGTTCCTCGGCGTCGAGGCAGGTTCAGTTTCGGACTGCTCTGAGGGATGTCTTGTCCGATACTGAAGATGAGAGTTCGTGGGAGGAAGAGGAAGATCCCAGCTACTTTTCTCCTGACGAGTCCTATGGGATTCCCTCTGAAGCTTCCCCTCCACCAGAAAGGAGACTTTCTCCACCGGAGAGTCTATCCTTTACCTCCTTTGTCTGGGAAATGGCTGCAGCTATTCCCTTCCCTATGGAGGTTGAGGATGAGCCCAGGGCTGAGATACTTGAGGTCCTGGATTATCCTTCCACCTAGAGAGGCTGGAACGGCTCCTTTGCATAATGTAGTGAAGGAAGTCCTTATGCGAAACTGGTCATTCCCTCTGTCTAATCCCGTGATTCCGAAAAAGACTGAATCCCAATATCGGATCCACGGTGAGCCTGGATTGATGAGGTCTCAGCTACCTCACAATTTCATGGTGGTGGACTCCGCCCTCAAAAGATCCAAGAGCACTAGAACCTTGGACTCCTTTGGGAGGAAGATGTATCAGGCCACTATGCTTGCTGCCAAAATCCAAACATACCAGCTCTTCACGAGCGTCTACTGGCGGAACTCTGTGAGGCAACTGTCGAGCTTGGTTGATGCACTCCCTCCAGAGCAGGCCAAGCCTTTTCGCCAGATGGTCAGGCAGCAGAAGGTGTGTTGAAAATTCCTGGCCATGAGTACGTTCGACACTTTTGATGTAGCATCCAGGATCGCTGCCCAAGGTATAGTGATGCGCAGACTCTCATGGTTGCGTGTCTCTGACCTGGATCATTTGGTCCAGCAGCGGATGGCGGATGTTCCTAGCCGGTGGGGTGGGGGGGGGGGGGGGATAACCTTTTTGGTGAGAAAGTAGGGGATCTAGTTGACCAGATCAAGAAGCACAATGATGCTATGGATTGTCTCTCCCGCCGGGAGTCTTCTGCTACTACCTCCTCATCTATGAGGTTTTTTGGAGAGAAGAGGAGTGCTCACTATTCCTATGCTAGGCGTAGGTACACTCCTGCTTCTCGGCAGCCTACCCAGGCTCAGTCCCAGCGCTCTTGTTCTCGTCAACAGCGTGCGCCTAAGGCCCCACTGCGGCTCCCCAGCAAAAGCAAGGGTTGGGCTTTTGACTGGCTCCAGTTCAGCATAGCCTCAGTAAGCTTGTCCGTACCAGTCGACTTGCCGGTTGGTGGGAGGTTAATGTTTTTTTCAGCAAAGGTGGCCTCTTACAACCTCTAACGGGTGGGTTCTTCAAATTGTCCGGTTAGGGTACACCCTCAATCTACATAGTAACATAGTAGATGACGGCAGAAAAAGACCTGCACGGTCATCCAGTCTGCCCAACAAGACAACTCGTGTGCTACTTTATGTGTATACCCTACTTTGATTTGTACCTATGCTCTTCAGGGCACAGACCGTATAAGTCTGCCCAGCACTATCCCCGCCTCCCAACCTCCAGTCCCGCCTGCCACCACCGGCTCTGGCACAGACCGTGTAAGTCTGCCTAGCACTATCCCCGCCTCCCAACCTCCAGTCCCGCCTCCCACCACTGGCTCTGGCACAGACCGTATAAGTCTGCCCCGCACTATCCCCGCCTCCCAACCTCCAGCCCCGCCTCCCACTACCGGCTCTGCTATACAATCTCGGTTATGCTCCTGAGGATCCATTCCTTCTGAACAGGATTCCTTTACGTTTATCCTACGCATGTTTGAATTCCGTTACCGTTTTCATCTCCACCACCTCCCGCGGGAGGGCTTTCCAAGCATCCACCACTCTCTCCGTGAAGAAATACTTCCTGACATTTTTCTTGAGTCTGCCCCCCTTCAATCTCATTTCATGTCCTCTCGTTCTACCGCCTTCGTATCTCTGGAAAAGGTTCGTTTGCGGATTAATACCTTTCAAATATTTGAACGTCTGTATCATATCACCCCTGTTTCTCCTTTTCTCCAGGGTATACATGTTCAGGTCAGCAAGTCTCTCCTCATACGTCTTGTTACACAAATCCCATACCATTCTCGTAGCTTTTCTTTGCACCACTTCGATTCTTTTTACATCCTTAGCAAGATACGGCCTCCAAAACTGAACACAATACTCCAGATGGGGCCTCACCAACGACTTATACAGGGGCATCAACACTCCCTTTCTTCTGCTGGTCACACCTCTCTATAAAGCCCAACAACCTTCTAGATACAGCCACTGCCTTGTCACACTGTTTCTTCGCCTTCAAATCCTCAGATACTATCACCCCAAGATCCCTCTCCCCGTCCGTACCTATCATACTCTTGCCACCTAACACATACGTCTCCCGTGGATTTCTATTCCCTAAGTGCATCACTTTGCATTTCTTCGCATTGAATTTTAATTGCCAAACCTTAGACCATTGTTCTAGCTTCTTCAGATCCTTTTTCATGTTTTCCACTCCCTCCGGGGGGGTCCACTCTGTTACAGATCTTAGTATCATCTGCAAATAGTCAAACTTTACCTTCTAACCCTTCGGCAATGTCACTCACAAATATATTGAACAGAATCGGCTCCAGCACCGATCCTTGAGGCACTCCACTACTCACCTTTCCCTCCTCCGAGCTAACTCCATTCACCACCACCCTCTGGTGTCTGTCCGTCAACCAGTTCCTAATCCAGTTCACCACGTTGGGTCCTATCTTCAGCCCAACCAGTTTATTTAAAAGCCTCCTGTGGGGAACCGTGTCAAAAGCTTTGCTGAAATCTAAGTAGATTACGTCCATAGCTCGTCCCTGATTCAATTCTCCTGTCACCCAATCAAAAAAACTCAATGAGATTCGTTTGGCACGATTTCTCTTTGGTAAAACCATGTTGTCTGGGATCTTGCAACTTATTGGCTTCCAGGAAATTCACTATCCTTTCCTTCAACATCGCTTCCATTACTTTTCCAATAACCGCGAAGTGAGGCTTACCGGCCTGTAGTTTCCAGCTACTTCCTTATCACCACTTTTGTGAAGAGGGACCACCTCCACCATTCTCCAATCCCTCGGAACCTCTCCCGTCTCCAAGGATTTATTAAACAAATCTTTAAGAGGATCCGCCAGAACCTCTCTGAGCTCCCTTAATATCCTGGGGTGGATCCCGTCCGGTCCCATGGCTTTGTCCACCTTTAGCTTTACAAGTTGTTCATACACACTCTCGTCTGTAAATGATGCTGTATCCACTCCATTTTCATTTGTACTTTTTCCGGTCCATCGCGGTCCTGCTCCAGGATTTTCTTCTGTGAAAACAGAACAAAAGTATCTATTTAGCAAATTTGCTTTTTCTTCATCACTATCTACATAGCGGTTCGCAGTATCTTTTAGTCTCACAGTTCCCTTTTTAGTCATTCTCCTTTCACTAATATACCTGAAGAAATTTTTGTCACCCCTCCTTACATTTCTAGCCATTTGTTCTTCCGCTTGCGCTTTCTCCAGACTTATCTCTCTCTTGGCTTCTTTCAGTTTCCTCCAGTATTCCTTCCCGTGTTCCTGTTCTTGAGTTTTTGTGTATTTCTGGAACGCCAACTCTTTAGCCTTTATTTTCTCAGCCACTTGTTTGGAGAACCATATCGGTTTCCTTTTTCTCTTGCTTTTATTTACTTTCCTTACATAAAGGTTTGTGGCCCTATTTATAGCTTCTTTCAGCCTGGACCACTGTCCTTCCACTTCTTGTACTTCCTCCCAGCCCATCAGCTCCTCCCTCAGGTATTCCCCCATTTTAGTAAAGTCAGCATGCTTGAAATCCAGGACTTTGAGTTTTGAGTGGCTGCCCTCCACTACAGCAGTCATATCAAACCAAACCGTTTGATGGTCACTGCTGCCCAGGTGGGCACCCACTCGGACATTTGACACGCTATCCCCATTTGTGAGCACCAGATCCAGCGTCGCTCCCTCCCTCGTGGGCTCCTTCACCATTTGTCTGAGCAAAACACTTTGGAAAGCATCCACGATCTGTCTACTTCTTTACGATTCCGCCGATGGAGCCTTGCAATCTACATCAGGCAGATTGAAATCTCCCAGCAACAGCACCTTTCTCTTCTTTCCTAACTTTTGCATATCTGCGATCAGATCCCTATCTAGTTCCTCCAGTTGTGTCGGGGGTCTGTAGACAACACCCACGTGGACCGAGGTTCTATCATCTCTTTTTAAGGTGATCCATATCGCTTCTTCTTTTCCCCAGGTCCCTGTCATTTCAGTCGCCGTGATATTTCTCACATACAGAGCTACTCCTCCACCTTTACCACCCTCTCTATCCTTCCTAAATAGATTATAGCCTGGTATGTTTGCATCCCATTCATGGGAACTATTTAGCCACGTCTCTGTGATTGCAACAATGTCTAAGGCTGCCTCCACCATCAGGGCTTGAAGGTCATGAACTTTATTGCTTAGACTGCGAGCATTTGTGGTCATCGCATTCCATCTACATTTCCTGGTATGTGTTTTAACATTAGTGGTTTGGGGATGTCTTAACCCTTTGGGTACCTTCCTATCTTTTTGTTCCACCTTCATTCCTTTTTCTTCTGCATCCGTTCTATTTTCAGGAATATCACAGTGCTGTAATGGCGCAAAAGAATTCTGTAGGGGCAACTCTTGTGAGGGCGGATGCTAGTGTGTCACATAACGAACTCTGCTTGAGCCTACTGTGAACCATCTATGATTAGGTGGTTTTATCCTTTGAGGCAGTGGTGTTTTATCCTTTGAGGCAGTGGTGTGAATTTGATTTGATTCTGAGCAGTATGATTTTGTGGAGTCTTTGAAGCTGCTTTAAGTGCATCTAATTCCTCCTTTAGTTTACTAAGCTCCTGTTTTAAACTAGCGAGCTGATGACATATAGGACAAGCTTTTAGTGTCCAGATGATTGGCCTTGAAACTAAAGCACCACAATTATTACAGAGAATAAGAGTCATCCTGATTTATTTGGTATGAATAGGTATGCTATGATGGGGTTAAGAGTATGCAAGATTTACTTTACTCTTAAGCCACACAGGCAGAGAGATTTGTATTTGGGTGGAGTTAATTTGTGATAAGTAGTGTATTTAGGAAAGCTATTTAGGAAGTGGAAGTCTTGGGGTGGGTGGGATGAGGGGCAGGGTGGGGGGGGGGGTTAAAATTTAAAACGTGTGGAATGTGTTTGTTGTAAAACCTATCTCTAGAATTGTATTAAGCCACTTCTCCGAGGACAAGCAGGCTGCTTGTTCTCACTGATGGGTGACGTCCACGGCAGCCCCTCCAATCGGAAACTTCACTAGCAAAGTCCTTTGCTAGCCCTCGCGCGCCCGCGCGCACCGCGCATGCGCGGCCGTCTTCCCGCCCGAAACCGGCTCGAGCCGGCCAGTCTTCTTTTGTCCGCACTCGGTACGGTCGTGTTTTCGCCGTGTCGAGCCCCGGAAAGTCGACCTCGCGCGTCCAATTTGTTTTTTTCCTTCGGGAAAGCTTTGTCCTAGTCGGGAAGTGCTCCGGAAACCCCCCGCCGGGTTTCGTGTAAATCCTCCCCGTACTTCCAGCTTTTTTGCCCCGGTAAGTTTTCTTTCGTCGTCGGGGTAGGCCTCTTTTCGGCCTCGGTCGAGATTTTTTCTCCCTCTAAATTTGGTGCTTCAAATTTCGCCATTTCGGCTTTTGATTTCGCCGGCGTGATTTTTCCGCCCATGACATCGAAGCCTTCCAGCGGCTTCAAGAAGTGCACCCAGTGCGCCCGGGTTATCTCGCTCACTGATCGACACTCGTCGTGTCTTCAGTGTCTGGGGGCCGAGCACCGCCCTCAGAACTGCAGTCTGTGTTCCCTGCTTCAAAGGCGGACTCAGGTAGCGAGACTAGCCCAGTGGAACGTGTTGTTCTCGGGCTCTTCGTCGGCATCGGCACCGGGATCTTCGAGTGCATCGACGTCGTCAGCGTCCAGACCATCTTCCTCGGCCGCCCCTGCATCGAGTGCATCGAGGCATCGGGCCTCTGCATCGGCGCCGAGACATCGGATAGCTGCATCGACGTCGGTGGTACCAGGACCTCGTCTGCTGATGTCGTCGGACGGTGGTGCATCGGGTGGAGTGCAGGTGAGGGCTGTCCATTCCCCTGCTGGTGGCGGTGAGCCCTCGGGTGGGTCTCCGCCTACCCTGAGGGCTCCTGCGGTACAGCCCCCCCGAGATCGACCTTCTTCAGTCTCGGCCCCGAGGAAGCGACGGATGGATTCGACGTCCTCCTCGTCGGTGCCGGGGAGCTCCGGTGACATGCTTCGGAAGAAATCGAAGAAGCATCGACACCGGTCTCCTCCCCGTGTCGGCACCGAGAGCTCTGGGTCGCCGAGGGATTCGGCACCCAGCAGGCATCGGCACCGAGAGGACCGCTCACCCTCTGTTCAGGAGGTGTCGATGCGCTCCGCTCTGGACAGCCCGGAACAGCCTCCACGCCCGGAACAGGTACTGACGTCGACGCCTGCATCGACCTCTCAGCCTTTCTCTGCAGCCGCTCTAAACGAGAGCCTCCGGGCCGTTCTCCCAGAGATTCTGGGAGAGCTGTTGCGCCCTACCCCTCCGGTACCGGCGGTGCTTGCGCCACCGGTACCGTCGAGCGTGGCGCCGGCTGGCCCATCGCCCAGGTTGAGGTCCCCGACGTCGGTACCGACCGCGGCCACCTCCCAGGAAGGCTCCCCGACTACGTCGGCGGAGGGAGCTTCGCCGATGCGGGCGAGGGAGTCTACCTCTCGACGCCCCCATCGTGGACGGGGTTCCACGGAGTCGAGCAGGGCGAGGTTGCAGACACAGGTCCGTGAACTTGTGTCTGACACCGAGGGTGAGGCCTCGTGGGAGGAAGAGGAAGATCCCAGATATTTCTCTGACGAGGAGTCTGAGGGTCTTCCGTCTGATCCCACTCCCTCTCCTGAGAGACAGCTTTCTCCTCCCGAGAGTCTGTCTTTTGCCTCCTTTGTCCGGGAGATGTCTACGGCCATCCCCTTCCCGGTGGTTGTGGAGGACGAGCCCAGGGCTGAAATGTTTGAGCTCCTGGACTATCCTTCTCCACCTAAGGAAGCGTCCACTGTTCCCTTGCACCATGTCCTGAAGAAGACATTGCTTGCGAACTGGACCAAGCCATTAACTAATCCCCACATTCCCAAGAAGATCGAGTCCCAGTACCGGATCCATGGGGACCCAGAGCTGATGCGCACTCAGTTGCCTCATGACTCTGGAGTTGTGGATTTGGCCCTAAAGAAGGCTAAGAGTTCTAGGGAACATGCTTCGGCGCCCCCGGGCAAGGACGCTAGAACCTTAGACTCCTTTGGGAGGAAGGCCTACCATTCCTCTATGCTCGTGTCCAAGATCCAGTCTTACCAGCTCTACACGAGCATACACATGCGGAATAATGTGCGGCAGTTGGCGGGCTTGGTTGATGCTCTTCCCCCTGAGCAAGCCAAGCCTTTTCAGGAGGTGGTCAGGCAGCTGAAGGCGTGCAGAAAATTCCTGGCCAGAGGAGTTTATGACACTTTTGATGTTGCGTCCAGGGCCGCTGCTCAAGGTGTGGTGATGCGCAGGCTCTCATGGCTGCGTGCCGCCGACCTGGAGAATAGAATCCAGCAGCGGATTACGGACTTGCCTTGCCGTGCGGATAACATTTTTGGCGAAAAAGTCGAGCAGGTGGTAGAGTCTCTCCACCAGCGGGACACCGCATTCGACAAGTTCGCCCGCCGGCAGCCTTCAGCTTCTACCTCTACAGGTAGACGATTTTTCGGGGGAAGGAAGACTGTTCCCTATACTTCTGGCAAGCGTAGGTACAATCCTCCTTCTCGACAGCCTGCGGCCCAGGCTAAGCCCCAGCGCGCTCGCTCTCGTCAGCAGCGTGCGAATCAGCAAGGCCCCGCGGCTCCCCAGCAAAAGCAAGGGGCGAGCTTTTGACTGGCTCCAGCAGAGCATAGCCGACATCCAAGTGTCAGTGCCGGGCGACCTGCCTGTCGGAGGGAGGTTGAAAGCTTTTCACCAAAGGTGGCCTCTTATAACCTCCGATCAGTGGGTTCTCCAAATAGTCCGGCAAGGATACACCCTCAATTTGGCCTCTCAACCTCCAAATTGTCCACCGGGAGCTCAGTCCTACAGCTTCCAGCACAAGCAGGTACTTGCAGAGGAACTCTCCGCCCTTCTCAGCGCCAATGCGGTCGAGCCCGTGCCATCCGGGCAAGAAGGGCTGGGGTTCTATTCCAGGTACTTCCTTGTGGAAAAGAAAACAGGGGGGATGCGTCCCATCCTAGACCTAAGGGCCCTGAACAAATATCTCGTAAAAGAAAAGTTCAGGATGCTTTCCCTGGGCACCCTTCTCCCCATGATTCAGCAAAACGATTGGCTATGCTCTCTGGACTTGAAGGATGCCTACACACACATCCCGATACTGCCAGCTCACAGACAGTATCTGCGATTTCAGCTGGGCGCACGCCACTTCCAGTACTGTGTGCTACCCTTTGGGCTCGCCTCTGCGCCCAGGGTGTTCACAAAGTGCCTAGCTGTGGTAGCAGCGGCGCTTCGCAGGCTGGGGGTGCACGTGTTCCCATATCTCGACGATTGGCTGGTGAAGAACACATCCGAGGCAGGAGCCCTGCAGTCCATGCAGATGACTATTCGCCTCCTGGGGCTACTGGGGTTTGTGATAAATTACCCAAAGTCCCATCTTCTCCCAGTGCAGAAACTCGAATTCATCGGAGCCCTGCTGGATTCTCGGACGGCTCGCGCCTATCTCCCAGAGGCGAGGGCCAACAACTTGTTGTCCCTCGTCTCGCGGGTGCGAGCGTCCCAGCAGATCACAGCTCGGCAGATGTTGAGATTGCTGGGCCACATGGCTTCCACAGTTCATGTGACTCCCATGGCCCGCCTTCACGTGAGATCTGCTCAATGGACCCTAGCCTCCCAGTGGTATCAGGCCGCCGGGGGTCTAGAGGACGTGATCCACCTGTCCACGAGTTTTCTCGAATCCCTGTATTGGTGGACGATTTGCTCCAATTTGACTCTGGGACGTCCCTTCCAAATTCCTCAGCCTCAAAAAGTGCTGACCACGGATGCGTCTCTCCTGGGATGGGGAGCTCATGTCGATGGGCTTCACACCCAAGGAAGGTGGTCCCTCCAAGAAAGCGATCTACAGATCAATCTTCTGGAGTTGCGAGCGATCTGGAACGCTCTGAAGGCTTTCAGAGATCGGCTGTCCCACCAAATTATCCAAATTCAGACAGACAATCAGGTTGCCATGTACTATGTCAACAAGCAGGGGGGCACCGGATCTCGCCCCCTGTGTCAGGAAGCCGTCAGCATGTGGCTCTGGGCTCGCCGTCAAGGCATGGTGCTCCAAGCCACATATCTGGCAGGCGTAAACAACAGTCTGGCCGACAGGTTGAGCAGGATTATGCAACCTCACGAGTGGTCGCTCAATTCCCGTGTGGTGCGACAGATCTTCCAGGCGTGGGGCACCCCCCTGGTGGATCTCTTCGCATCTCAAGTGAACCACAAGGTCCCTCAGTTCTGTTCCAGGCTTCAGGCCCACGGCAGACTGGCGTCGGATGCCTTCCTCCTGGATTGGGGGGAAGGTCTGCTGTATGCTTATCCTCCCATTCCTCTGGTGGGGAAGACTTTGTTGAAACTCAAGCAAGACCGAGGTACCATGATTCTGATTGCTCCCTTTTGGCCGCGTCAGATCTGGTTCCCTCTTCTTCTGGAGTTATCCTCCGAAGAACCGTGGAGATTGGAGTGTTTTCCGACCCTCATCACGCAGGACGAAGGGGCTCTGCTGCATCCCAACCTCCAGTCCCTGGCTCTCACGGCCTGGATGTTGAGGGCGTAGACTTTGCCTCTTTGGGTCTGCCAGAGGGTGTCTCCCGCATCTTGCTTGCTTCCAGGAAAGACTCCACTAAGAGAAGTTACTTCTTTCATTGGAGGAGGTTTGCCGTCTGGTGTGACAGCAAGGCCCTAGATCCTCGCTCTTGTCCTACACAGACCCTGCTTGAATACCTTCTCCACTTGTCTGAGTCTGGTCTGAAGACCAACTCCGTAAGGGTTCACCTTAGTGCAATCAGTGCATACCATTACCAAGTGGAAGGTAAGCCGATCTCAGGACAGCCTTTAGTTGTTCGCTTCATGAGAGGTTTGCTTTTGTCAAAGCCCCCTGTCAAGCCTCCTACAGTGTCATGGGATCTCAATGTCGTTCTCACCCAGCTGATGAAACCTCCTTTCGAGCCACTGAATTCCTGCCATCCGAAGTACTTGACCTGGAAGGTCATTTTCTTGGTGGCAGTTACCTCGGCTCGTAGAGTCAGTGAGCTTCAGGCCCTGGTAGCCCAGGCCCCTTACACCAAATTTCATCACAACAGAGTAGTCCTCCGCACTCACCCTAAGTTTCTGCCAAAGGTTGTGTCGGAGTTCCATCTGAACCAGTCAATTGTCTTGCCAACATTCTTTCCCCGTCCTCATTCCTGCCCTGCTGAACGTCAGCTGCACACATTGGACTGCAAGAGAGCATTGGCCTTCTATCTGGAGCGGACACAGCCCCACAGACAGTCCGCCCAATTGTTTGTTTCTTTTGATCCCAACAAGAGGGGAGTGGCTGTAGGGAAACGCACCATATCCAATTGGCTAGCAGATTGCATTTCCTTCACTTACGCCCAGGCTGGGCTGGCTCTTGAGGGTCATGTCACGGCTCATAATGTTAGAGCCATGGCAGCGTCGGTAGCCCACTTGAAGTCAGCCACCATGGAGGAAATTTGCAAAGCTGCGACGTGGTCATCTGTCCACACATTCACATCTCATTACTGCCTGCAGCAGGATACCCGACGTGACAGTCGGTTCGGGCAGTCAGTTCTTCAGAACCTGTTTGGGCTTTAGGATCCAACTCCACCCCCCGAGGGCCCTGTTTGTTCTGTTCCAGGCTACACTCTCAGTTAGTTGGTAAATTTTTTAGGTCAATCTCAGTTATGTCCTCGCCGTTGCGAGGCCCAATTGACCAATGTTGTTGTTTTGAGTGAGCCTGGGGGCTAGGGATACCCCATCAGTGAGAACAAGCAGCCTGCTTGTCCTCGGAGAAAGCGAATGCTACATACCTGTAGAAGGTATTCTCCGAGGACAGCAGGCTGATTGTTCTCACCAACCCGCCCGCCTCCCCTTTGGAGTTGTGTCTTCCCTTGAAGTGTATTGTCTTGCTACATACTGGACTGGCCGGCTCGAGCCGGTTTCGGGCGGGAAGACGGCCGCGCATGCGCGGTGCGCGCGGGCGCGCGAGGGCTAGCAAAGGACTTTGCTAGTGAAGTTTCCGATTGGAGGGGCTGCCGTGGACGTCACCCATCAGTGAGAACAATCAGCCTGCTGTCCTCGGAGAATACCTTCTACAGGTATGTAGCATTCGCTTTATCTACACAGCTGGTTAGGATAAGGGGAAGACAAGGTTACAAAATGCACCAGAAATGTCCAAAAGCACAGTTTTAGAGTAGGAAAATCCAGGAAGAAAGCCAGCACAAGTCTTATCTGAGTGAGTTTCCTTGAGGCAGGAGACAAGTAAGGGTCTTGAAGCTGCCCAGTTCTCAACAGAAACTAGCCCCTCCTAATCGTTTTAGATTGTCTGCAGAAAGCCAGGTGGGATGAGGATGGGGGATGGGAGAGATTTCAGCACAATTATAGTCAAGGAAAGAGAGTTCTAATACTATCTAGCAGTTTTGAAATCTGAAATCTAGTTTTTCAGATATCAATAAATCTGGAATCCAAACCTCCAAATTGCCCACTGGGAGCTCATTCTTACAGCTTCCAGCACAAGCAGGTACTTGCAGAGGAACTCTCCGCCCTTCTACAGGCCCAAGCGGTCGAACCCGTTCCACCAGGGGAAGAAGGGCTGGGATTCTATTCCAGGTACTTCCTTGTGCAAAAGAAAACGGGGGATGCGTCCCATCCTAGACCTAAGGGCCCTGAACAGATTTCTTTTTTGAGAAAAGTTCAGATGGTTTCCCTGGGCACCCTTCTTCCAATGATTCAGGAAAACGATTGGCTATGCTCTCTGGACTTAAAAGGATGCTTACACACACATCTCGATACTTCCAGCTCACAGGAGGTATCTTCAATTTCGGCTGGGAACACAGCACTTTCAGTACTGTGTACTGTCTTTTGGCCTGGCGTCTGTGCCCAGAGTGTTTACAAAATGCCTAGCTGTAGTTGCAGGATCGCTAACCAGGCTGGGATTGCATGTGTTGCCTTATCTCGACGATTGGCTGGTGAAGAGCCACCTCCAAGGAAGGTGCTCTGGAGTCCATGCGTATGACTATTTGGGTGCTGGAGCTACTGGGGTTCGTCATCAATTATCCGAAGTCCCATCTCACCCCAGTCCAAAAATTGGAATTCATTGGAGCTCTGCTGGACACTCAGCTCGAGCTTATCTTTTCAAGGCAAGAGCGGACAACCTTCTGTCCCTGGTGTCAATGGTTCAAGCGTCTCAGCAGGTCACGGCTTGGCAGATATTTTGACTTCTGTGGCACATGGCTTCCACAGTTCATGTAACGCCCATGGCACGCCTACATATGAGATCAATTCAATGGACCCTAGCTTCCCAGTGGTTTCAAGCTGCGGGGGATCTAGAGGATGCAATCCAACTGTCCACCGAATTTTGAAATTCTCTTCAGTGGTGGACGATTCAATCCATTTTGACCATGGGGTGACCAATCCAAGTTTCTCAACTACGAAAAGTGCTGACAATGGATGCATCTCTCCTGGGGTGGGGGGCTCATGTAGATGGGCTCCACACTCAGGGAGCCTGGTCCTTTCAGGAAAGAGGTCTGCAGATCAACCTCCTGGAATTAAGAGTGATCTGGAACGCTCTAAAGGCTTTCAGAGATCGGCTGTCCAACTGAGTAACCTTAAATCAGACAGACAATCAGGTTGCCATTTTTTACACCAACAAGCAGGGGGACACCAGATCTCAACCTCTGTGTCAGGAAGCCTTCCAGGTGTGGCTTCGGGCTCGCCGTCACAACATGTTTCTCCAATCTACTTATCTGGCAGGCGTAAACAACAGTCTGGCAGACAGGTTGAGCAGGATAATGCAACCTCACGAGTGGTCACTGAACTTGGGCGTAGTCCGCAGGATCTTCCGAGCGTGGGGCACCCCCTTGGTGTATCTTTTTGCCACTCAGATCAATCACAAGGTCCCTCAGTTCTGTTCCAGGCTTCAGGCCCACGACAGACTAGCGTCAGATGCCTTTCTCCTCCATTGGGGAACATGCCTTCTGTATGTGTATCCTCCCATACTTCTAGTAGGGAAAACTTTGTTGAAACTCAAGCAAGACTGTGGAACCATGATCCTGATTGCACCTTTCTGGCTGCATCAGATTTGGTTCCCTGACGAAAGAAGCATGACAACTGGTAATTTCCAGCTGAGCAGATTTGGAACTTTACAGTCAAAAGTCAGTTATGCTACTTTTTCTGACAAAAATGGCTGTTCCCATTATGTGTTTCCTTGCTTTCTTACATGTATTTTATAAAGCCTTTGCATTCAATAGGCTTTTTGTAAAATATATACAAAACAAGGAAATATACATGTCTTGATGCCTACCTGGGTATCCTATGAAAATTCTTGCTTTTAGTATACTGGTAACATCAGTGGTGGCACGGCTGCTCTCCTGCGCCAAGGGTGCCCATATGAGTTAGTCATCCAGGTAGGGATGAACCTGTATGCCATGGCAGTGTAGGAAGGCCGTCACCATGACCTTGGAGAAGGTCAGAGGAGCGATGGCTAGGCCAAATGGGAGCACTTGAAACTGGAAGTGCTGCCCAAGAACAGCAAAATGAACTATCTTGCGCTGAGGAGGCCAAATGGGAATGTGTAGATACGCTTCTTTGAGGTACAAGGCCATGAGAAATTTGCCTGGCCGTACCGCTGAAATAACCGATTGTTTCCATGCAAAAATGTCGGACCTTCAAGAACCAGCTGACTTACTTAAGTGAAAAACTGGCTTGAAGGCCTCTCCCTTCTTTTTGGGCACCACAAAATAAATTGAATACCAGCCCTAATGCTATTCCTCTGGAGGGACAGGATGACAGTCCCCAGGTCCCTTAGCTTCCATAGTGTATGAATTGCTGCTCTTTTTTTTTTTTTATCATTTATTTATCATTTTTTCATTTTACAAGGGTCACTTGCAAAACAGTAAAACAGAGATGATTGTACATTAAAACAATATTAGAAGAAAACAATCTCAACAAGATAAATGGATTTTATACAATCTTTCTCTTTCTTAGACCACAAAATAAATAGGGAGAGTGAAACAAGGAGATCAATTTAAACAGCAAACAAAACGTGGTATTAACCCGATTATCCCCAGTTATTATTTATCTAAATCATTATTCCACATTGATCATCTGTTTGGTTTCTTCAAGACCATAACAGTGCATAGTCCATCAATTTCATTGGAAACATACTTATTGTCCAATATTAGTGAAAGTAATACACCTAATTTCATTTTTTTCCCTTTTAAAACCAGAAATTGTTTAACAATACAAACCCTTGAATCTCCAATCCAATTCCCGCTGATTAAAGTAATCCCAGTTTCATAGGCTTCACTCCTTTTGAATTAATATATTAAGAGGAATCATTTCAGAGGAAAAAAAACATTAGGAGTCATACCCGGAACTCTGGGAAAACAACAATCTCGATATTATTCATCTGTAACAATATTCATTTTGTTCAAATTTTTCTGGTCTTTTATCATTTTCAAATCTTAACCGTTTCCTACTTCAGTGGAACTTCATTTGCTGTATATTCTCAAAGGATTCGATTAGATTATCCATGTGGCTCATTAACAAGACTATATCTGAAGCAAAGTCATTCTCTACCACCGTCAGGTCCTGGAGCACCCTCCAGATGACATTCAATGCAGCCTCCACGGGAGCCAAAAACTCCAAGCTGATAACTCTTAAGGGTTTAGGAGTAGCACCGCCGACACGGGTTCAATTGTAAACGACTTCCGTTTCAGCATACACTCCTGACTCACTCCTCCACTCCTTTGGGCATGGTGGTTAAATGATTTTGAGCGATGAAGTTGTTTCCAGGTCCAAGAGCATCGACGCTCCTTCGTCGGCGCTAATCAGAGGACTGATCAACCCAGTCATCTATGGGCAGCTCGTCATACAGCGGTCCCACACTTGCTGCACAGGGGACAAAACGCTGGTCATCGGCGGCTGACCCCCCATTGTCCCCTTCCTCTGTTAAGGCAACTGCAATGCAGAGAGGAAATTTCAAGTGAACAAAAACTGAACTTCAGAGGACAGCTGGGCCGTTGAGTGTACGAGCTTCAGGTCACCATCTTTCCCCTCTCCCTAATTTGGGACACTCTTTGTCTGGTTTCTCCTCAGTGGGTAACCCTTCAGCATAGCCCTCTGAGTCATTGAAACACGGAAGCCCCTCCACCACTTACAAGGTGGTGTCCCTTCGGAGGGGGAATTGCTGCTCTTTTGACCGAGTTGCCACACAAGGATTCCATGAAGAAAAATCTACAATGGAAGCCATTAATTCTAACTTCTAGCCATTGCGAATAATGTCAAAGACCCACTGGTCTGTGATACTGTGGGACCACTCCTCGATGAACAGTCACCCCCCCCCCCCAACTGGTGTTGGAATGGCCCAGCACCCCATCACTGGGAGGGCTAAGCAGTGGAAGAAGCATGGCTGGGCCGGGAGATCTTCTCTCATCAGTCTGATAGGACAGTCTAGAGGCAAGGTGAGGTCGCTGGGACAGAGAAGGACACTCCAGGTGATACCAGCAGGTGTCCCGAAAATGAGGACAAGTAGACCCAAAGCAAACGGAAGTTTTAGCATTGTCCTCCGGCAAGCGCTGTGACTTGGAATCTCCTAGATCATTCACCAACTTCTCAAGTCCTCCCAAATAATAGTCTGCCTAATGACGGCTTCATGAGGCATTGCTTAGATGCCAAGTCCGCCGCCCAGTGACGGAGCCACAGCAAACGCTGGGCTGCCACCACCAGAGACATCTGCTTCGCTGATGCCTACAGCAAATCATACAATGAATCCACTAGATAAGCCAGACCAGTCTTCATGTCCAGCAGTTGGGCGGGCAGCGGGATCTCAGCCCCTGGAAAGGCATTTGCTATTTGCGGAACCCAGCTAAGGCAGGCACGAGCTGTGTAAGAACTACAATTCCTTGTCATCAACAGCAGATGAATCCATTAACTGATGGGTTGTATCCGCCTACCAGCAGGTGGAGATAGAGAACACTGAAAGTACATGGTGTTCCTGGACGCCCAGCCCCCCTCTGCCTACAGTATATCTCTATCTCCCAGGAGGTGTGGACGTCGCTTTCTCAGCTTCTGGATTTCTGCCTGGGGTGGCTCCTGTGCTTTGCCAGTAGAGCGGGGGATGTTGTGGCTGGTGGTGCCCACTTTAAAGGCATACTTGGTTTTCCCTGTCCCTGCCTTACCCCATTCCCCCTCTTCCCGGAGTTCCTCTGTGGCTGCCTGTCTCTAACTTTCCTCACAGTAAAAAAAAAAAAAAAAAAAAAAAAAGGCTTTCTCCAGAGCTCCTGGTTCGGTGCAGCTTGACCAAAGCTCGTTTGACTTGGTCTCCTGAGGTGAGAGTAGTCCCAGCTCCTCCGTGGAGGTTCCTGCTGACAGCGCTCTGTGCGGGGTACGTTTTGGCGCGAAGGCATCATTTTGTTTTCTGTATTTGATGGCTGCTGAAGGGGTTAAGCGCTGCTCCCACTGTGGGAAACACAGATCAGCAGCGGGACTTTGCAGCACAGGCTGCCTTGATGCTAATGCTGTCAAACCGAGCATGGTGGGCGGTGATTATTCCTGCCCGACGGAATTGGCAGCGGACGCCATCTTAGTGGCGCCGCCGGACTCGACCCTCGCGGGGTCTGAGTGTAGGGCGACGCCTTGTTTCGTGATTTCTAGAGGAGCTATTGCCTCCGTTTCCCCCAATGTGGGGGCGGATGCACAGGGTGAGTTCTTCTCCCCTGAATTTGTGCTGCTGATGCATAAGGCTTTTATGTTTAAAAGTGCACTACCTTGAGGCTCCTGACAATTCCTTTTGGACTGGGTTGCTTCCAGTTCCTTTTAGCTCAGCGTCTGCTGGAGACTTTATTTCTTCCCCCAAGCTTTTGGCTGACGCTAAGCGTAGACGAGTGAATACCCTGTCTAAGGGGAACTCTTTATCCCATTCTCCCCCGTGATCTAGTTTTGGGGAGTCTTAGGGGTCTGGCAGGCCCTCACAGACTGATGATCCAGATGAGGGTGGCTGCTTGCCACAGGAGTTGGATGACCCTAAAGTGGTTCAGATTTTGCACTGCGACGAGCTGCCAGCTCTCATTTCTGATGCCTTACAGGCCCTTTGTATTGAAGATCCTGACAAGGGTGCTGCCTCTTCTATTAATCCTAGGATGGCTAGCACTAAGAAGCCTTCTTGGGCTTTTCCCATGCATGCTTCCATCCAAGAGCTTATTTCAGCTCAATGGTCTGGCCCTGATGGTCCCTTGAAGATGGCCAGGGCTATGTGTCACCTTTATCCTCTGAGTGAAAGTCAGTTGGCCCTCTTTGGGATGCCTAAAGTGGATGCATTAGTACCGGCTGTGACTAAAAAGACTACTCTCCCGGTGGAGGGAGGGGTCGCTTTGAAAGATATGCAGGACCGGCGGCTGGAATCCGCACTGAAGCGGTCTTTTGAAATCTCGGGCCTGTCCTTATGGGCGGCTATTTGCAGTTCCTATGCAGTCCGGGCCTGCCTTTCCTGGTTTCAGCAGGCGGTTGTGCAGCCCGCCGAGGGAGCGGGTTCCCTCGCTGAGGTCGGCCCGCATATGGAGTCTACCCTGTCTTTTTTGGGTGATGCCCTTTTTTGATCTGGTCAGAGCTTCGGCTCAGCAGATGTCTGTGGCGGTTGCTGCCCGCTGCCTTCTTTGGCTCCGACATTGGGTGGCTGACATGGCCTCTAAACAAAGACTGGTGAGGTTACCCTTTCGGGGCCTTCTTTCTTTGGGGGAGGATTTGGAGAAGATTGTTAAGGACCTAGGGGACTCTAAGTCCCAACGGTTGCCCGAGGATAGGCTGAGGCCCTCTTCCAAAAGTCCTTCTTTTCTCTCCTTTTCCAGGCCACATTTTTGCAAAGTTCGCAGGTATCGCCCGGGGCGCTGTGCGGAGTTTGGTCAACGTACCCGTTTCTAGCAGAGGAATTCCTTTCGTTCGGATAAATGCGCTGCGGCGTCCGGGCAACGTCCAGGAGTTCAGGGGCGTCCTCCACAGTGATGGGGCATCGGTCCACTCGTCGGTTCCTGCAGTAGGGGGTCATCTCTCCCTCTTTCTCGAGGAGTGGACCAAGATTACTTTGGATCAGTGGGTTCTGGACCTGATCTGAGAAGGTTACCGACTAGAATTTGCTGCTTCGTTGGGAGACGTGTTTTTGGAGTCCCGATGCGGCAGTGCCGTCAAGCGGGCAGCGGTAAACGAGACCTTGCAGGTGTTGCTGAAGCTCGGAGTGGTGGTTCCGGTTCCTCCCGCCAAACGTGGCTGCGGTCTCTACTCCATCTATTTTGTGGTGCCTCAAAAATGCGGGTTGTTCAGACCTATCCTCAACTTACGCAGAGTCAACGAGGCCTTAGGAGTGCGACACTTCCGTATGGAAACCCTGCACTCCGTCATTGCGGCGGTACAGCCAGGAGAGTTTCTCACGTCTCTGGACCTCAAGGAAGCGTATTTGCATATTCCCATCTGGCTGCCACATCAGCGGTTTCTCCGGTTTGCGGTATTGAGTCAACATTTTCAGTTTCGTGCCTTGCCTTTTGGCCTGGCAACCGCCCCTCGGACTTTTTCCAAGGTGATGGTGGTGGTGGCTGTCTTTCTCAGGCGAGAGGGTATCAGAGTTCACCCTTATCTCGACGACTGGCTCATCAGAGCGGATTCAGTAGATGAAAGCCGACTTGCCACAGCCAGAGGTTGTTACAGTTCTCCAGACTCTGGGCTGGGTAGTCAATATGCCCAAAAGTCTCAGTCTCAGTCTCTCGAGTATTTGGGGGTCCGGTTCGACATGGCTTCGGGGTTCGTTTTTTCTTCCCGACAACAGGCGTCTCAAGCGTCAGAATCAGGTCCGCCTGCTCCTGCATCGCTCGTGAGTTTGGGACTTTGTTCAGGTCCTGGGATCGATCACAGCCACCATGTAGGTGGTTCCCTGGGTGAGAGCTCACATGAGACCGCTGCAGCTTGCTCTGCTTCAGCAATGGTCTCCGATTTTCCAGGAATTCCAGCGCAGACTACGGTGGCTTCTTGCGACCCAGTGCAGTATGGATTGGTGGCTTTCCGACAGCATGCTGCGGCAGGGGATGCCACTGGCTCTTCCTTTTTGGTGTCTGGTGATAACGGATGCCAACCTTTCGGGCTGGGGAGCTCATTGCTGGGGACGCTATGCTCGGTCTGTGGTCCACCGTGGAAGCGGGATGGTTCATCAATCGCTTGGAACTGAGAGCGATATTCCAGGCTTTTCTGGCCTTCCACAGGACGCTGAAGGGTCTTCCTGTCCAAATTCTGTCGGACAACACGACAGCAGTGGCCTACATCAATCGTCAGGGTGGAACTCTCTACTGGGCCCTGGCTGCGGAGGCGTCTCAGGTCCTGTGACTGGGCCGAGCGCCACGTAGAGCTGCGGTCCGCGGCTCACTTAGTTGGTCAGAGCAACGTACTAGCCGATTTCCTCAGCAGACATTAAATTGACCTGGCGGAATGGGAACTGGAAGAAGAAGTTTTTCTTCAGATTTCTGCCATATGGGGGACTTCAGGCCTGGACCTCATGGCATCAAGTGCAAATGCCAAAGTCCCTCACTTTTTCAGCAAAAGGAGAGTTCCTCGCTCGGCGGGGTTGGATGCCCTGGCTCAACCTTGGCCCTCAGGCCTCCTGTATGTTTTTCCTCCTTGGCCCTTGATAGGGCGAGTACTACTTAGGATTCGCCTGCACTGAGGATTGGTTATTCTCATTGCCTCGGATTGGCCAAGGCGTCCGTGGTACGTTGTTCTCTGGCGGATGCTGGTGGACGCGCCTCTTCCTTTGCCTGGGGTTCCGAACTTGTTAGTTCAGGGTCCGGTGACTATGCAATATCCTTGCTGCTTTGGGTCTTACGTCCTGGCTCTTGAGGGACAAGGTCTATTCTATAAGGTTATTGCTAAGCTGTTGCAGGCTTGCACGCGGTCTTGCTCTGCGACTTTGCTCGGATCTGGTGCACTTTTGAGGTGTATTGTACTCCAAAGTCTATCTTGCCGACTCTGGCGACAGTCTCGCTCTTGCTGAACTTTTTGCAGGATGGGCTACAAAAGGGCCTGGCCTACAATTCCCTTCGAGTTCAAGTGGCAGTGTTGTCCTGCTTCCGGGAGAAAGTCTCCTGCTTGTCCCTTGCTGCTTATCCGGATATTGTCCGTTTTCTCAGTGGGGCGCTTCGTCTCCATCCTCCTTTGCGGTTGCCCTGTCCGGCTCGGAACCTGGGGATCGTGTTGAAGGCGCTCCAGCGATCTCCGTTTGAGCCTCTTAAACTGGCTTCTGAGAAGGATGTGACTCTCAAAAGACATTTTTTTTTTTTTTTTAGTGGTAATGATGGCAAGAAGAGTGTCTGAGCTTCAGGCTCTTTCCTGTCGTGATCCTTTTCTACAGTTCTCGGAATCAGGGGTAACTGTTCGTACGATGCCTTCTTTTCTGCCTAATGTGGTTTCAGCTTTTCACCTCAGCCAGCCCATTTTTCTTCCTTCCTTTTGTAAGGAGGAGTTTCCAGACTCCTTTGTGCAATTGCGCCTTTTGGATGTTCGCAGGGCTCTGTGGCAATCTTCAGATGTCAAATGAGTTTAGGAATTCAGATCATTTATTTGTTCGCAGGTCCCCAACGGGGGTTTCCGGCCACTATAGCCCGCTGGCTTTAGAACTCATTTAATTATCTGCTTTCAGAGCAGTCGCCGCCTGAAGCGTTTAAAGCGTACTCTACGAGGGCAATGTCCTCTTTGTGGGCTGAAACGGGTGTCTTTTCTAGAGATCTGTTGTGCGGCTACCTGGGCTTCTCAGCTCTCTTTTGTGCGGCATTACATGCTGGATGTGGCAGCGCGGCAGGATGCGCATTTTGGAGCGTAAATACTTGCTCGTGGAGTTGCCTTGTCCCACCCTATTTAGGGAGTGCTTTGGTACATCCCATCAGTTAATGGATTCGTCTGCTGTTGATGAGAAGGATGGGAAAATTAGGTTCTTACCTTGATAATTTTCTTTCCTTTAGTCACAGCAGATGAATCCATGATCCCTCCCTGTCTGACTTTAGTTTTTGTACAGGTGTTACATACAGACATTGTGTCTCGTCAGAAGTACTTGAAGACAAGCTATCAGAGTTTCTACATGCTGTTTTTATTGCAGGAGGTTGATAACGTCCCTCCTTTGTTTGGTTATTGCTCCGGTTCAGGGGCGTTTGTTCTCTGTGAGGAAAGTTTGTCATTTTGCCTTTCTTATTCACTCTGCTTTGGAAATTTCATATACTGAAGGCAGAGGGGGCTGGGCGTCCAGGTACACCATGTGCTTTCAGTGTTCTCTATCTCCACCTGCTGGTAGGTGGATACAACCCATCAGTTAATGGATTCATCTGCTGTGACTAAAGGAAAGAAAATGATCAAGGTAAGAACATAATTTTTCCATCGCTGTTTGTAAGGGCAGCACTGCCACCTCAAAGGACAGTTTAAGGAACGTTTCCAACCTTCAATCTTACACATCTTTAAATGCCACTCCTCCCTCAATGGGGAGAATGGTCTTCTTGGTGACCACTGTCACCAACGCATCCACAGTTGGAGTACTGAGCTTCTCCAGTTCTGCAGAAGCCACAGGATAAAGCCTTCGCTACTCCCAAGGGTGCAATGAGTATATCCCACTGAGCAGAAATAATTTCCTGCATGGCCTCATGACCGGGAAGGACTTAGGCAGATGTCTCCAGTGTCTCAACGTTACCACCTGCAGTTCGGTTGGACACTGGAGGCTCACCGCAGCATGCAGTGGTGGCTTCAGATGTTCAACCTACGGTGAGGCCTGCCACTGGTAATCCCGCTGTGGAGGATTATGATGACAGATGTAAGCCTCTCTGGGTGGGGAGCTAACTCTCTGAGTCAGGTGGCTCATGGCTTCTCGTGTTCAGAAGAGTCTCTGGTTAGTTATCTGGAGCTTCGAGTTGTTCTCCTAGCTCTTCTGGCATTTCTACCCATGGTGTCGGGAACTTGTGCGAGTGTTCTCGGACAACGCGACTACATTGTGGTGGTCTGCATCATCAAACAAGGGGGCACTTGCAGCGTGGATCTGGCGCAAGAATCTCAGATGCTAGCTCAGTGGGCAGAGACCTATTTACAACAGTTTTCCGTGGCGCACATTGTAGGCTCGCTGAATGTCTGGGTGGACTATCTCAGCATGGGTGCACTATCTCAGCAGACATGTATTGTCCCAGGGAGAATGGAAGCTGGTGGAGTCGGCATTTTGCTTGATCACTCACAGCTGGGGGCACCAGTAGTAGATCTCGTGGTGTGGTACAAAAACTATGAGAGGAGGTGGCAAAACTAAGAAGCATCTGGGACTACCGGAAATTCATCCCAGAGAGGCATGTTGAAACATTGGTGATCTCCCACAAAGGGAGAGAAGATCTTGTGCAGAAAGAGGACAGCTGGACACAAGTCACCAGATCCTGCAAAATCAACACCCCAACTCTATCTTCTGTTGAACTGTTGTACGAAAGAAGAGCAGAACTTGGGGGTGATTGTGTCTGATGACCTTAAGGTGGCCAAACAGGTAGAAAAGACGATGACCAAAGCCAGATAGATGCTTGGGTGCATTAGGAGAGGGATGACCAGCAGTAAAAAAAGAATAGGCGATAATACCCTTGTATAAGTCTCTGGTGAGGCGCCATTTAAAGTACTGCATGCACTTCTGGAGACAGCACCTATGGAAAGATATAAACAGGATGGAGTCAGTCCAGAGGGCTGCAACAAAATTAGTAAGCGGTGGATGTCATAAAACATATAGGGACAGGCTTAGGAACCTCAACATGTATACGCTAGAAGAGAGGCGAGAGAGAGTGGATATGGCTGACTCTTTCCCACTGGAGCAGGCCAAGTCTGTGCGTAAATTTTTGGCTAGGGTTGCCTATGACACTTTGACGTACAGGATCTCTGCCCATAGTATAACAGTGCACAGACTCTGTCATGGCTGCATGTTTTTGATTTGGAACTGTTGGTTCAGCCGAGATCGGCGGATACCCCATGCCAGGGAGAGAACTTTTTGGAGAGAAGGTTGAGGAGATTGTTGACCAAAGCAAGAAACACACTACCATCTCTTCTCTCTCCCGCTTCTGCCGGGTGCCTTCTGCATCAGCCTCCTCATCTAGGAGGCCTTTTGTCAATTTGAGGTGAAGTGCCTACTATTCCCAGAGACATGGGTATGCCAGCTTCTCTTGCCAACATGCTCAGGCTCAATCCCAGCTTTCTTGTTCTCATCAACAGTGTGCGCCTAAGTTCACAGCTGCTCCCTAGCCAGAGCAAGGGATGAGCTTTTGACTGGCTCCCCCAGAGCATAGCCGCTGTCAGTGTCCATCCCATATGACTTGCTGGTTGGTTGGAGGCTGAAGTTTTTCCATGATAGGTGGCCCTTATAACCTCCGTCCGGTGGGTTCTCCAGATCATCCAGCTCAGATACACCCTAAATTGGCATCTAAAACCTCCAAATTGCCCACTCAGAGCTCATTACTTCAGCTCTCAGCACGAGCAGATACTTGCAGAGGAACTCTGCCCTTCTGAAGGCCCATGTGGTCAAGCCCATTCCACCAGTGGAGGAAGGGTGGGTATTCTATTCCAGGTACTTCCTCGTACAAAAGAGCACGGGAATATGTCCCATCCTAGACCTAAGGGCCCTGAACAAATTCCTGGTCAAAGAAATGTTCAGGATGGTTTGCCTGGCCACCCTTCTACCCATAATTGAGGAAAACGATTCCTATGCTCTTGGTACTTGAAGGATGCATATACACACATCCTGATACTTCCAGCCCACTGGAATTATTTTTGAATTAGGCTGGGAACACATCACTACCAATACCGCAAGTTGTCTTTTGGCCTCGCATCAGCTCCTAGGGTGTTTACCAAATGTCTAGTGGTAGTCGCAGAGTCGCTGCATAGACTGGGAGTCCATATGTTCCCTTATCTTGATGATTGGCTGGTGAAGAGCATGTCAGAGGACAGTACTCAGGAGTCCATGCAGAGGACTATTCAAGTGCTAAAGCTACTAGGGTTCGTTTTAAACTACCCCAAGTCCCATCTTCACCCTACTCAGCAACTGGAATTCATTGGAGCTCTACTCGATATACAGAAGGTTCAAGGCTTTCCCCCAGAGCCAAGAGCAGACACCCTACATAAGTACATAAGCACCGCCATACTGGGAAAAGACCAAGGGTCCATCAAGCCCAGCATCCTGTCTCCGACAGCGGCCAATCCAGGCTTCAAGAACCCGGCAACCCCCCCCCCCCCCCCCCCCCCCCCCAAAAAAGAAATAATAATAATGTTCAATGGACTTTTCCCTCAGGAATCTGTCCAAACCCCCTTTAAATTCCGTAAGGCCAGCTGCTGTCACTACATTCTCCGGCAACGAGTTCAAGTCTTAACTACACGCTGAGTAAAGAAAAACTTTCTTCTATTTGTTTTAAATCTACCACATTCTAGCTTCATCTTGTGTCCCCTGGTTTTGTTGTTGTTTGAAAGTATAAACAAACGCTTCGCATCTGTCCGCTCTACTCCGTTCATTATCTTGTAGACTTCTATCATATCACCCCTCAGCCGCCTTTTCTCCAAGCTGAAGAGCCCTAACCTTCTCAGCCTTTACTCATAGGGAAGTTGTTCCATTCCCTCTGTCATTTTCGTCGCCCTTCTCTGCACCTTCTCTAATTCCTTTATATCTTTTTTTGAGATGCGGCGACCAGAATTGGACACAATACTCGAGGTGCGGTCGCACCATGGAGCGATACAACGGCATTATAACATCCTTGTGTTTGTTTTCCATCCCTTTCCTAATAATACTCAACATTCTGTGCGCTTTCTTAGCCGCAGCAGCACACTGGGCAGACATTTTTAACATCTTATCCACGATGACTCCCAAATCCCTTTCTAGGTCTGTAACTCCTAACGCGGAACCTTGCATGACATAGCTGTAATTCGGGTTCCTCTTACCCACATGCATCACTTTGCACTTGTCAACATTGAACTTCATCTGCCACTTGGACGCCCAATCCCCCAGTCTCGCGAGGTCCTCCTGTAATCTTTCACACCCCTCCTGCGACTTGATGACCCTGAATAATTTTGTGTCATCTGCGAATTTAATTGCCTCACTAGTTACTCCCATCTCTAGGTCATTTATAAATATGTTAAAAAGCAGCGGTCCCAACACAGACCCCTGAGGGACCCCACTAACTACCCTTCTCCACTGAGAATACTGACCATTCAACCCTACTCTTTGCTTCCTATCTTTCAACCAGCTCTTAATACATAGTAATACCCTACCTCTGATCCCATGACTCTCCAGTTTCCTCAGGAGTCTTTCATGAGGCACTTTGTCAAACGCCTTTTGAAAATCCAGATACACAATATCCACCGGCTCCCCATTGTCCACATGTTTGTTCACCCCCTCAAAAAAATGCAGTAGATTGGTGAGGCAAGACTTCCCTTCACTAAATCCATGCTGACTTTGTCTCATCAGCCCATGTTTTTGTACGTGCTCTGTAATTTTATTCTTGATAATAGCCTCTACCATTTTGCCCGGTACCGATGTCAGACTCGCCGGTCTATAATTTCCCGGATCTCCTCTGGAACCCTTAAAAAAAATCCGTGAATGATTTTGTGAACTAGGGTACATAGTTTGAACATGATGCGTTCTTTGAGTGTTGAGGTTGTTGAGCTACATGGCGTTCATGGTATACATGACACTCTTGACATTCCTTCATATTAGGTCAGCCCAATGTACCCTGGCTTATCAGAGGTATGAAGCCAAGGGAAGTCTGGAAGATGTCATCCTAGTGTCCCCATAGCTTGTTTGCTCTCTTCTGTGGTGGACCATTTGATCCAGTTTGACTCTGGGACTTCCATTCCAAATTCTTCAGCTGCAAAATGTGCTGACAACTTCTGCATCTCTTCTGGGTTGGGGAGCTAATGTTGATGGGTTTCACATTCAAGGAGCTTGGTCCGCCTAGGAAACAGATCTTCAGATCAATCTTCTGGAGCTCCGGGTGATCTGGAATGCTCTAAATGCTCATTCAAACAGACAATCAGATTGCCTTGTATTACACCAACAAGCAGGGGGGCACTGCATCATGCCCTCTTGTGTCAGGAGACCATCCAGATGTGGCACTGGGATCTCTGGCATGCCATATTTCTTCCAGCTACTTATCTGGAGAGGGCAAAAACAGTCAGGCTGACAGGCTGTGCATGGTTATGCAACCTCACAGGTGGTCACTTAACATGGGTGTTGCCCGCGATATCTGCCCTCGGTGGATCTGTTTGCCACTCAGCTGAATCACAAAGTTGCTCAGTTCTGTTCCAGGCTTCAGGCGCACGACATAGAAGTGTTGGATACCTTCCTTCTTAATTGAAGGACAGGTCTAATGTATTTGTTATCCTCCCATTCCTCTTGTGGGGAAGACTTTTGCTGAAACTCGAGCAAGACCACGGGACCATGATCTTGATCGCTCCTTACTGGCCTCGGCAGACCTTGTTTCCTCTTCTTCTGGAGTTATCTTCTGAAGAATCGTGGAAATTGGAGTATTCTCCAACCCTCATCTCGCAAAAGGAGGGATCTGCATCCCAGCCTTCAATCTCTGGCCCTCACAGCCTGGATGTTGAGAGCCTAGAATTTTCTTCCTTGGGTCTGTCAGAGGGTGTGTCTCGGGTCTTGCTAGCTTCCTGGAATATCCCACCAAGAGCTGTTAACTCGTTTAAATGGAGGTGGTTTGCTATCTGGTGTGAGGGCAAGGCACTAGATCAGTGGTTCCCCAAACTTGATCCTAGAGGCACCCCAGCCAATCAAGTTTTTAGGATATCCGCAATGAATATTCATGATAGATTTGTAAGCAGTGGAAACAGTATATGCAAATCTCTCTCATGAATATTCATTGTGAATATCATGACTACATGACTGGTTTTGGTGCCTCTAGGTCCAGGTTTGGGAATCACTGCACTAGATCCTGTTTCTTGCCCTACACAGATCCAGCTTGAATACCTTTAACACCTTTCCTAGTCTGGTCTTAAGACCAACTCCGTAAGGGTTCACCTTAGTGCAATTAGTGCTTATCAGCAACTGATCTCAATTGAAATGTCTTACCAGTCCTAGGATGCATAAGCAATGTAGTCTGTCATATTTGCACTAAGCAGAGTTACTGCATATCTGATGTCTCCCTGGTCTTGCAGAAATTTCTGGATAAGTCCTTTTGGTTGATAATATTTCTGCCATGTTCCTGCTACTTGTATACGCAAATCTAGGGGGATGATAAAAACAAGGTGAACTTTCAAAATGTCCCAATGATAACTTTACGAAAACGCATTACTTGAGATGAATAAGGTAAAGCTTCAGACCAAACTTGCAGTAATGTTTTTGTTTTTTTTTAAATAAACACTCTTGGTTAGAATACTTAGCCCTTGTAAATGCCTTCTTAATTATCCTGCTAGGGTATCCACAGTGCTACTAGCCATCTGTAAGGCATGTTGTCTAAAATCTTGTTGACTGGAGTATAATCTCTTGATCCACAAAAACTGCATAACTGGTATACTGTCTCGTAACTTTTTGGGGTGGTAGCTACTATAGTGAAGCAGTGCATTCCAGTGTGGGTTTTCGGAATACTGAAGTGCTGAATTGACCATGGTCATAATTTATTGTAATATCTAAAAATTAATACTATGATGTCCTCTATGGAAGGGAAAAGAAATAGAAACATGGAATCATGATGGCAGATAAGGGTCAAATGGCCCATCCAGTCTGCTTTTCCTTAGTAACCACTAGCTCCTCCTTTTCCTGAGGGATCCTACGTGCCTGTCCCATGCTTTCTTAAATTCCGATGGTCCTCGTCTCCATGACCTTCACTGGGAGGCCATTCCACTCATCCACCACTCTTTTCGTGAAATAGTATTTTCTCAAATTCCTCCTAAGCCTGTTTCCTCTTCATTTCATACCATGCCCCCTCATTCCAGAGTTTACCTTCATTTGGAAAAGGCTCACCATCTGTACATTAGCACCACTGAGGTATTTAAACGTCTCTTTCGTATCCCGTCTTTCCTGCCTCTCTTCCAGCATATACATGTTGAGGTCTATAAGCCTGTCTCTATGTTTTATGACAGAGGCGTTTATCGATTTAGTAGCCACCCTCTGGACCAACTCCATCCTGTTTATATCTTTCCGTAGGTGTAGTCTCCAGAATTGCAGTCAGTACTCCAAATGGGGCCTCACCAGAGAGCATTATCACCTCTTTTTTCCTGGTGTTCATCCCTCTCCTTATGATACCCAAGCATTCTTCTGGCTTTTACCATCGCCTTTTCTACCTGCTTGGCCATCTTAAGGTCTTCATACACAATCACTCCGAAGTCCTGGTCTTTTGTACACAGAAGCACTTCACCACCTATACTGTACTGTTCCCTTGGATTATTGTAACACAAGTGCATGACCCTACATGTCTTAGCATTAAATCTTAGTTGCCAGTTTTTAGACCATTCTCCAAACTTCATTAGATCCTTTTTTTTAACCATATTTTATTAAAGATTTTATGGAAATTTTTCATCAATGTGGAAACATCACTGATCGAACAGACACATACGGAATAACTTACTATTAGAAAACATCCCACAACCAACTTTATCAACACAATATAATTCCTTCTTTACTATTATTCCATCATTCCCTCCCTCCCCTCCTCGCCCCCATTACTATCCCCTCCCCCCCGGAGCCAGATTTTCTCACGTTTCTCCTCGTATGGGCCCCATGTTTTCTGAAACATCCCTAGCAAACCCTTCCTCATCGCAGTCAGTTTTGCCATTTGGTATATATATTCTACTTTATATCCCACTCTTTGCAAGGGTGGAGTTTCCCGTGTCTTCCAAGCCCTTGCCAGCTGCATTTTGGCCGCAGCAAATATCTGAACAATAAGCTTATGTTCTTGTACTCTAGTTTTTTGTGGGCGGGCATGCAATAGGCAGTATTCTATCTGGCGTGTATAGCCCCCTGTGCCCAGTTCATTGACTATAGCTATAATTTGTTCCCAAAAGGCACATACCTTGGGACACTCCCACCAGATGTGTAAAAAGGATCCCTGCCCCCCACATTCGCGCCAGCAGTCCTTAGATATCTTTGGATAGATCTTGTGGAGGCGTAGGGGCGTATAGTACCACCAAAACAATATCTTGTACCCACTTTCAATCATCGGCTGAGTGATTGATGAGCGCACCAGGAACCTGAAGCTATTAGCCCACCAGCCTGTAGGGAAATTCTTTTGTAACGTTTTCTCCCATCTGTCTGTATAAAAGTCAATCGGGGAGCCCATGAGCAAAAGAGCCTTATAGAGTCTAGTTATACATCCCTTCCCTCCTCCTACCCTTATCGCCCGCTCTAAGCCCGTCTCCGCCAGCTCCAGCTCATCCCTTGCTTTCCTCTGAATATAGTCTCTCACACAGTGATAGTACACGAGGTCCCTGGGGGATAAGTCATATTCCTCCTTCACTATCTCAAAATCTTTTACCGCATTCTCATCCCATAACTGACCCAACCTATATAGCCCTTTGCGGGCCCACATTTGATAGGTCTTTTCCTCCGTCCCCAAAGAAAAACCCGGGGCATCACTTATAGCCGTTTGTAAGAAATATTGCCTCTCTGGGAACACTCTATTTCTAACTTGTAGCCACGTGTTAAGCAGATGAGCTAGTCCTACCGGCACCTTGCGAAGAGCTGTCAGGATCTGTTGTTTCGGTCCCCATAACACATTGCCTAAATATTTAGTGCCCATCCATGCCCTTTCCCAGTGGAGCCATTTCTTGTTATTACTGGGCTGCCATTCAGCCAAAATTTTTAATTGGGCTGCTTGATAGTATAGGAAAAAATCAGGGACACCCATCCCTCCTAATGCTGGGGGGTGGTGCATTGCTCTCCTACGGATTCTTGGTGGTTTCTTTTTCCAGATGTAGGCAAATACTTTTCTATGCAGTTGCTGGAAAAAGGAACGCGGAATAGGCACCGGTAAGGCCATGAACATGTATAATAACTTGGGTAGTATAATCATTTTTATTGCATTAATTCGACCCGACCATGACACTGTCCTGGCTTCCCATCTATCTAGTTCCAGAAATAGTTCTTTACTTTTTTGGGGGTAGTTTGCCTGATATAGCTGATCTATTTTTGCTGTTATCTGCACTCCCAGATATCTAATAGATTTTTGTGCCCATACAAATGGGTAACGCTGTTGTATCTCTCTCATATCATCCTGGTCTACTGACAGGTTTAGAATCTCAGATTTTGTCATATTTATCTTGAATCCTGACATCCTCCCATATTGTTCAAATATCTCCATCACCTTCTGCAATGACAGCACCGGGTTCGAAACTGTCAATAAGATATCGTCTGCGAAAAGCATTATTTTCTGCTCACGGGAACCCCGAACCACCCCTCTAATATCAACCTGTTCTCTAATTTTCCTGGCCAGTGGTTCTATCGACAATGCAAACAGCAAGGGAGACAGAGCACACCCCTGTCTCGTGCCTCTATACAATTGGACCGGCTCGGTTAACCCCCCATTGATCTTAAGTAGGGCTAGAGGTTTATCATATATAAGATTTATCCACTTGTCAAATCTCTCACCCATGCCCATCCTCCCTATCAAAGACTGCAGGAAGGCCCAGTCTACCCGGTCAAAGGCCTTCTCTGCGTCTATCGACAGCAGCAGGGCTGGGCTCCCCTCCTCCTCAATCTGTTGGATCACATGCATCAGGGTTCTTATATTGTCACTGCCTTGACGTCCCTCAATAAACCCCGCTTGATCCTGATGGACCACACGAGGCATTATCCCTCCCAATCGATTGGCCAAAATTTTAGTAAAGATTTTGTAGTCATTATTTAGCAGGGATATGGGTCGGTACGACGCGCACTTCTGCGGGTCCTTCCCTGGCTTCAAGATCAGTACTACCTCTGCCACTCTCCAAGAGTATGGCAGTGAATGTTCCTCGTCGAAGGACCCAATCGCCCGCAGTAGCAGGGGGGCAAGCCATTTCTTAAACATCTTATAGAATCTGATTGGGAAGCCATCTGGGCCTGGAGCCTTATGTGTAGGCATCCCTGTTATCGCCTCTTCCACTTCTTCTATTGTTATTTGCGCTGAAATGTCATCCCGGTCCTTCTCTGAAACCCCCTGTAAGCCCAGGTCCTTTATATACTCTTCCTGCTCTTCCCTATTTGCAGTTTGCTCCCTCTCATAAAGCTGGCCATAGTATTCCCAAAAAGCGTGTTGTATAGCCCCTGTGGAGGTGCACATCTCTCCACCCTCCGACTTTATAGCAGCTATAGAGTTACGTTGTGCTCGTTTTTGCAGTTTACGGGCCAATAACCTGCTAGCCTTGTTCCCGAACTCAAAGTGCTCCTGCTGCGCTGCTTGTAACTGAGCTGCTATTTCCGCTAGTTGGGTCTCATTTAGTTGTCTACGTATTTGTTGTATCTGTCTCTCTCGCTCATTATCCCTGGGGTCTGCCTTATGTGCCTTTACCAGATTGTCTAGTTGCTGCCGCAGTGTGGCCTCTCCCTGTTTCCTTTCCTTATCTACATGAGATTGCAGCGCAATGATATGCCCTCGCACCACCGCTTTCATACCTTCCCATACACTCACCGGTCGTGCTTCTCCATTGTCATTCAACCGGATGTATTCCTCAATACATTTCTCCACTGCACTTGCATGCTGAGGGTCTAACAAAAGTGCTTCATTCATACGCCAATTCCTGTGGCCCCTCTTCTCTCTTATAAGGCTTAGCTCTATGCTGACCGAGCAGTGATCTGACCAGGAGCAAGGCTCAATCTTAGTCCTATAAATTTTGCCTCGAAAGGTTTCCTCCCCCAACCAGTAATCTATGCGTGAGTACGTTTTATGCTTAGGGGAGAAATATGTATAGTCCCTTTCAGTCCCATGGATTTCCCTCCACATATCCACAAGGCCCTCGCGGGCCATCCATTCATTCATTGCATCTCTATCCCTTTGGGCATAGCCTGCTGTCCCCCCTGAGTTATCTACGCTCGGATTTAAGGTGACATTAAAGTCGCCTCCAATCAATAGAAGGCCCTTTGCTCTCCTCCTAATTACTCCCTCTATTTCTTTTATGAACCCCCCTTGGTCTTCATTGGGAGCGTACACATTCATCAAAGTGTACTGCACATTTAGCATTGAGGCCACCAGAATCAAATACCTTCCCCCGGGGTCCCGTATCACTTCGTTCACACTCCATGGGCACGCACTGGAAAGCGCTATTAGGACCCCTTTGCTTTTGGTTCCTGCAATATTAGATGCATAGTATATTAGGGGATATCGTTTATGTTTGACCAATTTTTCATGCCCGCGCTTCAAGTGCGTCTCCTGGAGGAACACAACATCTGCCTTCAAACGCAGCATTTCTCTAAACATCTGGTTGCGTTTCTGCGGGGAGTTAAGCCCTCTCACATTCAACGTTACACAGTTAAGAGCCATGGCATTTGCTTTTATATTGTTCGTACATCCAGGCTTCCTCTGGCCTTCCCCACGGGGTCTCCCTTCGTTTGATTATATCATATCTGTCTGCTCCTCCCACCCTCCCCCCTCCCCCTTTTCCCTCCCCTCCCCCCACCCCCTCCTCTTCATACATTTTAAGCACCCTTCTTCTTCTAGTTGCTAGGTGCTACCCGTGAAGGAAGTGGCTCCTCCACACCCTATTGTCATTCTTTTCTAGCATTGATACATATCTTCAACTATATACATGTAAAATCAATACTTTAAGCATCTCAATCCCTCCCCCCCCACATCTCTATATACCCCTCTTTTTGATACCACTCAATCATCTTTTCAGTCCTCTCAGCACGCCATGGGGGCTGTATTCTCCAATCGCTAAGATTGCTTGCTTCAGCCCCGGGAATCTCAAGTCAAACGGTTTGCTGATTGTTGTCTCTGCAGCCTGTTGCGTCCTGCTCGCTGCCATTTTGGCTGGGTGGCCCTCCCTCCCGAGTGGCCTCTTTTTCCTCCTGCACTTGGTGGGAACTCGGCCAGCCCCTCTGGGAACAGTTGCTGTGCCTCTGCTCTCGTTCGAATCTGCTGCATTTTGCCTTCTTTATAAAACACCAGTGCGAAAGGATGTCTCCATTTATAGCGTATGTCCATCTCTCGTAGCTTCGCTGTGACCGGTTTCAATTCAGCTCTCCGCTTTAATGTCGCCGCTGCCAGATCTTGATATACCTCTATGCGGTGGGTGTCCCATTTAAACTCTGTGCTTTTGCGAGCTGCTTGTAACACTTTCTCCTTCATCCCATATTCTCGAAAGCACACGATGATATCTTTGGGCAGATTCTGTCTTGTCGGGCCCAGCGCCCTGTGTGCCCTTTCCAGTTTGATGTCCTCTGGGCTCACCTCGGTTCCATCCGTCAATAGTAGCGCACTAGCCACTTTTTGTATCACATTCTCAGCCTCACGGTAGGCAGGAGTCTCTGGTAGGCCTCGAAAACGGAGGTTGCAGCGCCTGCTCCTGTTTTCTAAGTCCTCAAGCTTGTCATTAATTTGTTGTTGCCCCAAACTAATATCAGAGATTTGCAATTCAACTGCTGTCAGAGCCTCCGTATGGTCTTCCATTCGCGTTTCTACTTCTTCTACTCTTTGGCCAATCTCCGCGATTTCTCCTCGCAAGCTGGCCCCCAGGTTCGTGAGTTCCTCCCGAACCACCTTCAGATCAGATCTTATTTCCTGCAGCCAGTCCCGTAACTCGGGTAGGATTTCTCCCAACCTATCTGTTTGTTCTTGAGAGGTGAATAGTTCTGGCGCCGTGTCTTGTGTGCACGCGGTCAGTGCCGGCTGTTCCGCCATTTTTTTTTTCTGCGTCGCACTGCCTTCAAACGCGAATTGCGTAAGATTTACCGCTCCTCCGTTCGCCTGCATCCTGAATTTTTCCTTACCACTATCTGGGTATCTCTGATAACTCTGTTGGCTATCAATTCGCCACCGTGGGGGAGAAGGAGATTGCTTTCTAGCCGCGGGTGCCTTGGAGCTCAGCGTTTAAGCAGCCATTCGCTTCGCTGACGTCACTTCCTCCCCCCATTAGATCCTTGACAGTCCTCCGCAATATCACTGACAAAGATGTTAAAAAGAGCCGGCCTGATGACCAATCCCTTAGGTACACCACTGATAACATCCCTTTCCTCAGAGCAAGCTCCATTTAGTACTACCCTCTCTCTTCCCATTTAACCAGTTTTTAACCCAGTCATTCACTTTAGGTCCCTTGAGGGTACTCAGTTTATTTATCAGTCACTTGTGTGGAACTATGTCAAAGGCTTTGCTAAGATCCAAGTACACCACATCTAGCACCCCTCTCACATCCATCTGTTTGGTCACCCAGTCAAAGAAATCAATCAGATTCGTCTGACACAACCTGCCTCTAATGAAGCCATGCTGCCTCGGGTCCTGTAACATTTGATCCTCCGCTTTTGAAGTGTTTCTATTAGTTTACTCACTACTGAGGTCAGACTGACAGTGTAAGCTCTTCCGAGCAGGGACCGTCCTTAATTGTTAATTTGTACAGCGCTGCGTAACCCTAGTAGCGCTCTAGAAATGTTAAGTAGTAGTAGGTCTGTAATTCCCAACCTCCTCCTGCTCTTGTGGAGAGGTTATGTGGATCACCATTGTTAAGATAATCCAAATACATCTTCAATGTCTCTTGATCTCTTGACCATATAAGAAACTTATCTATAAATCTCTAGGCTGCTATATGTTTAGATTGGATTTAATTTTATAGACAAAATTTTGTTCAAATGTATCCATATAGAGACCTGAAGGGGTAGGTGCTACTGTTGCCCCCAAAGCTACTCCTTTAATTTGGAAAAAAATATTGACTTTGAAATTGAAAATAATTGTTTGTAATTACCAACTTAGCCAGATTATTCAGCATTTGTATGTGACCTGCTCATAGAGGCAATTGATGAAGATGACTATCAATTAAATCTAATGCTTTTGCTTGGGGGATATTAGTGTAAAGCAAAGGTTCCCAAGCCTGGTCCTAGAGGCACCCCAGCCAGTCAGGTTTTCAGGATATCCACAATGAATATTCATGGGAACGATTTGCACGGTAAGCAACAAACTTTAAGGAATGTGGTTTTAAGTATAATTTGAGTGTAGATTCTATAATTTCCCCACTAGATTTCCTTCATTCTCCTCACCCTCCCCCCCCTCCCCCAAAAATGAACTTCTTGCTCATTACTTGCATTACGGGGAACAAGCCTCGTATTCGCCCACCAGAAAACTGGTAATCTTACCCACCCCCTCTCCCTTCGTTCTCACTGGCAGAAGAGCTGTGCTTTCTACATGTATGCCGTCTCTTCTGGCTTCAATTTAATGTAAGAGTTTGAGCTCCTGTAATCTTGCAGGACCTGTTGGCCTCATACACTTGAGCATGAGATTGAAACAGTGGCATACCATGCAAGGGACTTTGGGTCCCCCCCCACTTCAAACTGCAGTACCCAGAATGGCTGGCAGGGACATCCAAACTCCACCAGCCGAAGAGCTCCATGGTCCAAACCTCCCTTGGTATGAAGAAGATGGTGGTGTGCTTTCTAGCTGCCAATGCCGGCACTCCTTGTGCATTAACTGAGCATGCAGGAGGAGTACAGGCTGGAAAGGAGTTAGGGTGGTGGACTTTGGCCCTGAGGAACTGAGTTCGATTCCCACTTCTGGCACAGGCACCTCCTTGTGACTCTGGGCAAGTCACTTAACCCTCCATTGCCCCATGTAAGCCGCATTGAGCCTGCCATGAGTGGGAAAGCGCGGGGTACAAATGTAACAAACAAAAAAAAGCATACCACCAACTTCCGTGAAGTGGTTGAGGTTAGGTGCTCTTCGGCTGGTGTGGCGTGGGCATCCTCACAAGCAAAGGTAAAAATTTTAATGGGATTGGGGAGAGATGAGAAGAATGGGTAGCTCCCTAATCCACCCTGGACTCCCCCCCCCAACAAAGTGGGCTGCTTGCTATAACCCTCATTTGAATCCATTAGAATGAGGTAGGTTAAAAAATTGCTGCTGCCACCTTTGTACTGGTGGGAGGTAGTGCAAGATTTGGTTTGGTGTGCTGTGAGAATTGAACAAGCATAAAAAAAAAATAAAGGTGAGAAGTACCACACTACGAGAATGAAGACAGGAGCATATGTGGTAAGCATCCAGCTAAGCGGTCAAAGCTGTAAAGGATATCCAGCTCTAGCTAGTTACGTGAGCCACCCTTACCTTTATCAGCACCCAGTGAGCTATGGCATATGCCTCAGTACTTGCTTCATTTCATATCTCCTTGGCACAGCACTTAATCTTTCAGGACCACAGGAGCTATTAAGCAAAGACAGTAGGAAGGCAGCAGGGACAGTGAGCACTGGAGGAAGACAGGAATGCTTGTTCTGCAGGGGACATTCAGTTTCTCAGTGGGGTAGCCCAGGTAATGCAGTAAAGAAAGAGGTAGCTCCCAGAGCTTCACCTGTTCTGCCTTAGGAGATGCAGAAGGAGATTGTCACTCAAGAACAAGGTGAATGAAATTGGCACTATATGGTTTGTGGCTTTGACGTCCTTATGTTAATGTATTATCTGTGGTGTTACTAATCAAACAGTGCCATAAAGAAATACCATGGGGCTAATGTAATTGTGCTAATCAAAGCGCAGCAGTTATTACTGTTTATCAATTATCTCTTTGAGAGATTGATTTAGGGTCTAATACCTTCATACATAACGAGTATTAGAGTTCATAAAAAAAAATAAAAAATCAGTGCTAGACTGGAGGTAGACAGCTGTGTTGATTTTACTGCAGATATACAAATGTATGTTAATGTGTTTGTTGCCTGTAGAATTACTGGCAATACAGTAAATTGTGCTAAAGGTTAGCACAGTTTATTACTTTACCTCCTCAGGTTTTACTCAACCTCTGGGAAACTGACTTCAATGGAAGGCATTGGCAAGTTAAAATAGCACCAGATTCTGGATATAGGATCCCCAAGAAAAATACCCACAGGGTTGAGGGAAAACTCCTGTAGCAGCAGATAAGCTTGTTTCTATAAATTCACATCTTGGTAGAGATTTGGTGCAAGTATTGGGGATCAAGCTGGGAAGGGAGGGGGCACACCTTTATAGAGAATCTGCTCCCCTACTACTACTACTTAGCATTTCTATAGCGCTGCCAGGGTTACGCAGCGATGTAAAGTTTAAACATGGGGAAGGACAGTCCCTGCTCAAGAGAGCTTACAATTTAAACCCCCTGAGCCTGGACATACCAGCACAGATAAGCCCACAAGAGTGTTTCTAAAACTGCAAACCCCTCTCACCCCACTGAATCCTTTTCCTCTTTTGGCTGTGCTGAAGACTTAGCTGTTTGTGAATCCTTTTCTGTCCACACATGTTTTAGTCCCATGGTAGTTTGCATGCTATTAGTTTTCTGGATCAAGAGTAAAAGTTTTCATTAGGGTTTGTACCAAAAACTTTGCTGAAGCTCTATGTTCTAACACACGCCTTATTATATTGGCCACTATGGAAGCAGGCACATCTTGGAATGTAGCTTATACAGTAATGATGATCAATGTTTTTCTCATTGCCACTAGAAATCTTTGCTTCAGACCCACTATCTGCTCTTTCATTTTATTAAATTTTGCTCCAGTGCAAGGTAGACCTGCAGATTGTTGCAGCCACTTTACAATTAGAGCTTACAGTTGGACATCTTTATTCTTCAAAGCTTGAAGCTTGACGTGGACTCCGAATTACCAGAAGAGTAGTCTTGTGCTTCTAGTAGCTGGGGTGACAAAACGTAATTGGCATTTCTGGTGGCCAAGAAGCACCATCAGTCTTCTAAACTTGCAAAATAAACTCCCAACTGTAAGACTGATTTATAATAAGTTAATGGAAAATTTGACCCCCACATGAGTTTTCTAATATCACAGAAAATTAGCAGTGGAGGATAAGGTCACAATACAAAAAGGTAGCTCACAAGATTCATAAAATGAGGTGTAAGGGTGTGTTCTTTCCATGTTAAATTTTGAGTGAGTGCTAGGATTTTGTGTAATGATTTTGTGAGTGACATTGCCGAAGGGTTACAAGGTAAAGTTTGCCTTTTTGCGGATGACACCAAGATTTCCAACAGAGTGGACACCCCGGAGGGTGTGGAAAACATGAAAAAAGATCTGAAGAAGCTAGAAGAATGGTCTAACGTTTGGCAATTAAAATTCAATGCGAAGAAATGCAAAGTGATGCACTTAGGGAGTAGAAATCCAAGGGAGACGTATGTGTTAGGCGGGGAGAGTCTGATAGGCAGGGACGGGGAGAGGGATCTTGGGGTGATAGTATCTGAGGACCTGAAGGCGACGAAACAGTGCGACAAGGCGGTGGCAGTAGCTAGAAGATTGCTAGGCTGTATAGAGAGAGGAGTGACCAGCAGAAGAAAGGAGGTTTTAATGCCCCTGTATAAGAAGTTGGTGAGGCCCCACCTGGAGTATTGTGTTCAGTTTTGGAGGCCGTATCTTGCGAAGGATGTTAAAAAAATGGAAGCGGTGCAAAGAAAAGCTACGAGGATGGTATGGGATTTATGTTCCAAGACGTATGAAGAGAGGCTTGCTGACCTGAACATGTACACCCTGGAGGAAAGGAGGAACAGGGGTGATATGATACAGACGTTCAAATATTTGAAAGGTATTAATCCGCAAACGAATCTTTTCCGGAGATAGGAAGGTGGTAGAACGAGAGGACATGAAATGAGATTGAAGGTGGGCAGACTCAGGAAAGATGTCAGGAAGTATTTTTTTCACGGAGAGGGTGGTGGATGCTTGGAATGCCCTCCCGCGGGAGGTGGTGGAGATGAAAACGGTAACGGAATTCAAACATGCGTGGGATAAACATAAAGGAATCCTGTGCAGAAGAAAGGGATCATCAGGAGCTTAGCCTAGAATGGGTGGCAGAGCTGGTGGTTGGGAGGCGGAGCTAGTGTGGGCAGACATATACGGTCTGTGCTGGGGCTGGTGGTTGGGAGGGGGGACTAGTGCTGGGCAGACTTATACGGTCTGTGCCAGAGCCGGTGGTGGGTGGCAGGGATAGTGCTGGGCAGACTTTTACGGTCTGTGCCAGAGCTGGTGGTTGGGAGGCGGGGATAGGGCTAGCCAGATTTATACGGTCTGTGCACTGAAGAGGACAGTACAAATAAAAAAAGTAGCACATATGAATTTATCTTCTTGGGCAGACTGGATGGACCGTGCAGGTCTTTTTCTGCCGTCATCTACTATGTTACTATGTTACTATGAGATGTGGTAGCCGTGTTAGTCCACTTTTAAAGGTAATCAATAGAAATATTCTATTTCTAGGATTTTGTGGAAAGTTGAAAGATGTGCCTTGTTTTTTTTAATTGTCTAATTCTAGAAATTGCACTCTGCTTTGTATAAAACTGAAAGGAACATTAAGCATAATTCCTGTTATGTTTCAACCCTTTTGGTAACCTGTTTGCCACCAACAAGTTTTCAAGTTCACAGAACTTTGGGTTTAAAAGACACTTGTCCTCCCCCCCCCCCCCCCCCTTTGTTCCAGTATATGGGAAATAATTGTCTAAGGTTTTGGCCTTCTTTCATCTGATCTCTTCAAGACCACTTTTGCACACCTAATGACACTGAAGCTTCTCTTCATTAATGTTTTAAAGTGTAGGGTGCATGGTAAAGAGGGCACAGGTATTCATGTCACCTCTTTAATTCTAATAGACTGTTTCTCATTTGGCTGAATTCTCCCTAAAATATTCATGGACCTTTAAATGATTAACAACCTACTTGATGCTGTACAGTGGCAGTAGAAGATATCTACTTCAGAGGACTAGCCTTGCCTTTGTGATTATGTAAAGTTTTAATAATTTTACAATTTTATGAGAGATTGAACCTTAGTTTGTCTTCTAGCTATAAAGCTCACTGTATCCTAAGTGTGCCTTTTTTTGTGTGTGGGTGAGGTTTTCACTAACCCCCTCCCATCTTTTATACCTCATCCACAGAGCCCAGTGGGGACACCACCAAGTACCTGTCACTTTAAATCTTTGAGGCAGTACCCCCACCATGCATGCTCATGTGCTTTCCCACCTGACTCTTGAGTGTGGGATCAGCAGTGTATTGTTTTCTGCAGAGTAGAGAATTTTTTTTTAATCTCTTCACAGCACATCAAACTTGCTTTTTCCGTGCCTTCTCTTTTTCTGGACATTTTCGCTTCATATTCTTGATATGTCTGTATTAAGTTCAAATTAAACATTTTTTTTCAACTATTTTTCGTTCTTCAGTTTTCGGCCTTTTGAGGCCTCTGAGCCCTTCTTTTTCCCAGGAAGCATCGACCATTTTCAGGTATGCAACTACTCAAGCTCCCTGGACATGGAATCTGCATTAGTGTCTGCACCAACACAACATCGAGAAGGTCCAAGGCATAGGAACTCTGCATCCTCGTTGTTTGAGCTGGATGCATCAAGGGAGCTGGATGCATAAAGGGACCTGCACCATAAAAAGCCTAAGAAGCATCACCATTGTTCTCCCTTCAGGCACTCATCCCACACCTCCCCTTCATCGATGCCCTCGAATGGGAAGTGTCTGTGCCACAATGACGCTCTCCTTCTCTCCAACTTATTTTTCATCAAGAGCCTTTGAGATTTTCATGTCAAATCTGGTTCCCTCCTTTTGTAGCGTTTTGTCCAGAGAACCATTGAAGTTGGATTCTTTTCCAACCCTAATAACACAGAACGTGGGGTTCTCACGTCATCCAGACCCTCACTTTCTAGCCCTCATGGCTTGGTTTCTGACAACATAGACTTAGGTTCTTTAATCCTTCCTCAAGCAGTCTTTAGAAAATTCCTAGCTTCTAGGAAACCTTCACACAAAAATGTTACTATTTAAAGTGGTAAAAGTTTTCTCCTTCATCTTTCAGATTCTGGCCTCAAAACTAACTCAGAGTACACCGGAGTGCCATTAGCGCTTTTCATTCTGTGGTGGACACTAAGCCAATTTCAGTTCATCCCTTAATAGATTCATGAAAGGTTAGTTTCACATAACATCTCCTATCAATCCACCTCTGAATGTTGTGGGATCTAAATGTTATCCTAGCAGCTCTCATGAAACCTTCATTTGAACCACTTCATTCCTTTTCTCTAAAGCTCCTCACATATAAAGTAGTGTTCTTTATAGCTCTTGATTTTCTGCCAGAAGTCAGTGAACTTCAAGCCCTTGTAGCTGACCCACCTTATACCAGGTTCTACCATGACAGGGTTGTGCTCTGGATCTACTCCAAATTCCTCCCTAAAGTGGTATCGGAGTTCCACCTCAGTTCATTATACTACCCGTCTTATTTCCAAAGCCACACTGTAATCATGGAGAAACAACACTAACCTTAGACTGCGAGTGTGTTCTAGTGTATTATCTGGAGCATACAAAACCTCATAGGAAGTCCTCCCAGCTTTTTGTATCCTTTGTTTCTAAGAGATGAGGAATACCCCTCACTTAAAAGTACTATACTTAGCTGGCTGACTATATTTCCTATATGTACACTCAGACTGGACTTGACCCTTCATGGCTGTGTCGCTGGTCACAGTGTAAGAGCCATAGCACCTTCAGTAGCCTGTTTCCGCTCTTCCTCCATTGAAGAAATTTTGCAAAGAGGTTACGTAGTCTTCTATTCACACCTTCACTAGTCATTACTGTCTAGAGCAGCATTCTAGTCTGGAATGGCTGGTTGGGACAAGCAGTCCTGTATAATCTTTTGACTAATTAAAAGCAACTCTACGCAAAGTGCCTTTATCTCCAACCCACCCTCTTCACTTGCTCCCCAGACAATGGCTGAGTACTTCCATGTCAAGGTTCATAAGATTAACTTTGAATTCTCAACGAAGTCATCTCCACCTCTGCTTCCTCCAGTCCTATCTGTCAACCCTCCTTCAACCCCTGCTATGTGTTTATCCTTTTCTGAAATCACTGGAGGAAACTGCACATTTTCTTTCCTCCAAACTGACTACATGTTCCTCTGATCCTATTCCCACCCATCTACTCTGCTCTCTCTCTCATACATACTGTCATCCCTTCTGGATCCTGCAGTGCCTGCTAGAGGCTATCTGTTAATTCTGTGGTACAAAGTTCAAGTTTTGAAACTAAGGGGAAAAGGCTATGGAGATTAGTTGATACAAATTTGCTTTTTTATATTTTTATTCTGCCTATCACTAACCTACAATTCCTCCTTTAAACCCCAGTTCACAAAGCAAAATAGTGTTCTCTTACCAGAGAAATGTCCTCTCAGAACTTCTCAGATATAGCCTCCATGCACCAGTTTTCAGAACTCTTCTGGTTTTCCTGGGCTCTATTTCCTTCTCCCTTCAGGGGAGTTGGATTAATGCTCACGGGAGTATGGATTTCTACAAGCTATCCTTCAGTGCTCAAGGTAACATAGAGGCATATTTTCAAAGCACTTAGCCTTCCAAAATTTTATAGGTTTCTATGGAACTTTGGAAGGCTAAGTGCTTTGAAAATGAGCTGGCTAGTAACATAGTAGATGACGGCAGAAAAAGACGTGCAAGGTCCATCCAGTCTGCTCAACAAGGTAAACTCATATGTGCTACTTTTTGTGTCATGTCTTGGCTGCAGCTTCCAGTAGTTCTACCTCCACTATGGCCACGTGATCCTTGGTGTCTGCGTCTCTCTGCTTTTGGGTGTTAGGCGGAGGCTGGTGGCTGCCAAGTGCTGGAGAGATGACTCTTTTAGAACACGGTTGGAAAGGCTCACTGTCCTCTTCACGGACTGCACAGCCGCCGTTGCATTCTCTCCTCTCAGACACCTGACTTCCAGCTTGTCTATGAAGCTCTTTACTCAGTCAAACCAGAGGTCTTTTCATTACCTCCTCTTCTTGCTAGCCTTCATGGACTTAACCCAGCGTATTACTTCCATTATCCGCATGCGCTTCATCCTGGATGGGTCTCCATATGCAGCCCTGTATCCCTTTTTGATGACTCCAGAGGGAAATTGCTTTAGTAGTAGTCAGTTCCCCTACGCCTTCCTTGGTGCACGGAGGCCATGGTTATTTGGGCTTCAGGCAGCCGGCTTGTCTGCCCAGAGCAGCTCAAATCAATTCTCAGTATGCGAAGTTCCTTCTGGAATATCTCTCTGCCTTTCTGAAGGCTCTTCAGCTTGAGTCCATACAACGACACCCAGATCTTTTTCTTGAGTGCTGACCTCCAGGTAGCTATGATTTGGATTATTCTTTCCAGTTTGCATCACCTTGCATTTATCTACGTTAAATTTAATCTGCCATTTGGTTCTCCAGTCTTCCAATTTCCTAAGGTATTCCTGCAATATTTCACAGGCTGCATGTGTTTTAACAACCTTGAATGGTTTTGTATCCTCTACAAATGTATTCACCTTGCTCATCGTTCTGATTTCCATATCATTTATACATGTGTTAAATAGCACCGGTCCCTGTACCAATCCCTGCAGCACTCAACTGTTCACCCTCCTCTATTGAGAGAAATGATCATTTAACCCTACCCTCTGTTTTCTTGTCAATAACCAATTCCTAATCCACACCAGAACCTTTCTTTCTATCCCACGACTTTTTAATTTTCTTAGGATTCTCTCATGAGGTATTTTAAAGCTTAATGAAAATCTAGATCAACCGGCTCACCTTAACCACGTTTATTCATGCCTTGAAAGAAAGCAAATTGGTGAGGCGAGACTTCCCTTGGCTGCTTGAACCTAAGCCGACTCTGTCCCTTTAAACCATGTTTGTCTATGTGTTCTGTAATTTTATTCTTTATAATAGTTTCCACTATTTTGCCCGCCACTGACGTCAGGCTTACCGATCTATAATTTCCCGGATCATTCCTAGAACCCTTTTTAAAAATAGGTGTTAAATTGACCACCCTCCATGGCCCGACACAGACCATGTTTCTCCCATTTAAGGGCCCTTTGGTAGGTGAAACCCAGCCTGTGCTGGGCTTTTATGTTTATATTTTATCTACTATAGTGAATAAACCTTGATATAAAGTTTTCCTGTCTGATCTGCTGTTTTCTACTACCACATTGGATTTTGCTGATTGTTCGCTCTGTTTCTTTGGGATTCCCACAGGCCAGATTTGGGAACCCCTGATGTAACTGTTAGGAATAACTTTTAAAAACTCTTCTCTTTTTCTCCTCTTCCTACCAGTATTTGAATACTCTCTGCTATTATGATGTTTCAACTGCACACTTGCTTGGCAATTCTGTAAAGCACACAGTCACTGTTATGTGCCAGTTACATGTGTAGTTCATTAGAATATATAGATGCACACATGGTGTGTATAGCGCTGTTCTTTAAATATGTGTGTATCTTACTGGGAGATATACACATAGGTAGTGTCTGGGCAGTGCATGGTCAGGAGTCATGTGAGTCATTCCGTGTCAAGTGGACCAATTTTAAAGGTCGTCCCCACCTCACCATCTCATATTTTGATGAAATTTGGTACATAGTTTCTTTATGATAAAAAACTAAGCTGTGCAAAACTTTAGTTCAAAAGACTAAAAATTGGAGGTTCTAGGGGACCTC